>NC_092125.1:206264331-206606331 GCF_043159975.1 Macaca nemestrina
TGTGAAACGGCCGTATATGCAAAGTGACCTCCAAATGCCAAGAAGCCAAGAAGCCAAAGGAGGAGGCAGACAAATCCAATTTGTCAGTATTGGTTGATTTACTGAGGGAACTTACAGACAAACGCATAGTCTTGGGCAGCCACAAGACAGGTAGATTTCTGTGCTGTTACTCCCCAGACCCAAAGCTTATATGCCGTAGTGAATAGGTATACATGTTCTAGGAAGCCAGTTAATTAAAGGCAATCCTCCAGGATAGGCAGAAGTGCCATATGCATCATAATTTGTGCAATTAACATCAAGGCTGACATGTTCTTACACCAGGGACAGTAAATAAAGTAGAAACCAGCTAATTTTTGTATTTTTAGTAGAGATGGGGTTTCGCCATGTTGGCCAGGCTGGTCTACGAACACTTGACCTCGTGATCTGCCCACGTCGGCCTCCCAAAGTGCTGGGATTACAGGTGCGAACCACTACTCCTGGCCTGTTTATACTATTTTCTTACCCTAAGTGGTTTTAAAGGCTGAGTAAATGAGTCAATTAAGATAATTCACACAATAAAGGTAGTCATAAAAATAGCCTACAAAATAGGCGGGGTGTGGTGGCTCACACCTGTAATCCCAGCACTTTGGGAGGCCGAGGTAGGCAGATCACTTGAGGTCAGAAGTTCAAGACCAGCCTGGCCAACATGATAAACCCTGTCTCTACTAAAAATACAAAAATTAGCCGGGCTTGGTGGCGGGCACCTATAATCCCAGCTACTTGAGAGGCTGAGGCTAGAGAATTGCTTGAACCAGGGAGGCGGAGGTTGCAGTGAGTCGAGATTGCACCACTGCACTCCAGCCTGGGTGACAGAGCGAGACTCCATCTCAGAAAAACCAAAAACCAAAAAACAAAAACAGGCCAGGCACAGTGGCTCATGCCTGAAATCCTAGCACTTTGGGAGGCCAAGGCAGGTGGATCACCTGAGGTTAGGAGTTCAAGACCAGCCTGGCCAACATGGCATAACCCTGTCTCCACTAAAAATACAAAAATTAGCTGGGCATGGTGGCGCATGCCTATAATCCCAGCTACTTGGGAGGGTGAGGCACAATAATCACTTGAACCCAGGAGGCAGAGGTTGCAGTGAGCCGAGATGGCACCACTGCACTCCAGCCTGGGTGACAGAGCAAGAGTCTGTCTCAAACTAAAATAAAAACAAAAACAAAAACATAACCTACAAAATAAAACTATCTTCAACTTATTCTGAGAAAATTAGCTTTGAGTTTATAGAATGACCAGGATGTAACAGTGACAGTGTCTGAAAGGCACTTCTCATTTTAAAACCTACTGGCTCTAGGGTTTCAAAGGGATGCATTCCTCTCCTTGTGAGATGACATTTCAAAAAGCTTTCACTCATACTTCATGAAGATTCGTTCTGTATTATGTTTTGAATAATAAGAATAAAAATCAAGGAACATGGCTGGGCATGGTGGCTCATACCTGGGTAATCCCAGCTCTTTGGGAGGCCAAGGTGGGAGGATCACCTGAGTCGAGGAGTTCAAGACCAGTCTGGGCAACATACTGAGACCTCATCTCTACAAAAAATAAACAAAATTAGCTAGGAATGGTGGTACACACCTGTAGTCCAAGCTACTTGGGAGGCTGAGGTGGAAGGATCAATTGAGCCTGGGAGGTCAAAGCGGCAGTGAGCCGAGATCACATCACTGAACTCTGGCATAAGTGAGAGAGAAAGGCTGTCTCAAAAAAATTTTTTTTGGCCAGGTGCAGTGGCTCACACCTGTAATCCCAGCACTTTGGGAGGCCAAGGGCAGGTGGATTACCTGTCAGGAGTTCGACACCAGTCTGGCCAACATGGTGAAATCCTGTCTCAACTAAAAATACAAAAAAATTAGCCAAATGTGGTGGTGCGCACCTGTAATCCCAGCTACTTGGGAGGTTGAGGCTGGAGAATCGCTTGATCCCGGGAGGTGGAGGTTGCAGTGAGCCAAGATCATGCCACTGCACTCCAGCCTGGGCAACAGAGCATGACTCCGTCTCAAAAAAAAATTTTTTTTTTCTTTTTAAATCAAGGAACAATGGTGGTGTGGTGGTGTCCAATATTCCACTAAATGGAAGCCCCATAAAGACAGTAACTTGTTTTTGTCACTGCTGTAACTGCATTGCCTAGCACAGTGCCTATCACATGAGCACTTAAACTGGGTAAATAGAATCACCAAGAGGCTCAGTGTGGTAGCTCATGCCTGTAATCCCAGCACTTTGGGAGGCTGAGGTGGGCGGATGGCTTGAGCCCAGGAGTTGGAGACCAGCCTGGATGGCAAAACCCTATCTTTACAAAAAATACAAAAATTAGCTGGGTATGGTGGTGTGCATCTGTAGTCCCAGCTACTTGTGAGGCTGAGGTGGGAGAATCCCCAGGAAGTCAGGGCTCAGTGATCCACTTGCCACTGCACTCGAGCCTGGATGACTGAGGGAGACTCTTGTCTCAAAACAAAGTCATAGAAGAGAGAAAGAGAATGAGTTTATTCTCTAATGGACAGGAAATTCCCAATTAGCAGTTAGGCTTTTAATTTTTTAAGTCTACAAGCAAGACAAACTTTTCTAGGCTGAAGGGGATAATGGGGTATGTCTATTGGTAAATCAGCAAGAAATAAAAACAAAACCCAACAATTACACTTGAGTCAATATGAATTTTTATTAACACACATTTGTCAAAGTCTGTACAAACCAAAACATTCCTGTTTTAAAATGTCCATTATTACAAACATACAAAGAAACAAAAGGTGTTACCAAAAGTTAGCTACTCAATTTCATGGTAAAACAGTGTCATGATCTTTAAAAATCAAAATTTCAAGACTGAGGTTTCTTCTTTCCCTTTTTGGAACTTATGGAAAGTTAGAAAATGTGTGAATTTACTTTATATTAAATGCCAAGACCTTAAAAAAAGATTTAGTATAAAACTAAATATGTTTTTATATTGTCATACATCATGTAACAGAATTTCAGTCCTCAAAATAAAATAAAATAAAAAAACACCATGACTGTCATTTCCCCCAAATTTTTCTCCCATAGTCAGTGCAAATGCATCTGAAAAATATTATGACAGTTTATCTTTACCTAAAAGTTTCTCATTCAAAAACTTTACAAAACTATTTAGCACTGCCATTTCCCTTGCTTAGAAGGGAAAATTATATCCCCTAGTAGGGTGATATATAAGCGACATGGTCCACTGTATCCCTTATCAGAAGGAAACCACCATTTCCACATCTCTGTCCAATTATGTGTAGGACTCCATTTATGAGAATGCTATCACAAATTATAGAGCATCTGCTTCCAGGAAACGCCTAGAAGTTAAATTTAGTGCTACAATTTTTTGGTAGACTGAGGTACAAATGTTATCTGCCCTTATTATTATTTCTAACTTTAGTACCCCCTGCATAAATGATTCTAGGATAGTTGGTTTTGTTGTTTCATGGCACACATGACACACCCTAATTCCTTTCACAAACATCACAAAGAGGACCTGAGAGTATGCCTAGAAATGTAAATCTATCCCCTTTCCTGGAAAAGTAAATCCATGTGCCTACAGGGTTAAGAAGGGAAGACAGGCAGGGCACACATAACTCTGCTTGAGGCAAAGTGCTTCTGAGAAGCACCTGTTTTCAATACATATCCATGAAAAGCAGGGAGTGTATGGGCTCGGGTGGGTGAGGAGTGGGGAGAAGGTACAGTGATACCACTTTTCCCAATCAGACTCAGAGTCCTTACTAGAGCAGCTCATGCTGACCCCCAAAATTCTCTGTAGTTCAAATAATATTCCTTTTTTTTTTTTTTTTTTTTTGAGACAGAGTCTCACTCCATTGCCCAGGCTGCAGTGCAGTGTTGCGATTTCAGCTCATTGCAACCTCCACCTCCTGGGTTCGAGCAATTCTTCTGCCTCAGTCTCCTGGGTAGCTGGGATTACAGGTGCGCACACCAGTCCCGGCTAATTTTTGTATTTTTTTTTTAGTAGAGATGGAGTTTCACCATGTTGGCCAGGATGGTTTCAAACTCCTAACCTCAAATGATCCACCCGCCTCGGCCTCCCAAATTGCTGGGATCACAGGCGTGAGCCACTGCGCCTGGCCATATTATTCCATTTTTAATCTGTTCATGTAAAAAAAAAAGTTCTCTGACAGCAGCCCAGTATGACAACTGATATAAGCAAATAAAGGATTTTATTTTTTAAAGAAGTGGCAGTGTTCAAATTTAAAATCAATCACATAAAACAATCAGGAAAAGGGTGGGGAGAGAAGTGTCCAGTACAACCTGGACAACCTTGCTTTCTGCCCTTACTTAAAAAGACAGACGGTTCAAATCTTTGCTACCTCCCTTAAGTATCTCCATAAATGCTCTTCCAAGAAATCCTCCAAAAGGCACTTAGCTCCATACTTATGCATTGAATTGTTTCACCTTAGCAATGTTTTTAAGACTCCAAGGTAACAAAAAAGAAAAGATCTGATTATTTTACTAAAAGCTAGTGAATAGGACTGTTTTTTTTCAAGAGGCATCACTTTTACAAGAACTAGCTAGGCTACCATTATTCCTTTATCAAGAAAAAGTTTCTTTTTTAAAAAATAAATAAAACTCTGGCTATACATAGTACAAAGTTCATACATAATACATCTGGAAAAAAACCCAAGAGTATACCCTGAAGCAAAAGGTTTATTGGAGAGAGAAAGCCTCTTCCATTATACCAAGTCTGAAGGTGGCAGTTTTCAAAGTTCAGAGGGTGGCAGTGATATATAATTAATGCCAAACAGTTTGCTCATGGGTATGGCAGGATGCAATGATGGACCAAAAAAAAAAAAAAAAAAAAAACAAAAAACCATTCTGCACATTATACTGAGCAGTGACCACCACAAAAAAAATAAAATAAAATAAAATAATTAAAAAAAATAAAAAAAATAGAACCAAAATAGAGAGAGAAGAGGAAGAAGAAAAAGAAAAGTCCTAATAGTGAGAGAAACAGAGTGAGCTTGAAATCCCAAACACTCAAGCATGCAGTCTAACAGCACAAACCAGGTGTTTCCATTCAGCCCACTGCAATCGCACAAAGAAGGATAACTGTAATAAAATAGAGATTTCTTAAGAAAGCTTGCAATTCCCACAGAACAGCCAGGTCTCCAACCCTAACCCTGGACAACTCCATTTGCTGTTGCTATGGAGCCTCCTTGAGGTGTGTCATGGAGAGGTTATAGCTCCTGACTTCTCTGACTTCTTGCTCTTGGACAAGGCAGCTGCCTGCTTCAGGAGCTCTCGGTTTTTGGCCTAAAGAAAAAAAAAATCAGTGTAAGAAGGATGTTTTAAACAGGATATAATGTTTTTTCATGCAGAATAAGTGCACATGCTAAGGCAGACGATGTGGAGGGTCAGAAAGAGACAAACAATTCTAGAGGTGGAAAACAACAGGAAGTTCTAGGGCTTGACACTTGGTTCAGGAAAAAAAAGTATTTGCCAGAGGTTAATCAGTGTACCTCAATCTCTTGGGACCCACTGTTACAAAGGGATGCTTTATGCAATACAAACTGTGGAGTGACTTCATGAGCTGGATAAACAGAATCTATAATTCAGACATCTGGAATCACATCTGGTTTATTCAAAAATCAAAGAACACACTTAATATTTCTACTGTTTTTGAGGGGGAAAAGATCAGAACACATCCAAGAGTGAAACAATACAAAGTATCTACAGGCTGGGCATGGTGGCTCATGCCTGTAATCCTAGCACTTTGTGAGGTTGAGGTGGGAGGATCGCTTGAAGCCAGGAGTTCAAGACTAGCTGAGGCAATACAGCGAGAGCCCATCTCTGCAAAAAAATTTAAAAATAAATTAGTGGGATAGGGTGGTATATGGCTGTGGTCTTCGCTACTTGGAAGGTTGAGGTGGGAGGATCACCAGAGCCTGGGAGGTTGAGGCTACAGTGAGCCATGATCATGCCACTGCTCTCCAGCTTGGGTGACAGAGAGAGAACCTGTCTCCAAAAAAAAAAAAAAATCTAAAAAGGGGATTAACGTGATTTGTCAATACTTTGAGAAAAAAATAAATCTATGAGATGATCACTTAAAATAGAATCAGCTAGGTATACCAGGTAGGTACACAATTTTAGCATGTAAAATAAGCAGTCACCTGCAATTGTTCTGTGACTTCTTTGTGGGTTTTCTCCATCTGGTTCATTTTGGCTCTCATCTGCGATTCCTGGTACTGAAAATCAGCCTTCAACTCTGTAATCTGAGGGAAACAAGGCAGAGTAACCAGAATAAATTTCTGTGCAATAAAAAAAATTTGCTTTCAGAGAGCTAAATGGTCACCCAAATTAATGAAACCCAGGGCTCTCCTGCAGATCCATATCTAAATCAAAGCCAGGGAGTTCCACACTCTCTTTTCTCCTAAAGCTTTCCTAAAAATTACACAAAGTCCTGAACTAACATTTCTGAATATCTGAGAATAATAGCTGCTACCAATTACTGAACTTTTACTATGTTGTAGAAAAACTGATTACTTCAGCAGATCTTTATGATAACATTGTGAGGGTAGTAGTCCCATTTTATAGAGGAGAAAACTGATCTTTAGAAAGAGTTAAGTAATGTGGCCAAGATCATATACAGAGTTAGCAAGGGGCAGAGCTAGATTTCAAATCCCAGACCCTCTTCTGAATAGCTGACTACTATTCAAGGAAATTCTAAATCAGAGAGGTGATGTGTGAGCTGAGCTTTGAGATGTAGTAACAATAGGCACATAAGGTGAGCAGGAGGGCATCTAAACAGAAAACAGTATAGGCACAGACAGATAAATGTGAGATAACAGAGATTATCTGGATGGCTGATGAGGTTGGAGAGATGGGCAGCTATTATGCTAAAGAGCCTGTATTCCAAGCTGAGGAGTGTGACCTTGATCCTGAAAGCTTTGGGAAACAATCTATTTGTTTTTGCTCCTTTAAAAACCCTAACTCTGGGCCAGACACGGTGGCTCATGCCTGTAATCCCAGCACTTTGGAAGGCCAAAAGGGTGGAACACTTAAGCTCAGGAGTTTGAGACCACCATGGACAACATGGTGAAACGCCATGTCTACAAAAAAAAAAAAAAAAAAAAGACAAAAATTAAAATAGCTGGGCGTGGTGCTGTGCGCCTGCAGTCCCAGCTACTTAGAGGACTGAAGTGGGAGGATCACTTGAGCCAGGGAAGTTGAGTTTACAGTGAGCTGAGATTGCACCACTGCCCAACAGCCTGGGCAACAGAGCAAGCCCCTGTCTCAAAAAAATAAAAATAATAAATAAATAAAAACTCTATCTCTGCAAAGCAGTAGAAACAAGTGTTCATCTTGTCCCTGTTTTACCGAAATCCTTTTATGTGCCATTCTGATCTAGTCCATAGAGAGAATATACTTGGGCCATTTTCACTTGACAGTCATGTAGTTATGTGAAAGAACACAGATCTCTTCCCATGAATTTCCACCTTCCTAGCAGGAGAAAGCATAGCACAGTAGAAAGAACAGTAGAGTCAGAAAGATTTCCAGTCTCTTGTTCCGCCATTTACTAGCTGTATGGTTTGGACATATTAACCTCTTTGGGTCTGTTTCCTCATCTGTAAAATGAGGTAGAAATTACATGAATGCAAGAAAGGAATTTACATCAATGTCTTAGCTATTCAGAATGAATCACAGCATTCTGAACTTGGCACAAGACTAAACATAAAGAGCCAGGGGAGGGAATTAGAAACCCCTAAGAAGAAAAATACTGGAGGCATTCTTCATCTATGAAATGATTATAACAATTCCTACCTCAAAGACTTTTTTTTTTTTTTGAGACGGAGTCTTGCTGTGTTGCCCAGGCTAGAGTGCAGTGGCACAATCTTGGTTCACTGCAAGCTCCACCTCCCGGGTTCACGCCATTCTCCTGCCTCAGCCTCCTGAGTAGCTGGGACTACAGGCGCCTGCCACCACTCCCGGCTAATTTTTTGTATTTTTAGTAGAGATGGGGTTTCACCATGTTAGCCAGGATGGTCTCGATCTCCTGACCTCATGATCCACCCACCTCGGCCTCCCAAAGTTCTAGGATTACAGGCATGAGCAACCAAGCCCGGCCTCAAAGGCTTATTATAAGAATAAACAGGCTGGGTGTGGTAGCTCATGCCTGTAATCCCAGCACTTTGGGAGGCCGAGGCGAGCGGGTCACTTGAGGTCAGGAGTTCAAGACCAGCCTGGCCAACATGGTGAGACCCCCATCTCTATGAAAAATACAAAGATTAGCTGGCCATGGTGCCACGTGCCTGTAATCCAAGCCACTCAGGAGGTTGAGGCAGGAGAATCACTTGAACCCAAGGAGGCAGAGGTTGCAGTGAGCAGAGATTGCGCCACTGCACTCCAGCTTGGGTGACAGCGAGAGACCCTGTCTCAAACAAAAACAAAAACAAAAACCAGCCAGGCATGGTGGCGGGCACCTGTAGTCCCAGCTACTCAGGAGGCTGAGGAATGAGAATTGCTTAAACCCAGGAGTCAGAGGTTGCAGTGAGCTGAGATCGCACCACTGCACTCCAGCCTGGGTTACAGAGCAAGACTCTGTCTTTAAAGAAAAAAAAAAAAAAAGGAATAAATGAGTTAATACATATAAAGCACTTAAAACAGAGTCAGGCATGAAGTTACATCCAATAAAAGTTAGCTATTATTATTATAATATTAAGGCAAAATGAGATATTATTTTTTGTTTGTTTTTGGAGACAGGGTCTGGCTCTGTCACCCACAGGCTGGAGTGCAGTGGTATGATCACGGCTCACCACAGCCTTGACCTCCCGGGCTGAGGTGATCCTCCCACCTTAACCTCCCAAGTAGCTGGGACCATAGGTGCACACCATCAAGCCCTGCTAATTTTTGTATTTTTTTGCAAAGATGAGGTTTCACCAATGGCCCAGGCTGGTCTTGAATTCCTGGGCTCAAGCAATCTGCCTGCCTTAGCTTCCCAAAGTGTTGGGATTACGGGTGTGAGCCACTGCACCCAGCCTAAAAATGAGATACTATTTAGAAAACCTGAAAACAAGATAAGAGACATGAATCAGAGTAAGAATGTAAAAAAGGAAGATAACTATCAGACCGTAATAAGACTGGTCTTATTCTGAAGATATTAATGTGAAGATATTAGAAATATAAGGTAGAAGATATTCTGATGTGAAAATAAAATACTAACACTGAGGCCAGGCGCAGTGGCTCACGCCTGTAATCCCAACACTTTGGGAGGATGAAGCAGGCAGATCACTTGAGATCAAGAGTTTGAGACCAGCCTGGCCAGCACGGTGAAACCCCGTCTCTACTGAAAATAGAAAAATTAGTCAGGCATGGTGGCGGGCACCCGTAATCCTAGCTACTTGGGAGGCTGAGGTAGGAGAATCGCTTGAACTCGAGAGGTAGAGGTTGCAGTGAACCTGGGCAACAGAGACTCTGTCTCAAAAAACAAAAAATGAAAAAAAGAATATTAATACTGAAGATAAATTAAGATTAAAATATTAACATATTAAAGATGGGTCACTTAGTAACAGACTTGTTAGCAGTGGAATCACAGTGACATAAGAGTCATGGCAGAAGGCCCACGTGAACACTGTTCAGGGAAGAGGAAGAACTGGCCCGTGAACTTTGCGTATTATTGTCCCACAGACATGGCCATCCCCATAATAAGAGAAGAAGACATTAGGTTCTTTTAGCTGGACAGAATCGAACATTCCAGTTAATAACTACCTCCTCTTGTCCCAACTCTATGCTTATTCAGCACCTTCTGATTACAGCCTCTCCAGGTAGCTCATGCCAAGAACAGTGTGCTGTTACATGCTCCGCTGTGAACTGAGACGTGAACACTGTTTTTTTTAATACATTGTCTCTATAAGCTCAGTTAACAAATGTCCTCTCTGAGGCCAGGGGCAGTGGCTCACGTTTGTAATCCTAGCACTTTGGGAGGCCGAGGTGGAAGGATCACGTAAGACCAGGAGTTCAAGACCAGTCTGGGAAACATAATAAGTCCATGTCTCTACAAAAAAATTTTTTAAATTGACCGGGTACAGTGGCACATGCCTGTAGTCCCAGCTACTCAGGGGGCTGAGATGGGAGGACTGCCTAAGCCTGGAAGGTAGAGACTGCAGTAGCCATGATCGTGCCACTGCACTCC
Source organism: Macaca nemestrina (assembly GCF_043159975.1). NCBI lineage: Eukaryota > Metazoa > Chordata > Mammalia > Primates > Cercopithecidae > Macaca > Macaca nemestrina. The sequence continues at coordinate 206,274,515 of NC_092125.1, forward strand.
AGCCACTCCAGCCAGGGTGACACAGCTGAGACCCTGTCTCAAAAACAAAACAAAACAAAATAAAATGTCCTCTCTGAGAAATGGAAGCTGCAAGTACTGAGAAAAATCCATTTTTTGAGCCCAACTGACTGGAGTAATGCCATCCCAAGAGTCATCTTGGCAGACAACCAGCCTCTCCCCAGGATATCCCAACCTTGACATAGGCTCTCAAAGTGTCAATGTTAAGTACCCAACAAACATTAGTTTTAAAAAGTTATTATCATGTCCCATACCACATTTCTCACCCTCACATCATTCTGGTCAGAGAGGAATAAAATAAACCATACCTTCTTCTCTTTCTCTAAAATCATTTGATCCTTTTGATGCAACATCTTCTTCAGGGTAGCCACTTCTTCCTTCAGTTGGGCAATGATGACAAAGTGGTCAGTGCCTGGTGAGTCCAGAGCCAGGTCTGGGGAGAAGCTAGATTTGAAAATCAGGGGAAAATATTGTAACTTGGATGGATAAACTTTTCCCTGCCTGAGGATGCATCCTAGACTACTTGACTGCAAGCTCCTCAAGAGCAGGAATCCTAGCATCAAGCACATTGCACCACACATGCTGGGCTCAACGGCACTTGCTGAACTGAACTGCAGAGGTAACGTGGCCATCAGATAACTCTACAAACCAAAGCTACAACCCAGCAGCATCCCTGCAGCATCTTCTCTCACATTTAGGACTAAAATAAATGCCACATCCCAAGAGCTAAGGATACTGTTTCAGGTTCCTTGAAGATCCCCAATGATGTACTAGAAAAACAATCCTAATTTTTGTGATTAGATAAATTCCTTAGAATTCCAGATAAATTATAAACTGTGAGCTCATGCATTTTTCTTTAATGCTCCACTCAGAGCTCGTCTTTCAGGGCCTTGTCTTCTGTCTCAAAGCACCACAATGCAGTCAGTGTATCTGCCGAGAAGCTGCTGGATTCCCACCCAGGAGCAGTCAGTTCTTTTTCAAAAAAGATGAAACAGGAATGAAGCCAGCTTCCACTACACTACAAATGGCCTGCAGATTGTCATTTCCAATATCAGGAATTTGGTAACATTGCATTAGGAAAGGAACCAAGAGGTGGCAAATTCCAGAGTCACACCACAACTTGGGCTCTCAACAGATTCCTCCCAATAACAGCATTGGAGCACTCCATTTTGTCCAAGTGCCAGGTGGACTCTATGTCCTTTTAGCAGAGCCTCTTAAGAAGGGACAGTCTGGGGCCGGACGCGGTGGCTCAAGCCTGTAATCCCAGCACTTTGGGAGGCCGAGACGGGCGGATCATGAGGTCAGGAGATCGAGACCATCCTGGCTAACATAGTGAAACCCCGTCTCCACTAAAAAATACAAAAAACTAGCCGGGCGAGTAGCTGTAGTCCCAGCTACTCGGGAGGCTGAGGCAGGAGAATGGCGTAAACCTGGGAGGCGGAGCTTGCAGTGAGCAGAGATCCGGCCACTGCACTCCAGCCTGGGTAATAGAGCGAGACTCCGTCTCAAAAAAAAAAAAAAAAAAAAAAAGAAGGGACAGATGGCCGGGCACGGTGGCTCACGCCTATAATCCCAGCACTTTGGGAGGCCGAGGTGGGTGGATCACAAGGTCAGGAGATCGAGACCAGGGTGAAACCCTGTCTCTACTAAAAATACAAAAAATTATCCGGGCACGGTGGTGGGCGCCTGTAGTCCCAGCAACCCAGGAGGCTGAGGCAGGAGAATGGCGTGGACCATGAATCTGTGAGGCAGAGCTTGCAGTGAGCCAAGATCGCGCCGCTGCACTCCAGCCTGGGGGACAGAGCGAGACTCCATCTCAAAAAAAAAAAAAGGGACAGTTTTAGGCCGGGCTCGGTGGCTCATGCCTATAATCCCAGCACTTTGGGAGGCCAAGGCAGGCGGATCACCTGAGGTCGGGAGTTAGAGACCAGCCTGACCAACATGGAGAAACCTCGTTTCTACTAAAAATACAAAATTAGCTGGGTGTGGTGGTGCATGCCTGTAATCCCAGCTGCTCGGGAGACTGAGGCAGGAGAATCTCTTGAACCCGGGAGGCGGAGGTTGCAGTGAGCCAAGATTGCGCCTTTGCACTCCAGACTGGGCAACAAGAGCAAACTCCGTCTCAAAAGAAAAAAAGAAAGAAAAAGAAGGGATAGTTTCACGAAATCTGCAAAACCCCAAAATTATATGTACAATCTCGTCTACACATATAATGGGTGGTTTTTAGAGTGAGGATCCATAGCTTTCAATGGCTAGTCACAAATGCCTCAGACTCAAAACAAGTTAAGGAATCACTGCCAAGAGGGTCAAATCCTGTTCTCTAGAGAGTTCCCAAAGAACGCTCTTTACTTTTCCCAGGACAATCTTTGAAGTAAAACACAAACCTGTTTTTCCTAAGCAGACACTGGAATACTCATTCTCAACTCCCTAGATATAGCAACAACTCACAGTTCTTATATCCTAAACCACGTCTAAGAGCCAACATTTCTCTACACAGGAAGAAACTCCAAATAGCAAGCCTAACCAGTGGACAAACTACCTCACAGTTACCAAGTCAAACATTTCTATGGCTAGAATAGGAAGATATAGATATTCGACAAGAATATTCCTACCCTCCTCTCAGTCTACATGAAGCATATGAGAAGACTGTCAGAGGAAGAATGAATCAATGTTCTCATAACTAATGAATGGATGGAATTACCGCGTAACAAAAATAAATGCAAAATCATAAAACAAGGCACGCAGGAGAAAGTACTGAAAGGAACTATTACCATTTCTACTAGTTTCAGATCTGGAAGCACCCTTATAGCTGCAGTCTCACATCTGTTTCAATACCTGCTAAGGACCTGTCTTTCTTCAACTGAATAGAGTCTATTTAAACCCATAACTAGAGTAATGAGCTAACGTAAGTAACTTTTTGCTGTCCCCAAACTCCTAATGCCCTATCCTTCCTGCTTCTTGTGAGAGGATTCCCCCCATACCAATAAATAGTTGACAAAACCCATCCTTTCTATCCTGTGTTAGGAACTGGCCTCACTCTCTCTTTTTTTCTTTTCTTTTTTTTTTTTTTTTGAGACAGAGTTTCACTCTTGTTGCCTAGGCTGGAGTGCAATGGTGTGATCTCGGCTTACCACAACCTCCGGCTTACCACAACTTCTGCCTCCCAGGTTCAAGTGATTCTCCTGCCTCAGCCTCTCAAGTACCTGGGATTACAGGCATGCGCCACCACACCTGGCTAATTTTTGTATTTTTAGTGGAGACAGCATTTCTCCATGTTGGTCAGGCTGGTCTCGAACTCCCGACCTCAGATGATCCACCCGCCTCAGCCTCCCAAAGTGCTGGGATTACAGGCGTGAGCCACTACGCCCAGCCCTCACTCTCTAATTCCTGGTTCAGTAAGAACTGCTAGAAATGAAAAAAGATGGCTAGGGTAACAAGGCAAAAAAACCAGTCTCTTTCCTAATGGCTCCAATGACAGGGAACTACTACTTCTCCAGAAAAACTGTCTTTTACAAAAGCTCATAATGTAAGAACAATTTTCTTGGGTTGAGCCAAAACCTGCCTCTCTATAACCCTACATATTGGTCCTGAGACTGTCCTCAAAGGCTATACAGATTAAGTCTAATCTTCCAGGCACATTTCAGGGGAGGATAAAATGAAACTATGAGTTAAAAAAAAGAATGTCCTTTAGAAACGGTAAACCACAAGCTGTGCCTGAGTGCCACCAGCTGTTGCTGCTGCTTTTTTGATTGCCTATGGAACAACAAACAAGCATGATTAAAAAGTAGCCAGTGTATTTTCTAGAGGGAAGAAAACTAGAAATTAACTTAGATTTTCCTAAAATTGAAAAGTTTTTGTCACAATTTCAACAAACAAATTAGGACACATTGAGACAGAGACTGTGGATTTTGTAGGATACTTAGAAAAAAAAGACTAAAGCATCTTATTATAAAGCCATTTTTGAAAGCTAAAATGTGTTCTGTCTGAACAAAATGGAAGGCTAATGGATAAAGAAAAAGAGGAGGAAAAATAATCAAACATACCTCAGTATTAAATAAGTAAGAGAAGATAATGTGGTAGTATAGAAAGGTCAATGAAAAACCATTAGGCAGCAATTTGCAGAAAACATGGGGAATAAAAATAAAAGAATAAGAGCATAAATTTAAAAGTATATGAATATTTTAGGGGCTGAGTGTGGTGGCTCATGCCTATAATCCCAGCATGTTGGGAGGCCAAACCAGGAGGATCACTTGAGGCCAGGAGTTTAAGACTCTGTCTACAAAAAAAAATTAGCTGAGTGTGGTGGCATGTACCTGTAGTCCCAGCTATTTGGGAGGCTGGGGTGGGAGGATCATTTGAGTCCAGAAGGTCAAGGCTGCAGTGAGCCATGATCGCGCCACAGCACTCCAGCCTGGGTGACAAAGTGAGACCTTGTCTCAAAAGAAAAAAAAAAAAAAGCCACGCATAGTGGCTCATTCTTGTAATCCCAGCACTTTGGGAGGCCAACGTAGGAGGATCGCTTGAGCCCAGGAGTTCAGGACTGGCCTGAGTAACATGCTGAAACCCTGTTTCTACAAAAAATACAAAAATTAGGTGGCATGGTGGTGCACGTCTGTAGTCCCAGCTACTTGGGAGGCTTAGGTGGAAGCATCACTTGAGCCCAGGAGGTCGAGGCTGCAGTGAGCCAAGATCATGCCACTGCACTCCAGCCTGGGCAACAAGGTGAGACCCTGTCTCAAAAAAAAAAAAAAAAAAAAAAAAGAAAAGAAAAGAAATAGGTAGCCAGTGAAATTTTGGTTTGGATGACATTAAAAAAGGACTGTCAAAAAAAAAAAAAAGTCAGAATGCTTTTTTCAAGGCAAAGTAAATGCAGGGAAAAAAACCCACAAAAAGTAAAGAGGACAGCAAAGTGGAATTTATCTTGTGTTACGAACATTTAAAAACAAGAAAAGCAAACAAGTAGAATAGAATGTTAAAAATGCTAATGCAGAACATTTCAAATGGAATTTATATGGGTATGAAAATAGTTTTTGTGACAGCAGAAAACATTTCCAAATTTTCAAATTATAAATTACTTAGAAAAATAAATTAGCATGTCATTTTAAGGAAAAACTTATCTCTCCTACCTTTTTTTTTTTTTTGAGACAGAGTCTCACTGCCTCGGCTCAAGTGCAGTGGCGCAATCATGGCTCACTGCAGCTCAACTTCCCCAGGCTCAGGTGGTCCTCCCACCGCAGCCTCCTGAGTAGCTGGAAGGCACACACCACCATGCCCAGCTAATCTTTGTATGTTTTGTAGAGATGGGGTTTCATCATGTTGCCCAGGCTGGTCTCAAACTCCCAGGTGATTCACTAGCCTTGGCCTCCCAAAGTGCTGGGACTGCATGTGTGAACAACTGTACCTGGTCAAAATGATCATTTAATATCTTTTCTGGAGGACATCATGAAAGACCATGTACCTATGTCAAGGATCAGCTTCCAACCTGAGGAAAAGAGCATTGCTGATGACTGGATGCAATAAAACTCTGAACAGAAAACTTGAGTTTTTAGCTTGGTGTATCCATAGCAATGGACAGCAAGAATAGCGGCAGTATCTCAGAAACCAAATAAGCTAATAGAAAGTGAACCTGGCCGGGCGTGGTGGCTCACGCCTGTAATCCCAGCACTTTGGGAGGCCGAGGCGGGCGGATCACGAGGTCAGGAGATCGAGACCATCCTGGCTAACATGGTGAAACCCCGTCTCTACTAAAAATACAAAAAAAAGTTAGCCGGGCGTGGTGGCGGGCACCTGTAGTCCCAGCTACTCAGGAGGCTGAGGCAGGAGAATGGCATGAACCTGGGAGGTGGAGCCTGCAGTGAGCCAAGATTGCACCACTGTACTCTGGGCAACAAAGCGAGACACCACCTCAAAAAAAAAAAAAAAAAAAGTGAACTTTAAGGACTAGTCGGTTAAACTGGAGGATACGAACGAGCTTTTTCCAGGTCATTCAAACACAGCCTGGATCATAAATGAGCACAAAACAGAAATGAATCTAAATGCATAGGTCTTGGCTTAGGCCTTTATAAAGCAGGGCATTCAAAAAGTTCATTCCTTGAAGTAGTTTTTGCAGGGTCACATGCGCTGGCAGAGGTGATGGACAACCTGTGCCACATCTCTTTCTTCACAAGGGCCAGACTAGCTTCTGAGAGAACAGTAAAGCTGGCCAGAAAGATGATCTTTATGGTTCCTCCCCCCATGTAATCTGACTACCTAAATTAAGCATTCCAGAAGGTTCAATTCAAGAAGTTTAAAATCAATGAAACTAGTTCTAAAAACCTTGTAGAATCTGAAAGCAAGTTAACAAAAAAGGCAATGGGAAAGAATTTTTTGTTTCCCTCTAAATAAAATCAGTCCTGGTAAGCCTATATGCTGGTCTGCTCCTATATCCACTACTGGCTGGGAAAGAGAACTGTGAATGGGTGGAGTTTTCAGAATGGAGATGATTTCAAGGATCTTAGGAAGTGTGTCAGGTGGTTTCACTTCGGGATGCCCAGGCCTGAGGAACAGCAAAATGGTTGGTCCCAAGACTTTTGTTGAGAAGCAGCCCACTGTACCAACACAGATGGGACACTCTGGATATTAGGACCCAAGCAGCTCACAAGAGGAAGTATCACTGAGGAGGGGAGAGGGAAGTGAGGACTAAAAGTATGCATTTAGACTGGCTTGAAATGAAATACAAATATGCAAATGAATCTCATTCTCTCCTGATCCAGAATCTGCGCTGGGCTGGCTTTCTGAATGTTAAGGAAGTATGGATCCTCACAAATTTGGCAACATTGCCTTATTCCCAACCTGTTTTTACCTCTCAAGATCAACTCCTCTTCTGCCTGCAGGAGGACATGGGCACAGATCACAAAGAAAAGCATCCAGCTCTGGACTTCTTAGAATTACTGTAGGGAAGGCCAGGCAAGGTGGCTCCTGCCTGTAATCCCAGCACTTTGGGAGGCTGAGGTGGGTGGATCACTTGAGGCCAGGAGTTTGAGTCAACATGGTGAAACTAAATGTACAAAAATTAGCTGGGCATGGTGGCACCCCTGTAATTCCAACTACTCGGGAGACTGAGGCATGAGAATTGCTTGAATCCAGGAGAGAGGTTGCAGTGAGCTAAAATCGCACCACTGCACTCCAGCCTGAACAACAGAGTGAGACTCTGTCTCTAAAAAAAAAAAACAAAAAGAATTAGGAATTAGTGTAGGGGAATAATTTAGTGGACTGCAGAATTCAACTGCTATTAAATCAAGTTACAAGTTCTTATCTTTTAATGACAAGATTAGATTTATAAACAAATATCAGTACTGCTTACTTATAAGATGCACTGACAGCCATAGACTAATTCCAAGGCAGACCCTAAAACGTATTCCTGTTTCAGGAACTGTGTATGCATGTCAAATGTGTGCGCACACATACTCCAACTGGCTCACCTGTCTCCATTAGTTGTGATTGACTCAAACTTGGACTTTTTCTTTGGGATTTCATTTTGAATTGAAGATGTAGAAAGTGTTTTCTGGCTTTTAATGGCAAAAATAGAGAGACACACATTAGAAATCAAAGATTAACAAAACATCACAATGAAAGTCTGTCAAATAGACCAATGTAAGATAGCAGCTCTACTATGCAAGAGCTAATAATTCTCGATTAATAATCTACCAAGGTGATGATTTTGTAGGCCTGGATGGATGGGTAGCTAGTTTCCACAGGATCAAAAAAAAAAAAAAAAAAAATTCTTGGCCTTAATTAATTAAATATTACCTGCTTTATTAATAACCATGAGAACAAAAATCAATAAAACTTCAATAAGAAGTATAATCTGTCTTCTAGTTTAAAAAGTTCTTTTACATTCACTGTCTCACATGCATCTTGTAATTCTGTGAGGTAGAGGTAAGTTATTATTTCTACTGTGCAGAAATAGCTCAAGATCAACTTATCTACCAAAGGACATATAGCTAGTAGTAGTAAAGTAAAGAAACCAGGTCAATATATTTGAACTCCTAGTCTACTTTTTTTTTTTTTTTGAGATGGAGTCTCACTCTGTCACCCAAGCTGGAGTGCAGTGGCACGATCCTGGTTCACTGCAACCTCTGCCTCCTGGCTTCAAGTGATCCTTCCACCTCAGCCTCCCGAACAGCTGGGACTAAAGGTGCGTGCCACCACACCCAGCTAATTTCATATTTTTTGGTAGAGACAGGGTTTCACCATGTGGGCCAGGTTAGTCTCAAACTCCTGACCTCAAGTGATCCACCTGCCTTGGCCTCCCAAAGTGCTGGGATTACAGGCGTGAGCCACCACATCCGGCCAGTCTAGTTCTTCTTCACTATATTTGTGTTAACCTACTGGTATTTCAGTCACACTACAAGACTAAAAATCAGTTTTAGCCCCAATAAGTTCACTCAAAACTGGTCTTGAAATAAAAGCTGGAGGTCTGTCTCTGCTATGCAATCCTTTGACTTTGATTGGTGTTCAACTGCGAAGTCCAAAGGATTCCTCAGACCTTTTCTTACTTGACCTCTTTTCAGCATTTGATACGACTGATACTGCATCCTTCTTCAAATGTTCTCCTGGTTTGGTCAGCCCACTTTTGTGACAGCTGCTTCTTAGTTCCTAATCCTTAAATACTGAATGCTTTTAGAGTTCTGTTCTCAGCCCGGAATCTGAATTATATCATTTAAGAGCATGATTTTAACAACTACCTATCATAGTGGTTGGAAATGGTGTTAACTATATCACCTGCATTAGAATCATCTGGGATGTTTATAAAATAATGTAGATTCCTGGACTCCATCCTAGTTCCTACTGAATTAAATTATGGGGTGGGACTGCTGCAGGAATCTGCTTTTTAATATTTTTTAATTTTAGAAAGAGTGTCTTGTTCTGGTGCCCAGGCTGGAGTGCAATGGCATAATCATGGCTCATGGCAAGCCTTGAACTCCAAGGCTCAAAACAATCCTCCTAACTCAGCCACCCAAGTAGCTGGGACTACAGGTGTGTGCCACCATACCTGGCTAATATTGTTTTTTGTAGAGATGGGGTCTCACTATGTTGCTCCTGCTGGTCTCAAACTCCTGGCCTCAAGCAACCCTCCCGCCTCGGCCTCCCAGAGTGTTGGGTTTACGGGTGTAAGCCAGCCAATGTATCTGGCCAGAATCTGCATTTTCAAATGATCCCTACCCCCAGTGATTCTTTTTACTGTTGTTGTTTCTTTTTGACACAGAGTCTCACTCTGTCACCCAGCCTGGAGTGTGGGGACGCGATCTCAACTTACTTCAACCTCCGCCTCCTGGGTTCAAGCAATTCTCCTGCCTCAGCCTCCTGAGTAGCTGGGATTACAGGCACGCACCACTATTTTTATTTTTTGTTTTAGTAGAAACAGGGTTTCACCATGTTCGTCAGGCTGGTATCAAACTCCTGACCTCGTGATCCACCCGCTTCAGCCTCCCAAAGTGCTGGGATTACAGGCGTGAGCCACCGCGCCCAGCCAGATTCTTATGTGCTACCTATGGCCCATGTCCAAACCTCTCTTCTAAGTTCTAGGCTAAGCTCCTAAAAGTAATTCTTCATGCTTCAAACTCAACCTTTCAAAACTAAACATATTCTCTCCGCTTCCTACATTGTCTCTCAGTTAAGGATCTATCTATTCACCCAAATAAAAAACCCGGGAATTATCCTTTACTTACTCAGTTCTTGCCCATGTGTCTGTTCATCAGATTATCTAAGTTTCTCATAATTCTCCATCCAAAACATCTTCCTGAATCAGCCTTTTCAATCTTCCACTGCCACTGCCTCAGGTGAGGTTCTTGTTTTAACATCTCTTACCCAGACTCTTAGAAAAAAGGCTTTTATATTTTATATAATTTTATAATTTATATAATTTATATTTATATATAAATTAACCCCCAGTCCCTTTTTCCTCCAATGCATTGTCCACACTAGTCAGGGTTAATTTTTTAAATGAAGATTTGGTCTCTCCTCTGCATAGACCCTTCAATAGCTTCCCACTAACACCCTGACCTTAGGATTAAGTTTACTTTCCTTACCAGGATGCAGGACCCCTTTTTCCTTCCATTCCCCAGCTCCCAGCCAAAAGCTCCAGTAATATAAAAGGCCTTACAATTCTCCAGGGTTCCATGTGGTCTCATGCCCTCCATGCCTTTGCAAATGCTATTCTCTTAGCCTAGAATGCCTCTGCCCATTCCATCCCTGAGGATTCCAACTCACCCTAAGATCCAGCTCTAATGCCAGCTCTTCTCCAAGCCTGCTTGCCCGACTTCTCAAGGCAGTTCATTACTACCCTCATGTCTGCATTCTTGACATGTTTCCACTGTGGTACCCATTACATTATACTAAGATCATCTGTTTATAAGTCTGTCTTTCCTACCAGACTGCATACTCTTGGAGAGCAGCATGACTTGTACTTAGCTCTTCATTCCCACCAGCATCCCTGACCCATGAGAGTACTTAATGCTTGCTGATTAAACAAAGTCATAATGGTAATAACAAAACAAACAAACAAAAAAAAAAAACCCTGAAATGTACTGAATATTTCCTATATGCCAGTTATAAAAACAATCACTGTGCATGTACTAATTTATCTTCACAACAACCCCATGAGGTAATACTATTACTTCCCTCATTTTACAGATGAGAAAACTTGCCCAAGATCCCCACAGAGAACCTGGCACAGCCAGGATTCCATCCAGAGCCAGAACTGTTAACAATACTAGATACTCTGAAAGTAAGTTTAAAACAACAATGAAAATACATCTTTTTGACTAGGTGCCACCAGGACAAACCTAGAACATCTATTAGCCTCCTGGCTAAATATGCATGGAAAAGCTTTATCTCTCAGAAAGTGAAATGTCCAATCTTCTGGAAAGAGAATCCACTCTAAGGGTGAGAACACTACAAACCAAAGTAGGGTAAGTTCCACGAACATTTCAGACACAATACAAAGTCAGGAAATCCTGACACTTTATGGAAATCTCTCTGGTTCTTGGAAGATATATGAATTATAAAATATGACAAATGAGTTTCCTCCTACAGACTAGTACCTACAGAGAATATAGAAAATGCATATAAGATGGTATGTACCATGATGGTTGTGTGAGCATTACGTCTGACCTACCAGCACTTCTAGTCCTATCTCATGCATCTTGAGGTTACCTGTTATAATGGCCACCACCACTCAGGCGACTATACTGCTCCTTCTCCTGGTGGCCAGCACGAGAAGAGCTACTCAGGTGTTTCCTCTGCTCTTTGGTCTTCTGAAGGACCCGTTTGTATGAAAGTGTGCACAGCCAGCACAGCAATTTCCCATCTACCTGAAAGATGAGGAGATAAAGATAAAGAAGCGGGAATCTAGTGCAGTGGCTGCAAACGTGGTATTAGGAGCTAGAACCCTTGGGTTCAGTCCCAGTTCTGAAACTTATGAGCTGTGACTTTGGGCATGTCACAGGGGGCTGCTACAAGGATCTAGTGACATAATGTAGGTAAAGCACTTAACACGGTGCCAGGCACATAAAAGTTGCTTAATAAATTTCAGCTGCGGGGCCGGGCACGGTGGCTCATGCCTGTAATCCCAGCACTTTGGGAGGCCAAGGTGGGTGGATCACGAGGTCAGGAGATTGAGACCATTCTGGCCAACATGGTGAAACCCTATCTCCACTAAAAATACAAAAATTAGCCAGGCATGGTGTCGTGCACTTGTAGTCCCAGCTACTCAGGAGGCTGAGGCAGAAGAATCGCTTGAACCTAGGAGGTGGAGGTTACAGTGAGCTAGACCATGGCACTCTAGCCTGGTGACAGAGTGAGACTCCATCTCAAAATAAATAAATTAATTTAATTAAATAAATAAATTTCAGCTGCTAATTTTATATCTTTTTGTTTTGTTTCTCTTCAACTTAGCAAACACAGACAAGAGTAAAATTCTCACAAGACCATGGTTCTCATTAAGGAAAACTCAGCAGGGAGAAGAGAAGACAGAAGATGAATTATAAAATTCATCCTTACAGTTTTTTGGATTTTTTTTTTAGTGATGGGATCTCACTCACCCAGGCTGGAATGCAGTGGTGTCATTGTAGTACACTACAGCCTTAAACTTCTGGGCTCAAGCAATCTTCCTGCCTCAGCCTCCTGAGCAGCCAGGACTACAGGCACATGCCACCAAGCTCACCTAATCAGTTGTTGGGTTTTTTTTTTCTTTTTTTTCCCCCAAACAGGGTCTTGCTCTGTTGCCCAGGCTGGAGTGTAGTGTTATGATCTTGGCTCACTGCAACCTCCACCGCCTGGGCTCAAGCAGTCCTTCCACCTCAGCCTCCCGAGTAGCTGGAACTACAGGTGTGCACCACCATGCCTGGCTAATTTTTGTATTTTTTTTTGTAGAGACAGGGTTTCACCATGTTGCCCAGGCTGGTCTTGAACTCCTGAGCTCAAGTGATCTGCCTGTCTTGGCTTCCCAAAGTGCTGGACGTACACGCGTGAGCCACTACATCTGGCCATTTTTTTTTAAATGACAAAATTTGTATATATTTATTGTGTAAAACATGTTGTTTTGAAATATGTACACTTTGGGAGGCTGAGGCAGGTGGACCGCATGAGCCCAAGAGTTCGAAACTGCCCTGGGCAACATGGCAAAACCCATTTACAAAAAGAAACACAACAAAAATTAGCCAGTTGTGGTGGTGCATGCCTGCAGTCCCAGCTACTAGGGAGGCTGAGGTGGGAGAATCACTTAAGCCTGGGAGGTTGAGGCTGCAGTGAGCTGTAAGCGTGCCACTGTACTACAGCCTTGGTGACAGAGTGAGACCCTTTCTCAAAAATGAATAAATATTTTTAAAAATATGTATACATTGTGGAATGGCTAAATCAAGATAATTAACATGGATTACCTCATATAACTTTTGTTTGTTTCTGATTCAGTCTCGCTGTGTTGCCCAGGCTGGAGTGCAGTGGTGCGGTCTCAGCTCACTGCAACTTCCATCTCCTGGGTTCAAGCAATTTTCCTGCCTCAGCCTCCCGAGTAGCTGGGATTACAAGCATCTGCCGCCATGCCCAGATAATTTTTTTTTGTATTTTTAGTAGAGATGGAGTTTCACCACGATGGCCAGGCTGGTCTTGAACTCCTGACCTCCTGATCTGCCTGCCTTGGCCTCCCAAAGTGCTGGGATTACAGGCATGAGCCACTGCACCTGGCCTACTTTTTCTTTTTTTTTTTTTTTTCCCTGTGGTGAGAACACTTAAAATCTACTCTTTTAACAACTTTCAAGAGTACATTTTATTAACTATAGTTACCATGTTGTACAATGGATCTCTTCAACTTACTCCTCCTATGTAACTGAAATCCTTTGGCCAACATCTCCCCAAACCCACCCTCCAATACCTCAGTTTTAATACTTTATAAAAGGTTCACGTAAACCCAGGAGGCGGAGCTTGCAGTGAGCTGAGATCCGGCCACTGCACTCCAGCCCGGACCACAGAGGGAGACTCTGTCTCAAAAAAGAAAAAAAAAAAAAAAAAGGTTCACAAAGTGGTATGCTGGATACCATCTCTCAGATGGAAAGATGGTCCCCAGAGAAAGAACAATGAGTAAGCAGCTTCCAGGGCCTAGTCCCTGGCGGTGGCCTGCCATGGCGCTGTTTGAATTAGAAAGAGTTGACTCCTTTGAGCAGAAGTAACTGCACCACGCAGCAGGGCCCAAAGCTAGGAAGCATAATGTAGCTTTTGCCACCTTCTGAAGCTGTGGTGTCTCTGTGCAGCATTCAGACTGAAAAACCACCGGAGGCACAGTAGGACAGATGACAGGGCAGCAGGGCTGGTTGGAATTTCTCAGGTTAGGCAAGGAATATGCTGATACATTACGGAATTTTACAGTTTTCATTTCTTATTTCTGAAATTAGATCTTGTGCTTCATCTTGAACATGGGTAGGCCACATCATCATTTACCTGAAGTGTTTTATCTCATCAGCAAAAGCCTCTTTGCTCCCCATCCCCCAACCCATCAGCAAGTCCATCAGTCTGAATCTACTCACTTCTTTCTAACTCCACTGCTTCCGTTGGCATTCTCATCTCTCACTGCTGTAAGAGCTGCCCAAATGATCACCCTACCTCCAATAAGCCATTTCCCCATAGCCGCCAAAGGGTTTCTTAAATGTAAATGATTACATCCTCTCTTTTTTTTTTTTTCTGAGACGGAGTCTCACTTTGTCGCCTAGGCTGGAGTGCGGTGGCACTGTGTTGGCTCACTACAATCTTTGTCTCCTGGGTTCAAGCAATTCTCCTGCCTCAGCCTCCCAAGTAGCTGGGATTACAGGTGCCCACCACCACGCCTGGCTAATTTTTTTATATTTTTAGTAGAGATGGGGTTTCACCATGTCGGCCAGGCTGGTCTCAAACTCCTGACCTCAAGTGATCCCCCACCTTGGCCTCTCAAAGTGCTGGGATTACAGGCGTAAGCCACTGTGCCCGGCCTGTTTTTCTTTTTCTCTCTACTGTAAAATGGAAAAAAAAAAATTTTTTATAGTGTAGCTAATATGCCCTCCTTAGGTATTAAGACACATTTCTGTTTGTAACCTTAATGCAGCCCTATTTTTACTCTTTATAAAAAACCAATTGAGCACAGTGGCTCACACCTGTAATCCCAGCACTTTGGAAGGCTGAGGTAGGCAGATTGCTTGACACCAGGAGTTTGAGACCAGCCTGAGCAACATGGAACATGGTGAAACCTTGTCTCAACAAAAAGTACAAAGATTAGCTGGGCGTGGTGGCACATGCCTGTAGTTCTAGCTACTTGGAAGGATTGCCTGAGCCCGGGAGGCTGAGGCTGTAGTGAGTCTAGATTATACCACTTGTACTCCAGCCTGGGCGACAGAGTGAGAACATGCCTCAAAAAAAAAAAAAAAAAAAAAAAATCAAATCTCCCAATAAAAACTGAGTATTTCACCACATGAATCATTAAATTGCTTCACTAAAAATGTAGTTAGACATGCCAATTTCTAACCTCTTAGAATATTCTGCACAATCAATTTTAATCATTAGAATGAATTGCTCAGAAAAGCAGTACTGCCTCAGCTGCAATATGATTTGGTAGTCAATATTCCTGTTTTCTGGTAAAAAGGAGATCTCATGAGCAGCAACATTGGGCACCTTATGGTCTCATTGATCAAGAGAACGTTTCTGAGTGGCTTCTGAACATGTATTTCTTAACAAGTTGATCACAGATCTGGGGTCCTCCCTCCTCCTCATAGCAACACTTCCAGACATAATCATGTTAGCTCCTGCCTCTGCACACTTGTGGACAGTGTCAGGACCTACTCCACCATCGACCTCTTATCCAAAGATGGGAACTGTGTCCTCAACCAGTGAATGTTTGGCACCATATCATTCTTGAATTTCTGCCTTCCAAACTCAGGTTCCACTGTGATAACCAAGGCCATATCTATTTGATTAGTCCATGGTGCCAAATACTCAACTGTAGCTCCTGATTTGATGGCAAGGCCAACCTTCATCCCATTCTCCCAAATGTCTTCAATCAAAGCCTCTGAGTTCTTAGTAGCCTCAAGGTGAAAGGTATACAGACTGGCTTCTGCTATAGCTATTGGTTTTACCCACTGTTCCAGCTTGGACACCATCACATGCATGTCAAAGAAAGGGTCCTGGACGAGCTGCTCTTGAAAGCTTTCTACCACAGGATAACCAAAGGTGACATTGGGAACAAAGTGCCCATCCATGACATCCAGGTGGCCCCAGAGTCTAGCATACGGAGGCACTTGACCCCTAAACTGGCCAGGTTGCTGTTGAGGATGGGCGAGCCAATCTTGCAGGGTAAAGCCATAGCACTGGCTCCCAAGAGTAAGTTACCCTATGAGTCCATCTTCTCTCCTTAAAACCCAATGATTTCTCATCAGACCATAAAATTCAAACTCTGTACCATAGCCCATTTTTTTATTTGAGACAGAGTCTCGCTCTGTCGCCCAGGCTGGAGTGCAGTGGCGCGATCTCGGCTCACTGCAAGCTCCGCCTCCGAGGTTCACGCCATTCTCCTGCCTCAGCCTCCCAAGTAGCTGGGACTACAGGCGCCTGCCACTATGCCTGGCTAATTTTTTATATTTTTAGTAGGGTTTCACCGTGTTAGCCAGGATGTTCTCAATCTCCTGACCTCATGATCCGCCTACCTCAGCCTCCCAAAGTGCTGGGATTACAGGCATGAGCCACCACGCCCGGTCCATAGCCCTTTTTTTTTTTTTTTTTTTTTTACATTATCATTTATTTATTTATTGCTAACATGAATTCAAAGCAACCATGCATTTTTGTTTTGTGACAGGGTCTCACAATCTCACCCAGGCTGGAGTGCAGTGGTGCAATCTTGGCTCACTGCAGCCTCGACTTCCCAGGCTTAGGTGAGCCTCCTACCTCAGCCTCCCAAGTAGCTGGGACTACAGGTGCACACCACCACACCCCGCTAATTTTTTGTATTTTTGTGTAGAGACGGGCTTTTGCCATGTTGTCCAGGCTGGTCTCCAACTCCTGGGCTCAAGTGATCCACCTGCCTCGGCCTCCCAAAGTGCTAGGATTATAGTCATGAGCCACCACACCCTGCCATATGCAGTTTTTTTTTTTACATTAGAACAAATCAGAAAATCAAGACATAATTGCCATCATCAAATCTTTTTTTTTTTTTTTTTTTTTTTTGAGACGGAGTCTCGCTGTGTCTCCCAGGCTGGAGTGCAGTGGCGTGATCTCGGCTCACTGCAAGCTCCGCCTCCCGGGTTCACGCCATTCTCCCGCCTCAGCCTTCCCAAGTAGCTGAGACTACAGGCGCCCGCCACCACGCCCGGCTAGTTTTTTTGTATTTTTAGTAGAGACGGGGTTTCACCATGTTAGCCAGGATAGTCTCGATCTCCTGACCTCGTGATCCACCCGCCTCGGCCTCCCAAAGTGCTGGGATTACAGGCTTGAGCTACCGCGCCCGGCCCATCATCAAATCTTAATCCTTAGAGAAAAACACTTCCACGAGGCTGGCCTGAAGACACTAAGATTCTACCAGTTTTTGAGGTGGTCCATATTTAAGTAGTGTAGGCACTGTGGTTGCTTCCAAGTTTTTTCTGAAGTCATTATTTGGATCTTTCCAATAAGGCTTTTCTTCTACTTGGCAGCAGACGAACACACACCCTTCACTAACGTGCTTCAGCCCCTTTCGTACGACTGGTTCAGCATGCATACAATAGGGGCACCAGCTTTTCCTCCAGCATCCTTAGAACCAATAAAGTAGGTGAAAACGCCATTGTGGTGTTCCACAGCCCAGTTGAACTCCTCAAAGCTTCACCCATTCACCTTCTTGTAGTGTAGTGGGCTATCTGCAGTGTGCCTCATGGCCTATGTTGACTTACCTTACCTGCCTCTATAACCTTGTTTCCTTCCTCTTCCCCATGTTCACTCCACCTTCTTTCTGTTCTAATCATGTGCCAAGCTCATTCCTGCCTTACGGATTTTCCACAGCTGGTCCTTCTTCCTGGAATTTTTGTCCTCCAGAGCTTCCCATGGCTACCACCTTTTCATCATCCTAGTTTCCACTCAAATGCTATTTCCTCAGAGGTTCTCCTGATTGCCCAATATAGGCTGACTTCCCAGTCACTCCCTATCATGTACTTTATTTCTTTATAGCACTAATATCTAAAATTTATGTTATTTTTCTCCTCACCCATTTCTCTTTTGCACACATAAATGTAAGCTCTGTGAGAGTAAGGTCTTGTCTGTTCAGTTCATTAGTGTATTTCTAATACCTGGAACAGTGTCTGGTACATGATAAGCATTTACTTTTTTGTTAAGAAACATAACAATGAACTTTGAAACCAAACTTCAATCTGGTTCATTTCACGGTTACGGGATACGGCCTGAAAGTCTGTTTATTATTATTATTATTTTATTTTTTTGAGACACAGTCTTGCTCTGCCACCCAGGCTGGAGTGCAGGTGCGCGATCTTGGCTCACTACAGGATTCAAACAATTCTCCCGAGTAGCTGGGATTACAGGCATGTGCCAACACGCCCGGCTTATTTTTGTATTTTTA
Source organism: Macaca nemestrina (assembly GCF_043159975.1). NCBI lineage: Eukaryota > Metazoa > Chordata > Mammalia > Primates > Cercopithecidae > Macaca > Macaca nemestrina. The sequence goes on from NC_092125.1 coordinate 206,292,630, forward strand.
GTAGAGATGGGATTTCACCATGTTGGCCAGGCTGATCTCGAACTCCTGACCTCGTGATCTGCCCTCCTCAGCCTTTTAAAGTGCTGGGATTACAGGTGTGAGCCACTGCGCCTGGCCTGTTATTAATTTTTAAAGACAAAGTCTCACTATGTTACCCAGGCTGGACTCAAACTCCTGGGCTCAAGTGATCCTCCCACCTCAGCCTCTAGGGTAGCTGGAACTACCAGAGCATGCCATCAGGCCTGGCTTGAAGGCCTATTTTTATTTATTTTATAGATAGGGTCTCATTCTCTCACCCACACTGCAGCACAGTGGTATAATTACAGCTTACTGGAGCCTTGTACTCCTAGGCTCAAATGATCTTCCCACCTCAGCCTCCCAAGTAGCTGGAACCACACATGCACCACCAACCCTGACTAGTTTTTTTTTTTTTTTTTTTTTTTTGAGATGGAGTCTCACTCTGTCAACCAGCCTGGAGTGCAAGGTCACGATCTCAGCTCACTGCAACCTCTGCCTCCCAGGTTCAAGCAATTCTCCCACCTCAGCCTCCTGAGTAGCTGGGATTACAGGCACATGCCACCATGCCCGGTTAATTTTTGTATTTTTAGTAGAAACAAAGTTTCACTATGTTGGCCAGGCTGGTCTCAATCTCCTGACCTCAACTGCCCGCCTCAGCCTTCCAAAGTGCTGGGATTACAGCCGTGAACCAACATGCCTGGCTGAGTTTTTTATATTTTTAATAGTGACAGGGTTTTTGCCATGTTGCCCAGGCTGGTCTTCAACTCCTGGCCTCAAGGGATCCGCCCACCTCAGCCTCCCAAAGTACTGGGATTACAGGCATGAGCTACTGCACCTGGCCTTGAAGGCATAATTTTAAAACACCCTGTAAGACCTTCCCCAGGTAAGAGCTTTCATTAAAGAGTTTCAAAACAATACAACTCCACTGAAAGAGAGCAAACAATGAACATCAAAATTGCACACAGATTCACAAGACATGTTTTTCAGATCTCTCTCTTAAAAATAAACTTTAGAAATAAAAGAGCAGGCCAGGCACGGTGGCTCACACTTGTAATCTCAGCACTCTGGGAGGCCAAGGCGGGTAGCTCACCTGAGGTCAGGAGTTTCAGACCAGCCTGACTAACATGAAGAAACCTCGCCTCTACTAAAAATACAAAATTAGCCAGGCACGATGGCGCATGCCTGTAATCCAGCTACTCGGGAGGCTGAGGCAGGAGAACTGCTTGAACCCAGGAGGCAGAGGTTGTGGTGAGCCACAATCGCGCCATTGCACTGTAGCCTAGGCAACAAGAGCAAAACTCCATCTCAAACAACAACAAAAGAAATAAAAGAGCACTGGCCAGGCGTGGTGGCTCATGTCTGTAATCCCAGCATTTTGGGAGGCCAAGGTGGGCTGATCACTTGAGGTCAGTAGTTTGTGGTTAGGAGTTCAAGACCAGCCTGGTCAACATGGTAAAACCCCATCTCTACTAAAAATACAAAAATTAGCCAGGCATGGTGGTGCACACCTGTAATCCCAGCTGCTCTGGAGGCTGAGGTAGGAGAATCACTTGAACCTGGGAGGCAGAGGTTGCAGTGGGCTGAGGTCATGCCTCTGCACTCCAGCCTGGGTGACAGAGTGAGATTTCATCTCAAAAAAATAAAATAAAATAAAATAGCATCCTCTGAGAATTAAACCATCAAAAACAAATCATCATAGATAACACTGAGTATTTATCATGTACCAGATTCCATTCTAAGAGTTTTACTAATATCTTGACCTTTGTAACAACACTGAGATCTGATCATCCCCATTTACAGATGTGGAGACTGAGGCATTGACAGATTAACATGTCCAAAGTCACACAGTTAATAACTGACAGAACCAAGATTTCAATCCACACATTCTGAGTCCAGATACCCCACTTTTTTTTTTGAGATGGAGTCTTACTCTGTTGCCCAGGCTGGAATGCAGTGGTGTGATCTTGGCTCACTGCACCCTCTGCCTCCCGGATTCAAGCAATTCTCCTGCCTCAGGCTCCCTAGTAGCTGGGATTACAGGTGTGAGACACCACAACCCGTTAATTTTAATATTGTTGGTAGAGACGGGCTTTCATCATGTTGGCCAGGCTGGTCTCGAACTCCTGACCTTGTGATCCACCCGCCTCGGCCTCCCAAAGTGCTGGGATTACAGGTGTGAGCCACTGGTCTTGGCCCAAATTCCTTACTCTTAATCCCTAAATTTAGCTTTCTCCTAAAGTTTATGAACATGTAGATGTCTAAAAATATCTATAAACACTTAAGACAGGATCGTAATTTATAAAGCAGAAAGGTAATAAATTCTAGTATAACCAGATTAATAAAAATGAACTATTCCAATCAGTAATAATACAGGAGCCATGCACTGTGTTATATTATGTGCCAGGTTCAACTTTGTTTTATATACCTATCTGAATTACATTTCCCCATGTCTTTGTGAAGTAACTATTGTTATTCCCACAGAGAAAGATGAAGAAAGTGATGCATAATGAGGGTAAGTAGGCAGGGTCATTCAGCTAGTCCCAGGAGTTGGGGGGACTGCTGCTTGTGCTACCTCCTGATTACTAATTCAGATTCTTCAGTATCTTGATACAGGGAAGAGGTGTCCTGGTTGGCAGGCAGGAGTATCCTAGTCAATGGAAAGTTATATCCTTCCATTGTAAGTTAATGAATTTGGTAAGCGAGAATCAACCCTTGAGCCCAGGCACCTCCTAAAAGCACCTCTGGCCACTGAAAAAGAGTTTCTCAACTGCAATCTTTTATTCAACAAATACTTATTGAGCAGCTACTATGTGCCAGGCCACTGGAAATAAAGCAGAGAATGAGATGGAGAAAGAGCTCACATTCTAGTGGGGGTGGACAAACATGTAACCAAATAAGCAAGACTAGTTTTCAGTATGTGAGATGCTATGAAGACAATAAAATAGTATGGTAAATAATGACTGAGGGAGTCAGTAACAGGTCACTATGAGCAGGTGGTATCTGAGCTGAGAGCTGACATAAGGAGCCGGTTATGAGACCCTAGAGAAAGGTATATTAGGCACAAGGATAGACAGTGCAAAGGTCGGAGTGAGATCTGCATGTCAGACAGACTACAGGGTGGCCAGTATGGCTGGAGCAAGGTGAGAGGCAGAAAGTATGATGCAAGATGAGGCTGAGAGCTGGGTATGGGGTTGCAGGCCATAGAAGGGATATGAGTTTTATTATAAGCACAACTGGAAACCCCTGGAGGATTTTAAGCAAGAGAGTAATATGACCAAGCTCTAAATCATTTTGATTCTATCAAGGTACACCCTTCCACATAGAGCTTCCCTCTAATGTAACCTTGTAATCTTGAATTTCAACAGATAGAAACATTTAAAGAGCCAGATAGTAAAACTTGTAACGCCACTCCATCTTGCTTAAGTTATAATCTCTCCTTTACAGAATTCTATAGAATTCTGCCAATCACCATTTCACTTATGTGATCACTGTAATTCATATTCTTGTGAAATGTTAGAATATAATGGTCCACATTTTATGAACAAAATATGAATATCTTCTTTAAGGTCAATAATAGAACCAGGAAAGAAACTGAGAAATCTTTCTTTGTTAAATGTGTTTTTTTGTTGTTGTTTTTTCTTTGTTGTTGTTGTTGTTTTTGAGATGGAGTCTTGCTCTGTCACCCAGGCTGGAGTGCAGTGGCATGATCTCGGCTCACTGCAACCTCTGCCTCCTGGGTTCAAGTGATTCTTCTGCCCCAGCCTCCAGAGTAGCTGGGACTACAGGCATGTGCCACCACGCCTGGCTAATTTTTTGTATTTTTAGTAGAGACACGGTTTCACCATGTTAGCCAGGATAGTCTCGATTTCCTGACCTCATAATCCAGTCGCCTCCTCGGCCTCTCAAAGTGCTGGGATTACAGGCATGAGCCACCGCGCCTGGTCTATTAAACGTGTTTTTAACACAGTCAGCCCAACTTAATTTCTCTGAAAGGAAGAAAAGAAATCAAGAAAAACACAGAAATTTACCTTCTTTCTATCATCTTTCCTGTCAAATGCACACTGCTGCTTGCACTGTTCACAAGAATAGGGTGGTCCATACTTCTTTTCTGAATTTGTGCAGCGCTGGCATTTATTCCCAATAAATGCCGCAATTATGTTGCAATACTGACAAGGTTTGGGCTTAAAGGGGGAAAAAAAAGAGTCAAGTGTTATTTTCATAAAATACCACTGCATTTAAAAAAGCAATAATTCCTACTTTGTAGTTCATTAATCATGGTACAAATGTATTGCCAACTTCATAAATATGCTTTTATATTGACCAAATAAAGCCCAATTCTTTTTCGTTGTTGCTGTTTTTGTTTTTTGAGACGGAGTCTCGCTCTCTTGCCCAGGCTGGAGTGCAGAGGTGCAATCTCAGCTCAGTGCAACCTCCGCCTCCCGGGTTAAAGCAATTCTTCCTGCCTCAGCCTCCGTCCGGAGCAGCTGGGATTACAGGCGCCCGCCACTATGCCTGGCTAATTTCTGTATTATTTCCTAGAGACGGGGTTTCACCATGTTGGCCAGTCTGGTCTAGAACTCCTGACCTCAGGTGATTCGCCTGTGTCAGCCTCCCAATGCGCTGGGATTATAGGCATGAGCCACCACGCCCGGCCATGAAGCCCAATTCTTAACACTATGTGAAGTGTTTTTCTGCACAGGACCATTGATTTTTAAATAAATAAATAAACAAATAACAAAACCCATTAGTATGTATGCAGAGACTTCTATGAGACATTCGACAGAACCAGCTCTTTGGAGAAACTAGCAAGGGCTTCCAAATTTCTGAAAAGGCCTCTTTGCTATTATCAGCATATAAACATGTTGGGAGAATGCCTACAAGCACATAACATCCTGAACACTAAGAGAAAAAGAGAATCATTCATCAAAATAACTAGTCAACTATTACCAAACAAAGAGGTCAAAGTTATAAAAATTCATCTTGCTGGGTGCAGTTTGCCTCCCAGCACTTTGGGAGGCTGAGGTGGGTGGATCACTTGAGGTCAGGAGTTCGAGACCAGCCTGACCAACATGGTGAAACCCCATCCCTACTAAAATACCAAAATTAGCTGGGTATGGTGGCATGTGCCTGTAGTCCCAGCTACTTGGGAGGCTGAGGCAGGAGAATCACTTGAAGCGAGGAGGTGGAGGTTGCAGTGAACTAGATCGCCATTGCACTCCAGCCTGGGTGACAGAGCAAGACCCGGTCACCAAAAAAAAAAAAAATTTCATCTTTCTCTTTCTCTTTCCATACTGGTCACTGAAGCCTCTCGAGGAAAATTATAATCATAATCCTGGCAGTGTGACTATAAGCACGGAATTCCTTAACAATAAGCATTAGCTAAATGTGAAAGCTGAAATCAGTACCAGATATATTACACATAACTATTTCTTCTAATAAAAATATTGTAAAGACATTAGTAGGCCACAGAAGGTAAGGTTCCACAAGACCCTAGTACTCACTGTTAGGTTTGAAAATATCCTACTTACCGTTCCATACAACTGCACGTTCTGAGCACATTTCTTGCATATTGTATTGGTTTTACTGTTAAGGGAAAAAACAGATACAGGCTTTTCTTAGAATATCTGAAAACTGATACCTCCTTAAGTCCAAGGAATTTGCTCATTGCTAAAGGCCAAGGTGAAATATGGTCTGGATGCTTGGTTAACAGAAGTTTGAGTATCTTTCTAATAACTCTTTTATTTTTATTTAATATCTTTGAGACAGAGTCTCATTCTGTACCCCAGACCGGAGTGCAGTGGTACAATCTGCTCACTATAACCTCTGCCTCCCGGGTTCAAGCGATTCTTATGCCTCAACCTCCCAAGTAGCTGGAATTATAGGTGCGTGCCGCCACACCCAACAAATTTTTGTATTTTTAGTAGAGACACCACACCTAGCCTCTAATAACTCTTTTAATTATTATGTGGCTGGGCATGGTGGCTCACGCCTGTAATCCCAGCACTTTGGGAGGCTGAGGGGGGTTAGATCACCTGAGGTGAGGAGTTCGAGACCAGCCTGGCCAACATGGTGAAACCCCATCTCTATTAAAAATAGAAAAATTAGCCAGGCGTGGTAGTGCACGCCTGTAATCTCAGCTACTCAGGAGGCTGAGACAGGAGAATCGCTTGAACCCAGGAGGTAGAGTTTGCAGTGAGCTGAGACCGCACCACTGTACTCCAGCCTGGGCAACAAAAGCAAAACTCCATCTCAAAAAAACAAAAAGATTGCCGGGCGCGGTGGCTCACGCCTGTAATCCCAGCACTTTGGGAGGCCGAGGCGGGCGGATCACAAGGTCAGGAGATCGAGACCACGGTGAAACCCCGTCTCTACTAAAAATACAAAAAATTAGCCGGGCGCGGTGGCGGGTGCCTGTAGTCCCAGCTACTCAGGAGGCTGAGGCAGGAGAATGGCGTAAACCCAGGAGGCGGAGCTTGCAGTGAGCCGAGATCGCGCCACTGCACTCCAGCCTGGGCGACAGAGCGAGACTCCGTCTCAAAAAACAAACAAACAAACAAACAAACAACAAAAAAAAAAAACAAAAAGATTATTATGTGGTTATGGATTTTTTAATCTCAAATAAAGTGAGGCTTTGGCGAAAATGGAGAGTGAGTTATTTCTAATTATGACATCCCCAAGTATCACTAAGTAAAATTATCAGATACAGAGAACACCCTCAAAATATTATACTAAAATGGACTAGCAGGAAAAAAAAAATTCTCCTTAATTCGGATGAATAGTTGGGAAATTTGAAGTGACAAATAAAGTATGTGTGTTTGGAATATAAACTCAGAGATTCTATGTTTGCTAACCTTACTCTGTGTTCTCCTTCATAAGTAAAGGCATATGAAAACACCAGAGGTGGGGAAAAAGATACTATGATCAAATACTTTGTCAATATTTAGGCCAGGCATAGTAGCTCATGTCTGTAATCCCAGCACTTTGGGAGGCCGAAGTAGGTAGATCACCTGAGGTCAGGAGTTCGAGACCAGCCTGGCCAACATGGGAAAACCATGTTGATATTTTTAGTCTTTACTAAAAATTCAAAAAAATTAGCCAAGTGTGGTGGCGTGTGCCTGTAATCCCAGCTACTCAGGGGACTGAGGCAGAAGAATCCCTTGAACCTGGGAGATGGAAGGTGCAGTGAGCCGAGATTGAGCCACTGCACTCTAGCCTGGGCAACAGAGCAAAACTGTGTCTAGAAAAAAAAAAAAAAAAAATTCTGATTTCTCTAAGAGTTAAGCACTGACAAAAATAAAAATATCCTTTGCCTTGTGAAGATCCAGAGGTCATATTACCTAAATGTGTGAATTAATAAAGCTGCCCTGGGGGAAAAATCATCTTCAAATAAAAGTCTAACTCTTCATATGAGGAGGTAAAAATGAATGTCTTATGTATAAGAACAATTTAAACAGTACTCTGGGGCTAAAAACTAATAAATCACATAAAAATCTAAGACCAGGCACAGTGGCTCATGCCTGTAATCCCAGCACTTTAGGAGGCTCAGCCTGGGAGTCCAAGGTTTCAGTGGGCTACAATTTCGCCACTGCACTCCAGCCTGAGTGACAGTGAGACCCTGTCTCGGAAAAAAAAAAAAAAAAGTCTAGTCTATTCTCTGCTTTGTGATCATTTTCCCATACAATTCTTATGAAAGTGACTACAAAGTTAAAATAGACAAAAGAAAAACCTTAGAGTAAAAAATATTTAAATTAAAAATTATTTTCCAGGGCAATTTTCTGTTACTTTTAAAAGACAGTAAAAGAAGTGAAGGACATTCAAAGAAATCTCTAGAAAGAGGATTAGCATCAGTGATTCTGTGATGTTGAATAGCAATTCGATTTACGCCTAGATTTACTACTGAAGGAATGGGGCAGATGCCAATATATACATATGCTCCTAACATGTTAAAAAACATGCAAAGAAAAACTAACTCTAGGCTGGGCGTGGTGACTCATGCCTGTAATCCCAGCACTTTGGGAGGTTAAAGCAGGCAGATCACCTGAGGTCGGGAGTTTGAGACCAGCCTGCTCAACAAGGAGAAACCCCATCTCTACTAAAAATACATAATTAGTTGGGTGTGGTGGCGCATGCCTGTAATCCCAGCTACTTGGGAGGCTGAGGCAGGATAATCACTTGAACCTGGGAGGCAGAGGTTGCAGTGAGCTGAGATCGCGCCATTGCACTCCAGCCTGGGCAACAAGAGCGAAACTCTGTCTCAATAATAACAACTAAAAAAAAAAAAAAGAAAGAAAAAGAAAAAATAACTCTATGATCCATCTTGAATTAATTTGTATGTATAGTTTAAATAAAGGGTCAAAGTTCCTATCTCACCCCACACGTGAATTAACTCAAGATGGACCACAGACCTAAATTTAAGAACTAAAATATAAAGTTTCTAGAGTATATTCTGTATGATCCCACTAACATGAAGTCCTAGAATAGGCAAAACTAATTTATAGTGGGAATGAAAAGTGGAGCAGTGGTTGCCTGGAGGAAGCAAGGGTGTGGGGACTGTCTAGGATGGGGCATGAGAGGACTCTATGGAGTGATAGTAACATTCTGTATTTTGATAGGGTTTGGGGCTACACAGATGTCTACGTTTGTAAAACTTGATATATTTAAGATTTAAGTATGTTAGTATAAGCCAATTTTGCCAAAAAAAAAAACTGCAAACAAATATTTAACTCTAAATAATGCTGTGCATGCTGAAGTGTTTAAGGATCATGTATACTGATGTCTGCAACTTTAAATACATCGGAAACAAAATGAATTGATATAGTGATGGACAGAGAGATGCACCAGATGGATAGGTGAATATACAGTAAAGTGTATATTATAGAATTTAAGTAGAGGGTATATGGGTGTTCACTAATTCTTTTAACCCTTTTTTTGTTTGAAAACATCCATGATAGGCTGGGTGTGATAGCTCACGCCTGTAATCCCAGCACTTTGGGAGGCTGAGGCAGGCAGACTGGTTGAGCTCAAGAGTTCTAGACCAGCCTGGGCAACATGGCAAGACCCGTCTCTACTAAAGATACAAAAAAAAATAGCCGAGTGTGGTGGTATGCACCCCTGATCCCAGCTATATGGGAGGCTGAGGTGGGAGGATCATTTGAGCCTGGAGAGGGGAGGCTGCAGTGAGCTGAGATCATCTCACTGCACTCCAGCCTAGGTGACAGAGAGAGACCCTGTCTCAAAAAAGAAAAAAAAATCCATGATAAAATCCTGGAGAAGATATTCTAAGAATTGAAATGACTAATTAAAAATAGGCTTCTAGGTCTAATGGATGAATTAACAAATAGACCCCACCCTCCTCAAGGCAGGATCACCTACACTTAAAAAAGTTCCGCAAAAGTCAAATTTGCTATACCAAAAAATAACTTTGTTGCTATGGAAATGCCCCCTAAAGATGTCTGACCATTCATACCTGCATTTCACACTTTTTTTTGAGACAGAGTCTTGCTCTGTCACCCAGGCTGGAGTGCAGTGGCGCAATCTCAGCTCACTGCAACCTCCACCTCCTGGATTCAAGCAATTCTCCTGCCTCAGCCTCCCGAGTAGCTGGGACTACAGGTGCATGCCACCACGCCCAGCTTATTTTTTTGTATTTTTAGTAGAGACTGGGTTTCATCATGTTAGCCAGGATGGTCTCGATCTCCTGACCTCCTGATCCGCCCGCCTCAGTCTCCCAAAGTGTTGGGATTACAGGCGTGAGCCACCGCACCCGGCCCATTTCACACTTTTAAAAATGAGATTTGTCCAGGCATGGTGGCTCACGCCTGTAATTCCAACATCTTGAGAGGCTAAGGAGGAAGGAATCACTTGGGCCCAGGAGTAAGAGACCAGCCTGGGTAACATGGCAAAATCCTATCTCTACAAAAATTAAAAAATTAGCTGGGCATGGTGGCACACACCTGTGGTCCCAGTTACTTTGTAGGCTGAAGTGAGAGGATCACTTGGGCCTGGGAGGTCCAGGCTGCAGTGAGCCATGATGGCTCCACTGCACTCCAACCTGGCTGGCAGAGAGAGACTCTGTTTCAAACAAAAAAAGAGATTTGCCCAAGGAAAAGTGTAATGGCAAGTGAGTTTCAAATGTGACTAGAGCTAACAAACTCTTATCAGGATTGTCACATTTCCAAAAGTATCTTCTTTGGGCTTATACACTCTTCAATCTCTGTATATGTACATATTGAAACATGAAGCTCATGTTTTAATGTTGTGGGATTGATTTCTTCTTGTCAGAAAGATTATAACCACAATATAAAATGATCAAGGGTCTTAAAAAGAACTTTAAGAATTTAAGCAGGCCGGGCGTGGTGGCTCACGCCTGTAATCCCAGCACTTTGGGAGGCTGAGGCAGGTGGATCATGAGGTCAGGAGTTCAAGACCAACCTGGCCAAGATAGTGAAACCCCGTCTCTACTAAAAATACAAAAAAACTAGGCGGGTGTGGTAGAAGGCACCTGTAATCTCAGCTACTCGGGAGACTGGGGCATGAGAATCGCTTGAACTTGGGAGGCAGGGGTTGCAGTGAGCCGAGATCACGCCACTGCATTCCAGCCTGGGTGACAGAGCCAGATTCCATCTCAAAAAAAAAAAAATGTTTTAAGCAATCACTGGATAATAACTAGGAAACAATATATGTATTATATACCCTTCATTGTATATCTCACCCCACACACAAACTAACTCAAGATGGATCACAGACCTAAATATTTAGCAATTGTAGTCTGTATATAATGTGATTGATTACAGATTTGTATGTTACAATGTAACTGATTACAGATCTGTACATGAAATGCAATCAATTATAGATTTTAAAAGGAAAAAAGCCTATTAATAATATCTTTCATGGTCAACAAAACTCTACCTCTCCTGCTGGTACTCAGTCCTGCAGTAGGTGCACTTCACAACAGGGTGTGCAATCCGACATTCCTGAAATGAAATGAGGATATAATTTTAAAAGGCAGTCACAAATGGAAACAGCCTTCAGTAGGAAACCGACCTGGGTACTATTTCTAGCATAGCTACTATGCTTGAGTGAGTCACTTAAACTTTCTGGGCCTTATTTTTCTCCTCTGTAATACTGGCATCACCTCCCTACTGTTGATGTGGGAGTTAAGTAAGAACTTACATGGATTATATGGAACTAGCCATAAATTGTAAAACAAACATATATATGAATAAGCCCCCAGACTGGGAATCAGAAGCCCTGAATTCCAGGCCTGGTTCTTCTGCCACTGTGTGATTTTGAGGTTTACTTGTGAAATGAAAGTGCTGGATTAAAATTATTATTATTTATATATACATAACTTCCTTAAAATCATATATACATATTTTGAGGCCAAAAAGGGCACTCAAGCACTTGCATTCCCTCAGACCTGGTATATAAAGACTGGCAAATGGAAAGTCATGACCATCTGAGGCAAAAGTGACAATTATGAGTTATCCAAATCAGAGACACAAACTCTGGATTATTGGGAATACCCCAATATTGTTCTTCAGACAGTTTAGTGACTTTTTAACTGTTGCCTCACAGCACCTCTAGTCACTTAAAAAGTCAAAGTGGGATGAAGCAACTTAAAAGAAAAAGAAGTTGGACCTTCAGGAGTAAAAACTGAGCAGCAGCTAGTTAGGGAAGACCGAAGACCACCAATTGGATGCTGAGAAGTGATCCCTCGGATCTGTGAGCCAGAATGTGGGGTTTTTAAAAAAATAAAGCCTTGCTGCCTCCGACTCTGAGACTGGCCGAAAAGTGCGGGGCTTAAAGAAAAAAAACAAGCCTTGCTACCTCCGATTCTGTAACTGGTCGAGAAGTGCCCGTGAAGAGCCCGAGTTCGACACACTCCTCCCAGGCAGCACCCAACTTTGGAGTTCAGTCCCAGGAGGGGCAGGAGGTCCCCTCGTCTGTGACCAGGGAGACCGCGGCGGCGGGGGAGGCAGCGCAAAGGCATCCCGAGGGCGACCAGTCAGGGCAAGCAGAGGACCCGCTGTCCCTCCCCCGACCTCACGGGGTCCGAGAACAATCCCCGCGGTTGCTAAGCACCCGGACACGCCGGCCGCGGGAGCGTGGACCCGGCCCAGGCTCCCGCACGTGCCCCTCCGGCCCCCAGCGGGGTGGGTGCGGGTCCTCAGCCTGGCGGGCCTGCCACACCCTGCTCCGGGGACCCCGCCGGGCGTCCCCACAGAATCAGGAGCTCCGGGCCGCGCCTCCTGCGTCCCCAGTTCCCGGCCGCCGCCCCAGCCCGCGCACCTTGCACAGCTGCTGCCCCTGAGACAGCGCCTCGAAGGGGAAGCGCTGGTGGCACTTGGTGCAGGCGTAGAGCGCCGCCATGTCCGGCCCGGGCCGCGTTCACCGACCCGCCGGCCCGGCCCGCCGATTTATCTGACAGTCTGAGGCACAACCCGGCGGCGGCGGCAGGCTGCTGGCTGCGGCAGGCGGGCGGGCGCAGGCGGGTCGGGGCGGACCTGGGCGGGCTGGGGCGGGCTCGGCGACTCTAGACGCCCGCTCACTGGTGGGCTTTGACGTCGATCAAGTGGGAAGGGGCGGAACACGGAGCTTTCGCCCACTCTGATTCGGTCTGGCCTGGAGTACGCCACTGTGACGCTAGAAGCCGCGATTATGTAAAGCGCAGTCACGCGGGGGCGCTGCCTGGAGGGGACAGGCTCCCGGCCTGCCAGACCTCGGAAGAGCTCAGGCTCCGCCCTACTTGCTCGGCGTTCCCGCCCTCGCTCCGCCTCTCCACGGCCTCAGGCGCATCTGCGCTTCTCGCGATACCTTAGGGGATTTGTGATGTTTTGGTTTCCATGGAGCTGCTTTCTGGGAGCACTAGGGGTACAATTGGAACGAAGGCGGCGCACAGTTAACTGGAACTCTGCAGCCGCCCAAGCCCAAAGAAGGTGGGGAGCTTGGGAAAGAAGTTCCCCATAATCGGAGCTGGAGGAGCCCGCCCAGCCTCGCTCAAAGGAGGAGAGGAAACTCTGAGGGACAATTTAGAAGTGTGCCCTCAATTTAAGACCCCTAAATAGGGAACTGTGGGGCTGTGGGCCTTAGGAGAGAAAAGGAGAGCGCCAGAGAGGGCACCCCTATGCTGCGGAAGAGGGACTAAAGAGATGGCAATCCTTCTAGGAGGGATTGGACAGATACTCAGGCGTCAGGTGGCCTGCAGGCCCTGATCAGAGTGGGCCGCAATTGGCCCAGGCCTGCTTCCTACTTGTTTTCTCCGGTTTCACTCCGAGCTTCTCTCGCAAGCAACCACCTGGTGATTCCTGGCAAGGCCTGGCTTCCGGAAGGCAAGCCACGCCCTCCGGGCTCCTCTGCCTCTCTTTCGCTCCAGCTTGGCAAGTATAGGAGCTGCCCAAGGAATGACAGACTTCTTGTTCTTGAGGCGTTGGCAAAGCTTCCTGCACAGCTGACCTATCCAAGTCCTGCCTTGTAGCTGCTCTTGGGCTTAGGTTGCTATTGGCTCTGCCAACCACCTGTACAGTACTAATTGCAGTTTTACCTCAACGTGCCCTTTTTACAATTAAAAGCTGACTTATGGCTATTTTCCTGCCTCAACAAAATTTACTGTCTCTGAACCCACATCTGGCTGCTTCTTTGTAGGTTCCCCCAAAGATGTGCATTAATCATTAGGATCAGAAAGCAAAGGTTCAAAATCACTGTTCCATTACTAACTACATGACCTTAGATCTATCACTGAACTTCTCATGGCCTCATTTTTCTCAATTGTACAATTAGGTCATTGTGAGAATCAAAACCAGTACACGAGTCGGGACGGGATGGCTCACAACTGTAATCCCAGCACTTTGGGAGGCTGAGGCAGGTGGATCACCCGAGGATCACCTGAGGTCAGGAGTTCCAGACCAGCCTGACCAACAAGGTGAAGCTATCTCGACTAAAATACAAAAATTAGCCGGGCATGGTGGCAGGCGCCTGTAGTCCCAGCTACTTGGGAGGCTGAGACAGGAGAGTTGCTTGAACCTGGGAGGCAGAGGTTGCAGTGAGCCAAGATCATGTCACTGAACTCCAGCCTGGGTGACGGGGCAAGACTCCGTCTCAAAAAACAAAAATAAAAAAGACCAGCCTGTGCAACACAGTGGGACCCCATTTCTACAAAAAAAAAAAAAATACTTTTTTTGAAATTAGCTGGGTGTGATGGCACGTGCCTGTGGTTCCAGCTACTCAGTGGCTGAGGCGGGAGGATCCCTTGAGCCTGGGCAGTCGAGGCTGCCCTGAGCCGTGATTGTGCCAGTGCACTCCAGCCTGGGTGAGAGAGTGAGACCCTGTCTCAAAATATATATGCAAATACAAATAAAACATTACATGGAGAAATATGTGGGGAAATTGTTTAATGGGTAAGGGGCTTTTGGAGTGATGAAAATGTTTTGGAACTAGATAGAGGTAATGGTTGTTCAACATGGTGAATATACTTTTTTTCTTTTATTTATTTATTTTTGAGATGGAGTCTGGCTCTGTCGCCCAGGCTGGAGTGCAGTGGCGCAATCTTGGCTCACTGCAACCTCCACCTCCCAGGGGTTCAGGCAATTCTCCTGCCTCAGCCTCCTGAGTAACTGGGATTACAGGCATATGCCACCAGGCCTGGATAGTTTTTGTATTTTTAGTAGAGACGGATTTCACCATGTTGACCAGGCTGGTCTTGAACTCCTGACCTCAGGAGTTCCTGGATCAGGTGATCCACCTGCCTCAGCCTCCCAAAGTGCTGGGACTATAGGCATGAGCCACTGTGCCCAGCTTTTTTTTTTTTTTTTTTTTTTTTCTTGTGGCGGAGTCTTACTCTGTCACCCAGGCTGGAGTGCAGTAGTGCGATCTCGGCTCACTGCAACCTCCACCTCCTGGGTTCAAGCGATTCTCCTGCCTCAACCTCCTGAGTAGCTGGAATTACAGGCATGCACCACCATGGCCGGCTAATTTTTGTATTCATAGTAGAGACGATTTTTGCCATTTTGGCCAGGCTGGTCTCGAACTCCTGACCTCAAGTAGTCTGCCCGCCTTGGCCTCCCAAAATCTGGGATTACAGGCATGAGCCACCACGCCCAGCCTCAGCATGGTGAATATACTAACTATCACTGAATTGTTCACTTTAAAATGCTCAATTTTATGTTATGTGAATTTCATTTCAAATTATTATTATCATTACTTTTTGAGAGAGGGTCTCACTCTCGCCCAGGATGGAGTGCAAAGGCTCAATCTCAACTCACTGCAGCCTCAACATCCCAGGGCTCAGGTGATCCTCCAGCCTCAGCTTTCCAAGAAGCTGGGACTACAGGCGCACACCACCAAGTTCTTCATGGCAAGCTAATTTTTTTTTTTTTTTTTTTTGAGACTGAGTCTCACTCTGTTGCCCAGACTGGAGTGCAGTGGCGCAATCTCGGCTCACTGCAACCTCTGCCTCCCAGGTTCAAGTGATTCTCCTGCCTCAGCCTCCTGAGTAGCTGGAATTACAGGCGTGCACCACCACGCCCAGCTAATTTTTGTATTTTTAGTAGAGATGGGGCTTCACCATATTGACCAGTGTGGTCTTGAACTCCTGACCTCATGATCTGCCTGCCTCGGCCTCCCAAAGTGCTAAGATTACAGGCGTGAGCTGCCGCGCCCGGCCAATTTTTGTATTTTTTATGGAGGCGGGGTTTCACTGTGTTGTTCAGGCTGCTCTCCAACTCCTGGGCTCAAGTGATCCTTCCACCTCAGCCTCCCAAAGTCCTAGGATTACAGCTGTGATCCACTGCGTCTGGCCTCAAATTACTTTTTTTAAAAACAGAATGGCCGGTTGCGGTGGCTCACGCCTGTAATCCCAGCACTTTGGGAGGCCGAGGCGGGTGGATTATGAGGTCAGGAGATCGAGACCATCCTGGCTAACACAGTGAAACCCCCATCTCTACTAAAGAATACAAAAAATTATCCGGGCGTAGTGGTGAGCGCCTATAGTCCCAGCCACTCGGGAGGCTGAGGCAGGAGAATGGCGTGAACCTAGGGGGCGGAGGCTGCAGTGAGCTGAGATTGCGCCACTGCACTCCAGCCTGGGGGACAGAGCAAGACTCCATCTCAAAAAAAAAAAAAAAAAAAAAAACAGAATGTAAGCCACTCGGTGTGGTGGCTCACGCCTGTAATCCCAGCACTTTGAAAGGCCAAGGGGGACAGATCACTTGAGGTCAGGAGTTCGAGACCAGCCTGGCCAATATGGTGAAACCCTGTCTCTACTAAAAATACAGAAAATAGCTGGGCATCGTGGTGAGTGCCTGTTATCCCAGCTACTTGGGAGACTGGGGCAGGAGAATCGCTTGAACCCGGGAGGTGGAAGTTGCAGTGAGCTGATACTGTGCCACACTGCATTCCAGCCTAGGCAACAGGGTGAGACTCTGCCACAAAAAAAAAAAAAAAAAAAAAGAGAGAGAAGAAGTAAAGAAAAAAAGAAAAATGCAAGCTCAGAGCCAGACTGCCTGACTTTGAATCCCAGCTCTACTACTTAAAAGTTGTATGACTGAGCACATTGAAAATGAAACAAACAAGAAACAGTACATGGAACTTGGCACACTAGTATATGTTAGTACTAGAAGAAAAAAAACTGCATTTCTTCTAGAGAGATGTTGGTGAACTGAATCGTGTAAACACAGCCTCCCTTTTCACACACAAGCCCTACAGTGGGGTAAGAGCCTCTCTTTGTTCCCGCTGTCTTCAATTCTGATCTCCACTCTATTACCAGTTTTACAATTACCTATTGGTTTTCATCAGACTATGGGCCATCATATCAGGGTCATCTCTATAACCCTTTCACTCAGTGCAAGGCTAATTGATCCGTTCATTAAACACATATTTATTTTTTATTTAATTTATTTATTTATTTATTCATTTTTTTGAGAGGGAGTTTTGCTCTTGTTGCGTGATCTTGGCTCACTGCAACCTCTGCCTCCCGGGTTTAAGCGATTCTCCTGCCTCAGCCTCCCAAGTAGCTGGGATTACAGACCTGTGCCACCACACCTGGCTAATTTTCATACTTTTAGTAGAAAAATGGTTTGGATTTTTGTAGAGACTGGGGTTTCACCATGTTGGCCAGGCTGGTCTCGAACTCCTGACCTCAGGTGAGCTGCCCACTTCAGCCTCCCAAAGTGCTGGGATTACAGGCATGAGCCACTGTGCCCAGCCTATTTATTTTTTTGAGACAGAATCTCCCTCTGTTCCCCAGGGTGGAGCTCAGTGACGTGAACTCTGGCTCACTGCAACCTCCACCTCTCGGGTTCAAGCGATTCTCATGCCTCAGTCTCCTAAGTAACTGAGATTACAGACCTGTGCCACCATACCTGGCTAATTTTTGTATTTTTAGTAGAAACATGGCTTGGCCATGTTGGCCAGGCTGGTCTCGAACTCCTGAGCTCAAGTGATCTGCCCCTGTCAGCCTCCCAAAGTGCTGGGATTATAGGCCTCAAGCATCCTCCAGCCTTGGCCTCCCAAAGCACTGGGATTACAGGGGAACCTGGCCATATCATGTCTCCTTTTTTTTTTTTTTTTTTTTTTTTAAGACAGGGTCTGGCTCTGTCGTTCAGGCTGGAGTGTGCCCATTCAATCAACAGTCCATTCAATCAACAAATCTTTATAGAGCATTTGTGCCAGGCTCTGGCTTAAGCATTGGGGATACACCGGTATATAAAAAAGACGTGAGGGCTGGGCACAGTGGCTCAAGCCTGTAATACCGACACTTTGGGAGGCTGAGGCAGAAGGATTGCTTGAGCCCAGGAGTTTGAGAGCAGCCTGGGCAATGTGGCAAAACCCTGTCTCTACAAAGAAAAAAAAATTAGGGGCCGGGCACGGTGGCTCAAGCCTGTAATCCCAGCACTTTGGGAGGCCGAGGCGGGCGGATCACAAGGTCAGGAGATCGAGACCACAGTGAAACCCCGTCTCTACTAAAAATACAAAAAATTAGCCGGGCGCGGTGGCGGGCGCCTGTAGTCCCAGCTACTCAGGAGGCTGAGGCAGGAGAATGGCGGGAACCCGGGAGGCGGAGCTTGCAGTGAGCCGAGATCGCGCCACTGCACTCCAGCCTGGGCAACAGCGTGAGACTCCATCTCAAAAAAAAAAAAAAAGAAAAAAAAATTAGGTGGTTGTGGTGGCGTGGGACTGTAGTCCCAGCTACTCAGAAAACTGAGGTGGGAGAATGGCTTGAACCAGGGGGGTGGTTACAGTGAGCTGAGATCATGCCACTGTATTCTAGCTTGAACTACAGAGACAGACCTAGTCTAAAAAAAAAAAAAAAGGCATGATATGGCCAGGCATGGTGGCTCACCTGCAATCCAGTGTTTTGGGAGGCCGAAGTTGGAGGATTGCTGAGGCCAGGAGTTTGAAACCTGCCTGGGCAACATAGCGAGACCTTGTCTCTACCACTTGGTGCACACCTATAGTCTTAGCTACTCAAAAGGCTGAGGCGGGAGAATCACTTGAGCCCAGGAGTTAGAGGCTGCAGTGGCACCACTGCACTCCAGCCTCAGCAACAGAATGAGACCCTGCCTCATTAAAAGAAAGAGAGAGAGAGAGAGAGAGGAAGAAGAAGAAGGAGAAGGAGAAGGAGAAGAAGAGGAGGAGGAGGAAGAGGAGGAGGAGGAAGGGAGAAGAGAAGAGAAGGAAAAGAAAAGAAAAGAAAAGAGAAGAAAAGAAAAAGGCATGATCCCAGCCCTTGTGAAGCCAACAATGTAATGGCAAAGACAGCCAAGAAGCGAGGACTGTGAATTAAAAGATGCACCACAGGGACAGACAATGCTATAAGGCAGGGGGACTCATTTAGATAGAGCCGGTCAGGGAAAAAGCTCTCAGAGAAGATGCCAAGACCTGAAGGTCAAGAAGGACTTAGCCATGTGACTTAGCCAAGAATGTTCTGGGCAGAGGAGAAGGGGAAGACTTTGAGATGGAATAGAACATGGCATGTTCAAGAAATGGAGAAGAGGCCAGTATAACTGAGGGTGGGTGAAAACATCACCAGGGACAGCAGGGCCAAATGTGCAGAGCTGGTAAACCCTGCCATGGATATGGAGTTTGGTCAAAGTACAATGGGAAAGAAGCCAGTGACAGTTTTTAAGCAGGCAAGTAACTTGATTGGGTTTTTTGTTTGTTTGTTTTAAGCTTTTTTTTCTTTCAGAGATGGGGTTTCTCCCTGTTGTCCAGGCTGCTCTTGAACTTCTGGGCTCAAGTGATCCTCCCACCTCAGCCTCCCAAAGTGCTGAGATGTACAGGTGTGAGCTACCATGCCCAGTCTGGATTTATATGTTTAAGATTTCTTTGACTGCTAAGAGGAGAAAAGACAGCAGGGGGCCAGAGTAAAGACAGCGAGATCATTTAGGAGGTTATTGCAGGCATCTAAATGAGAGGTGATGGTTAAAAGTTTGCAGTGGAAAGAAGTGAACAGATTCAACCTATATTTTGGAGGTAGAATCAACAGGACTTAAGGGTGGATTGAACTTGGGAGGTGGTAAGGGAAAGGAAGAAATTATGGTCAACGTGTTCAGCTATGTGTATGGTGGTAGTATTTCCAGCGAAAGAGAAGACTAGAAGGATGGGTTTCAGAGACAAAACCAAGAGTTTTGTTCTGACATGTTAAATTCTAGATGCCTGTGGGGTATCTGGTGGAGACATCACGTAAGCAGCAGGCTCTATTCTGTATATCTCTTAGAGGTGAGTTCTGGGATGAAGATACAGTTTTGTGGGGAATGTCAGCAGGTATGTGGTATTTAAATCCCTGGGACTGGATAATAGTATCTTGGAAGCCCAGAGAGAGAAGAGACAATGCCTCTTCTTCTTCTTCTTCTTTTTTCTTTTTTTTTTAAGACGGAGTCTCACTCTGTCGCCCAGGCTGGAGTGCAGTGGCGCGATCTCGGCTCACTGCAAGCTCCGCCTCCCGGGTTCACGCCATTCTCCTGCCTCAGCCTCCCGAGTAGCTGGGACTACAGGCGCCCACAACCGTGCCCGGCTAATTTTTTGTATTTTTAGTAGAGACGGGGTTTCACCGTGGTCTCGATCTCCTGACCTTGTGATCCGCCCGCCTCGGCCTCCCAAAGTGCTGGGATTACAGGCGTGAGCCACCGCGCCCGGCTTTTTTTTTTTTTTTTTTTTTTTTTTTTTTTTTTTTTGAGACGGAGTCTCGCTCTGTTGCCCAGGCTGGAGTGCAGTGGCGGATCTCAGCTCACTGCAAGCTCCGCCTCCCGGGTTCGGGCCATTCTCCTGTCTCAGCCTCCTGAGTAGCTGGGACTACAGGCGCCCGCCACCTCGCCCGGCTAGTTTTTTGTATTTTTTAGTAGAGACGGGGTTTCACCGTGTTAGCCAGGATGGTCTCGATCTCCTGACCTAGTGATCCGCCCGTCTCGGCCTCCCAAAGTGCTGGGATTACAGGCTTGAGCCACCGCGCCCAGCCAGGAGACAGATTATATATGAGCAAATACATATATTTATTTATATAAATATAAATATTTACATATAAATAAGTGTATTTATTTGAAATTGAATAATACAATTTCAGGTGATGCTAAGTTCTGAAAAATAAAGCAGGGAAAAGGAACATAGGATTATGGGAGTGGCTCTGTTTTATTTATTTATTTTTTTACATTCAGGGGATACATGTACAATTTGTTACAAGGGTACATTACATGATGCTGAGGTATGGGCTTCTATTGTCCTGTCACCCATATAGCAAACACAGTACACAATAGGAAGAGTTTTAGCCCTCATTCCCCTGTAATCCCAGCACTTTGGGAGGCTGAGGCAGGCAACTTGCTTGAGCTCAGAAGTTCGAGACCAGCCGGGGCAACATGACGAAACTCCATCTCTACCAATAATACAGAAAATTAGCTGGGCATGGTGGCATTTGTGCCTGTAGTCCCAGCTACTCAGGAGGCTGAGGCAGAAGGATGACTTGAGCACAGGAGGTCAAAACTGCAGTGAACCAAGATCACACCACTGCATTGCGGGTGACAGAGCAAGACCAGCCTGTGGGTGATAGAGCAAGACCTTGTCTCAAAAAAACCCAAAAAACTCTGTACCCATTTAGCAATAACTCTCCTTTCCCCTCTACATCCAGCCTCCAGTCCCTGGTAAGCTCTGTTTTACTTTCTCTGTGAATTTGCCTTCCTAGGTGACTGAAATCATGATGTTTGTCTCTTTATGTCTGGGGTACTTCACTTGGCATGTTTTCAAGTTTCATCCATGTCGAAGCATATATCAGAACTTCATTCTTTTTATGACTGAATAATATTCCATTGTATGTATAAACAGTTTGTTTATCTTTTAATCTGTTGACGGACACTTGGATTGGTCCCACCTGTCTTAGTCTGTTTTGCGTTGCTCTAACAAAATACTTGAGACTGGTTAAATACTTGAGACTGGCTAATTTATAAAGAATAGACATTTATTTCTCAAAGTTCTGGAGGCTGAGAAGTCCAAGATCATGGTGCCAGCAGGTTGGGTAGTCCGGTGAGGGCTGCAAAGCAGGGAAGGGGCTAGAAAATATTAGCAATCAGGGGTCAGGGCAACTTTAATTTTTTTTTTTTTTTTTTTTTTTTTTTTGAGACTGGGTCTCGTTCTGTCACCTGGGCTGGAGTGCAGTGGCACAATCATAGCTCACTGAAGCCTCAAACCTTTGGGCTCAAACAATCTATCTTCCTGCCTCAGCCTCCTGAGTAGCTAAGACTACAAGTGTGTGCCTGGTTGATTTTTGAATTAAATTGTTTTTTGTTGTTGAGTTATAGGAGTTCTTTATATATTCTGAATATTAATCCTTTGTCAGATAAATTATTTGCAAATATTTTCCCCCATTTCGTGAGTTGTCTTTTCATGCTCTTGATAGTGTCCTTTGATGCATAAACATTTTTTATTTTAATTTAGTCTAATTTAATTTTGCTTTTTCCTTGTACTTTTGGTGTTATAATTAAGAAACCATGTCTGGGTGCAGTGGCTCATGCCTGTAATTCCAGTACTTTGGGAGGCCAAGGCGGGCAGATCACCTGAGATCAGGAGTTCGAGACCAGCCTGGCCAACATGGCGAAATCCCGTCTTCACTAAAATTACAAAAATTAGCTGATCGTAGTGACAAGAGCCTGTAATCCCAGGTACTCAGGAGGCTGAGACAGGAGAATCACTTGAACCCAGGAGGTGGAGGTTGCAGTGAGCAGAAATCATGCCACTGCACTCCAGCCTGGGCGACAGAGTGAGACTCCATTAAAAAAGAAAAAAAAAAGAAAAAACAAAACAAAACAAAAAACCCATTGCCAAGTCCAAGATTATGAAGATGGGATACATTTTAAGACTAGAACTTACATGGCTGGTGAGGGATTGGATCTGGTACGAGCAGTGAAGAGGAATCAGGGATGCATCCTAGGTTGTTGGCATAAGCGACTGGGTAAACAGTGATAGAATTTACTGAGATGGGAAGAGCAGTAGAGGGACAGATTTGGAAGGGAAAAGCAAGGCTTCTGTTTTGGCCATGAAACTTTTGAAATGACTGTGAGATGAATAGACAGAGATACACGCCTGGGGTGCAGAGCAGCAGTCAGGGCTGGAGGTGTAATTTGGAAGTCATGAACATTTTAGATTGTTTTACAAGCCATGAGATCACCTGGAGAGTGAGTGAAGAGAGAGAAGAGTTTTTCTTAGTCTGTTTTCTGCTGCTATTACAGAATAACACAGATTGAGTAATTTATGAACAATAGAGGCTTATTTGACTCATGGTTATGGAGGCTGGGAAGTCCAAGAGCATGACACCAGCCTCATGAGGGTCATCCACGGCAGAAGATGTCATATAGTGAGAGAGGACAGGAAAGAGAGAAAAAGGGGGCCAAACTGCTGTGACAATGGCAATAAGCCATTGATGAGGGTGAAATCATGATGACCTAATCACCTCTTAAATGACCCACCCCTTAATATCATCACAATTGCTATTAAATTTCAAGCTGAGTTTTGGAGGGGACATTCAAACCAGAATAAGTTTGAGTAAGCTTCTAAACTTGAAACTCCAAACATTAGGAGATTGGGAACCAAGGATGGGGTGGCAGAAGGAGGACTGGTAATCTGACAAATGAGATAGAAGGTATAATCAGTGAGGTAGGAAGAAAACTAGGAGAGCTTTGAGTCTAAGAAGCCAGGTGAAGAAAGTAAATAATTGGCTGTGTTAAAGGTTGCTTAGAGCTTTGGTAGAATAGATGTGTTTGCTGACCTTAGTAAGAGTGGTTTCACTGACCTGGCAGAAAGAAAAGCAGGATTGGAATGGGTTTTAATTTTTGTCTTTAGATAGAATGGGTGTTGTGGGGAGGAGAAAGAGAGAATGAGAAGTGTGGAAGTGGAGCCATTAAGTATAGAGAAAGTTTTAGAGGAATTTTGCTGCAAAGGAAAACAGAAAAATGGGGCAGTAGTTGAATGGGGCTGTGAGGGTCAGGGGAAGGTTGGTTGGTTTGTTTTGAGACAGTCTCACTCTGTCACCCAGGTTGGAGTGCAGTGGCATGATCTCGGCTCACTGCAACCTCTGCACCCTGGATTCAATCAATTCTCCTGCCTTAGCCTCACGAGTAGCTGCGATTACAGGTGTGAGCTAGCATGCCTGACTGATTTTCTTTGTGTGTGTTTTTGTTGTTGTTGTTTGTTTTGTTTTTGAGACAGAGTTTCATTCTTGTTGCCCAGGCTGGAGTACAATGGTGCAATCTTGGCTCACCGCAACCTCCACCTCCCGGGTTCAAGCAATTCTCCTGCCTCAGCCTCCCGAGTTAGCTGGGATTACAGGCATGTGCTACCACGCCCAGCTAATTTTGTATTTTTAGTAGAGCTGGGGTTTCTTTGTGTTGGTCAGGCCGGTCTCGAACTTCCGACTTCAGGTGATCCGCCCGCCT
This sequence comes from Macaca nemestrina, assembly GCF_043159975.1. Lineage (NCBI taxonomy): Eukaryota > Metazoa > Chordata > Mammalia > Primates > Cercopithecidae > Macaca > Macaca nemestrina. The sequence continues at coordinate 206,316,560 of NC_092125.1, forward strand.
CGGCCTCCCAAAGTGCTGGGATTACAGGCGTGAGCCACTGCGGCAGGCCTTTTTTTGTGTTTTTAGTAGAGACAGGGTTTCACCATGTTGGCCAGGCTGGTCTCAAATTCCTGACCTCAAGTGATCTGCCTGCCTCAGCTTTCCGAAGTGCTGAGATTAAAGGCTTGAGCCACCACACCTGGCCTGTTTTTTTGTTTTTGTTAAGTGGGGGCTATTACAGTAAAGGGGGAAATTGTGCAAGAGAAAGAGGAAAAACTTGTGGGAGCAAAATCTTTGATAGGTGAATGGGGATAGGATCTAGTATATAAGTGAAAATTTGGTCTTAAATAGGGATAATTTAGGTTGTCCCACAGTCCCAGGGAATGTGTGTAGGAGGTGAAATGGAGTGGGTTAGGAGTATGTAAGTCCTTTTTACTTTTTTTTTTTTTTTGAGACTGAGTCTTGGTCTGTCATCCAGGCTGGAGTGCAGTGGCACAATCACGGCTCACTGCAGCCTCAACTTCCTGGGCTCCAGTGATCCTCCCACCTCAGCCTCCTGAGTAGCTGGGACCATAAGTGCACACCACTATGTCCAGCTAATTTCTGTATTTTTGGTAGAGATGGGGTTTTGCCATGTTGCCTAGGCTGGTCTCAAACACCTGAGCTCAAGAGATCTGTCCACTTCAGACTCCCAAAGTGCGGGGATTACAGGTGTAAGCCACTGTGCCCAGCTTATTTTATTTTGAGACAGGGTCTTGCTCTGTTGCCCAGGTTGGAGTGCAATGGTGCAATCATGGCTCACAGTAGCCTCCAATTCCTGGACTCAGGTGATTGTCCCACCTCAGCTTCCTGAGTAGCTGGGACTACAGGCACATGCTACCATGCAAGGCTAATTTAAAAAATTTTTTTGTAGTAATAGGGTCTTACTAGATTGTCCAGGATGGTCTTGAACTACTTGCCTCAAGTGATCGATCCTCCCATCTCGGCGTACCAAAGTGCTGGAACTACAGCATGAGCCACTATGCCTCGCCCAGGAGTATCTAGTTTTTATCACATGACCACACTGACATCCTCCTTCCCATCTTGTGTAAGGTCATCTGTCCATGTGGTTTGCTGTTGTGTCTGTCTCATCTGGACCTCAAGGCCTCTTCATATCTGTCAGCAATATATGCCACACCTGCTCTGCTCAAGGCCATTGGGGAAAATGTTTTGCTGCTCCCTTTGCCACCCTTAAGCAGAAGGAGTCATACTCTTCAACTGTTCCTTCTCTTTTTCTCCTGAACTATCTTGGGTGTGGGAACCTCCATAAGGTTTGTCACCCAAGGTAAGGTTAGGCTGCTGTAACAAAGAAAATGAACAATCATTCAGTGGTTGGAACAAGTTAGAAGTTGACTTTTGCCTTCTATCATTGTCTAAGGGCTAATGTTCCATGTCTGCTGGTGGCTGTGGTCCATGTTGTCATCCAGGTACCTGTAAGAATTAAAGAAAGAGGAAAGAAGCCAGGTGCGGTGGCTCACGCCTGTAATCCCAGCACTTTGGGAAGCTGAGGCGAGAGGATCACCTGAGGTCGGCAGTTTGAGACTAGCCTGACCAACATGGAGAAACCCTGTCTGTGTTAAAAATAAAAAATTAGCCAGACTTGGTGGTGCATACATGTAATCCCAGCTGGTCGGGAGGCTGAGGCAGGAGAATCGCTTGAACCCGGGAGGCAGAGATTGCGGTAAGCTGAGATCGCGCCATTGCACTCCAGCCTGGAAAACAAGAGAAAAACTCCATCTCAAAAAAGAAAAAAAGAAAGAGGAAAGAAACACGAAAAGGTGGCTCTCCAGTCAAGACAGATTTATTTTAGAGAAAACAAACCTGAGAGGCGCCTTCTGGCCGAGTTAAGTCAGAGACACACTCTTTTACAGACTACGAGTTTTTAAGGATTCAGGGTGGGAGAGTTTATCGGAGGCTCGAACTGCTTCTGTATCTCTTTGTTCTTATCTGGGAGGGAGAGTTGTGTGTCTGTTCCCATACATCTTTCTGCAGCTGCAGGCATATCCCCGGAGTCTGCTTTTAGCTTCCCTTAGTGCGCCTGAAGGGAAAGGAATGTGCTTATTAAGGCCCACTGTTTTACTGGGGCCCATTGTATGAGGGTGAAGTTTGGCTGTTACCCAAGAGATTTTCCCCCACCTGCCTCTGTGCCCAAGCTGTTTTATCTGTTGTTTACTGTCTGCTCTTTCTGCTGCTTGTAGTTAGAAGAGAAGTGATTTCCTTGAAACGCATGAGGCTAGAAAGGGAGTTGGAACTTAAAGCGGCGGCGTTTGTCCAAGATGACAGTGCTCCTGCTCTGTCAATACCCACATTCCTTCCACTCTCGGCGTGGTTGAGGCTAGGTCATGTGGGGTTCAGCTAGGAGGAACAGTAAAAGTCCTTGGACCTCTTCTGTCTTTCGACTCATGCTAGGTGATCTCATCTAGTTCTTGGCTTTTCTATCACTGATGATTTTGAAATTTGTCTTTAGTCTGGTCTCTCCTCTGAACTTGGCATCCCCATTTGGAGGTCCATAGCCATCTCAAACTTGATATGTCTAAAAATGGCTAGTTCCTTCTGTTGTCCTCCCTCTTTCAATGAATGACAGTTCCATTTTTCCAGTTGTTCAGGCAGGAAAGCTTGGTGTTATTTTTGATTCCTCTTTTTCTCTCATATCCCAGATCTGGTCTGTCAGTAAAAGCTTTTGGCTCCATTATCAAAATACTGATACCTTTCTCTAGTTGAACTCCTGTTATGCAAACTCAGAAACCAAAGAGATGCAGACAAAATGTTTCAACTATCCCTCAGTATCCGAGCCCTTACTACTGCTATTATCCTTAGACCTAGGCCCTGTGTTTTAGAGGACTCTACATATCACAAACACACAAAAAATAAGGATCACATGAGTGTCTCTATCACCGGCATCTGAAGCTCAGGGCTGATTTAGCACAACCCGTTATCATAAGCATCTGCTCCAGGACTTGCACCATTCAGTCCCCAGGGAATGCTTCTAAAATGTCTTGCCCTATGTTCTAGAAACAAAAATGGACTGTGTTGATTGCTCTAAAGGTTTACAGATTGTTATCACTGCCAACATCAGAGACAGACACCGCTTTGGAGTCTGGGAAGGGCAGAGAGGTAGAAACGCTTAGGTTAAGAGAAAAGACAAATTAATTGATTCACCAAATCCTTTCCAATAGCATGAATGCAATTAATTATGGCATAACGGAGTATCATTTCCCAGAAGAGCCCAGTGTCAATTTTCTTGCTTCTCTTTCAGTTTCAATTACTTTTCCAAATGGGAGGTGTTTGCAGATTACCTTGGTATTCACAGCAACAGTTAGACATGGCAGCATGGAATGTTTTCCAATGGAACAAATCTTTTTTTTTTTTTTTTTTTTTTTTTTTGAGACGGAGTCTCGCTCTGTCGCCCAGGCTGGAGTGCAGTGGCGCAATCTCGGCTCACTGCAAGCTGCGCCTCCCGGGTTCACGCCATTCTCCTGCCTCAGCCTCCCGAGTAGCTGGGACTACAGGCGCCCGCCACTGCGCCCGGCTAATTTTTTCCATTTTTAGTAGAGACAGGGTTTCACCATGGTCTCGATCTCCTGACCTTGTGATCCGCCCGCCTCGGCCTCCCAAAGTGCTGGGATTACAAGCGTGAGCCACCTCACCCGGCCAATGGAACAAATCTTTTCTCATCTGTGTATGGATAGATCTACATGTAATATGGGCGGAGCATGGTACAAATTCTTCCTATTGACATTTAGATGGATCTTGAACACTAAAATGGCAAGATTTTTTTAAATTAATAAGATTTGATTAAATTTTCAAAAATAATAACAGCTTAAAATAATATTGATTGAAAACCTTTTAATGCCCATAATTTCTGTTTGTATTTTATTTTATTTTTGAGACAGAGTCTCGCTCCGTCTCCAGGCTGGAGTGCAGTGGCACGATCACAGCTCCCTGCAGCCTCGACCTCCTGGACTCAATTGATCCTCCCACCTCAGCTTCTCAAGTAGATGGGACTACAGGCGTGTACTACTAAGTCCGGCTAATTTTTGAATTTTTTGGTAAATACTGGGTTTTGCCATGTTGCCCAGCTGGCCTCAAATCCCTAGACTCAAACAATTCACCCGCCTCAGCTTCCCAAAGTGCTGAGATTACAGGCGTGAGTCACTGCACCTGGCCTATTTATGTTTTTTTAATTTATTTTTTTAATTATTATTTTTTTGAGACAGAGTCTCGCTCTGTCGCCCAGACTGGAGTGCCCTGGTGCAATCTCGGCTCACTGCAAGCTCCACCTCCCAGATTCATGCCATTCTCCTGCCTCAGCTTCCCGAGTAGCTGGGACTACAGGCGCCCACCACCACACCCGGCTAATTTTTTGTATTTTTAGTAGAGACAGGGTTTTACCGTGTTAGCCAGGATGGTCTTGATCTCCTGACCTCGTGATCCACCTGCCTCGGCCTCCCAAAGTGCTGGATTACAGGTGTGAGCCACTGTGCCTGGCCTATTTATGTATTTATTTTAGAGCCAGTGTCTCATTCTGTCACCCAGACTGGAGTACAGTGGCACAATTATAGCTCACTGCAGCCTGGAACTCCTGGGCTCAAATGATCCTCTTGCTTCACCCTCCAGAGTAACTGGAACCGCAGGTGCAAGACACCACATCTATCTGCTTTTTAATTTTTAATAAATTATTTAAGATATTTTTGAGTTATTTTAAAAATATAGGCCAGGCAAAGTGGCTCTGTCCTGTAATCCCAGCACTTTCGGAGGCTGAGGTGGGAGGATTGCTTGAGGCCAGGAGTTGGAAACCAGCCTGGGCAACATAGCAAGATCCTGTTTCTATAAAAAATTAAAAATTTTTTAAAATATATGAAACATTTTAAGTGTTAATTTTCACATTTATTTTTATTTTTTTGATCAAAATATATTCAAATTTTATATACTTTATTTTAGCTTAAATTTTTTTTTTTTTGAGACAGAGTTTCACCCTTTTGCCCAGGCTGGAGTACAGTGGCACGATCTCAGCTCACTGCAACCTCTGCCTCCCAGGTTCAAGAGATTCTCCTGCCTCTGCCTCCCAAGTAGCTAGGATTACAGGCACACACCACGATGCCTGGCTAATTTTTGTATTTTTAGTAGAGACGGGGTTTCCCCATGTTGGCCAGGCTGGTCTCAAATTCCTGACTTCAGATGATCCACCTGCCTCAGCCTCCCAAAGTGCTGGGATTACAGGTGTGAGCCACCGTGCCCAGGCTTTAGTTTAAATTCGTTAGATCAGGGGCTAGTAAACTTTTCTGTAAAGGGCCAGATAGCAAATATTTTAGACTTTGAGGGCCATTATGGTCTTTGTCACAACTACTCAGCCATTGTAGGACAAAGGTAACCATGGACAATACATAAATGAATAAATGTGGCTGTGTTCAAATAAAACTTTATTTACAAAAACAGGCAGCGAAGCCTGATTTGACCCACAGGCTCTAGTTTGTTAATGACTAGATTGTTACTGTCAAGGCTGGGCGTGGTGGCTCATGCCTGTAATCCCAGCACTTTGGGAGGCAAGGCAGGTGGATCACCTGAGGTCAGGAGTTTGAGAGCAGTCTGGCCAAAATGGCAAAACTCCATCTCCATTAAAAGTACAAAAATTAGCCAGGCGTGGTGGCACGCGCCTGTAGTCCCAGCTACTTGGGAGGCTGAGACCAGAGAATCGCTTGAACCCAGGAGGCAGAGGTTGCAGTGAGCCGAGATCGCACCACTGTACTCCAGCCTGAGTGACAGAGCAAGACTCTATTTCAAAAATAAATAAATAGGTTGGGCATGGTAGCTCACTTCTGTAATCCCAGCACTTTGGGAGGCTGAGGTGGGTGGATCGTGAAGTCAAGAGATCAAGACTACGCTGGCTAACATGGTGAAACTCCATCTCTACTAAAAATACAAAAAGTTAACTGGGTGTGGTGGCACATGCCTGTAGTCCCAGCTACTTGGGAGGCTGAGGCAGGAGAACCACTTGAACCCAGGAGGCAGGAGTTGTGGTGAGCTGAGATCACGCCACTGCACTCCAGCCTGAGCAACAGAGCAAGACTCCATCTCAAAAAAAAAGAAAGAAAGAAAAAGATACTTGCACACATGTTTATAGCACCACAATTCATAATCGCAAAAATATAGAACCAGCCTAAATGCCCGGCAACCAGTTAGTGGATAAAGAAAATGTGGTATGGGCCAGCCATGGTGGCTCACCCCTATAATCCTAGCAGTTTGGGAGGCTGAGGCAAGTGGATCACGAGGTCAGGAGTTCAAGACCAGCCATGCCAAGATGGTGAAACCCCGTTTCTACCAAAAATACAAAAATTAGCCAGGGATGGTGGTGGGTGCCTGTCATCCTAGCTACTCGGGAGGCTGAGGCAGAGAATTGCTTGAACCCCAGAGATGGAGGTTGCAGTGAACCAAGATTGCACCTTTGCACTCCAGCCTGGGCAACAGAGCGAGTCTCCTTCTTAAAAAAAAAAAAAGAAAGAAAGAAAGAAAAAAAGAAAGAAAATGTGGTATGTATACACCATGGAATACTACTCAGCCATAAAAAGGAATGAAATAATGGCATTTACAGCAACCTGGATGGAATTGGAGACCATTATTCTAAGTGAAGTAACTCAGGAATGGAAAATCAAATATTGAACATCTCATTTATAAGTGGGAGCTAAACTATGAGAACACAAAGGCATAAGAATGATATAATGGACTTTAGGGACTTAGGGGGAAGAGTAGGAAAGAGGCGAGGATAAAAGACTATACATTGGGAACAGTGTACACTACTCAGGTGATAGGTGTATCAAAATCTCAGAAATCACCACAAAAGAACTTATCCATGTAACCAAAAACCACCTATTTCCCAAAAATGATTGAAATAAAGAAAGAAAAAGCTTTTCCTTTCTCTTCCACATTTCTAGGCTGCAAATTTTCCAAATACTTACGCTCTGTTTCCCTTTAAACGTAAGTTCCAACTTTAAGTCATTCCTTTGCTCCTGCATCTGAACATAGGCCTATTAGAAGCAGTCAGGCAACTTCTTGAACATTTTGCTGCTTAGGAATTTCTTCCGCCAGATACCCTAAGTCATCACTGTGAAGTTCAAACTTCTATGGCGTGAATTAAATCCAGCCAACGACTTTGCTAAGGCATAACATGAGTGACCTTTGGTCCAGTTCCCAATACATTTCTCATTTCCATCTGAGACCTCAGCAGCCTGGACTTCACTGTCCATATCACTATCAGCATTTTGGTCACAACCATTTAACCACCCTCTGAGAAGATCCAAAGTTTCCCTCACCTTCCTATCTTCTTCTGACCTCTCCAAAGTCTTCCAACCTCTGTGCATTACTCAGTTTCAAAGTTGTTTCCACATTTTCAGGTACCTTTATGGAAATACCCTACTCCAATTTTCTGTATTAGGCCATTATTGCCTTGCTATAAAGAAATACCTGGCCAGGGCCAGGCACAGTGGCTCACACCTATAATCCCAGCACTTTGGGAGGCCAAGGCGGGTGGATCACGAGGTCAGGAGATTGAAACCATCCTGGCCAACATGGTGAAACCCCGTGTCTACTAAAAATACAAAAATTAGCTGGGCATGGTGGCACGCACCTGTAGTCCCAGCTACTCAGGAGACTGAGGCAGGAGAATTGCTTGAACCCAGGAAGTGAAGGTTGCAGTGAGCCAAGATCGTACCACTACACTCCAGCCTGGTGACAGAGTGAGAGTACCTGAGGTTGAGTAGTTTTTAAGAAAAGAGGTTTAGCTGGGCATGGTGGCTGTTGCCTCTAATCCCAGCACTTTATGAGGCTGAGGCAGGTGGATCACTTGAGCTCAGGAGTTTGAGACCAGCCTGGGCAACACGGCAGAATGCCATCTCTACAAACAATACAAAAATCAGCCATGTGTGGTGGCATAGACCAATAGGAGATCTGGTTTGTTTTCATAGATTCCAGTTCATCTTCATGGTGGTTTGTGCCTGTAGACGCAGCTACCCGGGAGACTGAGGCAGGACTGGGGAGGCAGAGGTTGCAGTGAGCTGAGATCGAGCCACTGCACTCCAGACTAGGTGACAGAGTGAGACTCCATCTCAAGATAATAAAATAAAATAAAATAAAATAAAATAAAATAAAATAAAATCAGTGGGGAAAAAAAAAAAAAAAAAAACAAGCCTGAGCATGGTGGCTCAAGCCTGTAATTCCAGAATTTTGGGAGGCTGAGGTGGGAGGATTGCTTGAGGCCAGGAGGTTGAGACCAGCCCGGGCGACCAAGTGAGACTCTATCTCTATAAAAAGTTAAAAATTAGCCAGGTGTGGTGGTGTGTGCCTGTATTCCTAGCTACTTGGGAGGCTGAGATGGAAGGATCCTTTGAACCCAGGAATTCAAGGTTGCAGTGACCTATGATTGTGCAGTGACTCCAGCCTGGGTGACAGAGCGAGACCTTTTCTCAAACAACAACAAAAGCAAAAAGTAGGATTTTTAAAAACCAGAAAGTAGGAGAGAAAGATGTAAAAGATATCACTGGGCATGGTGGCTCATGTCTGACCCCAACGCTGTGGGAGGCTGAGGCAGGAGGATCACTTGAGGCCAGGAGTTTGAGAATAGCCTGGGCAATATGGTAAGACCCGATATCTACAAAAAATATTTTTTAAAAAATTAGCCAGGCACTGTGTCACACATCTGTAGTCCTAGCTACTTGGGAGGCTGAGGCGGGAGGACTGTTTGAGCCCAGGAGTTTGAGTTTGCGGTGAGCTACAAATGGACTACTGCTTAGGTGACAGAGTGGGATCCTGTCTCAGGGGAAAAAAAAAAGAAGATTAAAGATGTAGTTATCTTATGAAAGGTTAAAAAAAGAGAAAAGTTTCTGAGAAGACTCCAGTAGAACAAAAGGAAAGAAAAAGAGAGAGAAAAAAAGTATTCAAAACAATTTTTTAAAACAGTGAATTTTGTCCTAAAGTCAAATGACTGGTTATTTAAGAAAGAAAAAACGTAAAACAAACAAAAGGTCTGAGCAGGTTTAGGAAGGTCAGAGTAAGTCATAAAAGGTTTATAAAGGATAAATTTATAAAAGAAATTTTATGTGTGATCAAGTTGAATATACTTAAAAGAGAATTATTTGTAGGTCTTTCTAACGATTGTGCTTTAAGCCAGGTCCAGTGGCTCACCCCTGTAATCCTAACACTTTAGGAGGCTGTGGCAGGAGAACTGCTTGAGCCTGGGAGTTTGAGCCTAACCTGGGCAACACAGTGAGACCAGGTCTCTACAAAAAATTTTAAAAATTAAGTAGGCATGATGGCATGCGCCTGTAGTCCCAGTTACTTGGGAGGGTGAGGAGGGAGGATCACTTGAGTCCAGAATTTAAGGATGCTGTGAGCTGTAATCATGCCACTGCACTCTAGCCAGGGCAACAGTGTGAGACCCTGTTTCCAAAAAAATTAAAATTAACAATTAAAACATTAAAAAATGAATAAGCTTTAATATTAAAAATATAATGATACAAAACTAAAATTTTGGTCCCATATGATAGAACAATAAGTTTTTCTTGAAGTATTCATCTGCTTTCAGTAAAATTGCAAAAGATTTTGACTTTTAATTCTAAAACCTGTTTCTGTAAATTTTCAGCCATCTTCCAAACTACAGCTTTTTTTTTGTTTTCCAGATTCCATTTAATTTTCCTAGTTTCCAGTTAGAAATAGTGTCTTCTTCATTTAGAATGATTATTTCATTTCTCAAGGTGGAGTTTTCTTCTTGAAGCTTCTCAGGTACATCTCTTGGAATTTCACCTTTTGCTGTTGATAGAGTTCAGATTCTTGTCCTTGCCCAAATCACATGTTGAATTGTAATCCCCAGTGCTGGAGGTGGGGCCTAGTGGAAGTTATTTGGATCATGGGGGTGGATCTCTCATGGCTTGTGTGCTGTCTTCATGATAGTGAGTTCTCACAAGATTTGGTCATTTAAAAGTGTGTGTACCTCCCCTTGGCTCTCTCTCTTGCTCCTGCTTTGAACGTGTGATGTGCCTGCTCCCACTTTGCTTTCTGCCATGAGTGAAAGCTCTCTGAGGCCTTCCCAGAAGCAGATGCTGCTATGCTTCCTGTATAACCTGTAGAACCAGGAGCCAATTAAATCTCTCTCTTATTTGTTTGTTTGTTTATTTATTTATTTATTTATTTTGAGACAAAGTCTCGCTCTGTCACCCAGCAAGCTGGAGTGCAATGGTGTGATCTCAGCTTACTGCAGCCTCAACCTCCTGGGTTCAGTGGTCCTCCTGCTTCAGCCTCCTGAGTTGCTGGGACTACAGGTGCCCGCCACTATGCCTGGCTAATTTTTTTGTATTTTTAGTAAAGACTGGGTTTCACCATGTTGGCTAGGCTGGTTTTGAATTCCTCGAGTTGGTCTTGAACTCCTGACCTAAGGTGATCGGCCCACCTCGGCCTCCCAAAGTGCTGGGATTATAAGCGTGAGCCACCATGCCTGGCTGCTGTTTTTTTAATTTATTTACTTTTTGAAACAACCTTAAATAATCTCGTATTTATACAAAATTATGTATGTATGTATGTATGTATTTACTTTTGAGATGGAGTTTCGTTCTGCTGCCCAGGCTGGAGTGCAGTGGTGCGACTTCGGCTCACTGTAACCTCCACCTCCTGAGCAATTCTCCTGCCTCAGCCTCCCGAGTAGCTGGGATTACAGGCACCTGCCACCATGCGCAACTAATTTTTTTGTATTTTTAGTAGAGACAGGGTTTCCCCATATTGGCCAGGCTGGTTTTGAACTCCTGACCTCAAGTGATCAAAATTATTTTTTGAATAAAGAACACATTTTTATGTATTTTAAATAATTTTTTTATGAAGAACACTTTTTTTTCTTTCTTTCTTTCTTTTTTTTTTGAGACAGAGCTTCACTCTTGTTGCCCAGGCTGGAGTGCAATGGCACGATCTCAGCTCACTGCAACCTCCGCCTCCCAGGTTCAAGTGGTTCTCTTGCCTCAGCCTCCCAAGTAGCTGAGATTACAGGCTCCCGCCACCATGAGTGCCTAATTTTTATATTTTTAGTAGAGACGGGGTTTCGTCATGTTGGCCAGGCTGGTCTCAAACTCCTGACTCACCTGCTTCAGCCTCCCAAAGTGCTGGGATTACAGCACTGCACCCGACTTTCAAGAACACATTTTACTTGTTTGCTACACTGTGTGTACAGATTTATATACATTAATTCGAATTTTAAACTCTTGGCAACCTTAATTTTTAGTGAAAAGCTAGAAAGTAAGCAAATTATGAATTTTATCTTAACATTTTATGAATACATATTTTGTAATTTTTAGAAATTTTTTATAACATAATTTTTAAGGTGGAGCAGGACATATTTATTAACAACTACAAATATCTTTTCAGTTTTTGTAAAATTTAGGAAGCCAAAGGTAAATACACTTGAATCTATGTTTAGCAATTAATGTGTAGCATTTTATCTTATTTGGAAATGATCCAGATACTTTATGAATATCTACTGCTTAATTTAAAATATAATAACCTTAAGATGTCAAATTACATGAAAAGTTTATTTCTAAACATTTATCCTATTTATATTTACTTTAATTAATTTATTTTTTTAATGACAGCTAAATTACTTATTAATTTCTTAACAGCAAAGACAATTCCATAAGCCCTTTCAGATAAATGTCAGGGGTTTGGGCTGGTGTTTTAGATGATGGTGACTGCTCTAGTGGTTTTAATTGGCCATCCTATTTAGAATGTTTATTTTTGCTCTTGAAAGATGTTTAGAAATAAGCAGAGGTTAAGGGGAGGGCAGTAAAAGAGCCAAATTGTTTACAGATGTGCATAGCCAAACCAAAATAAGAGTGTTCACAAAAGGTTTAAGCCAGGTATGCAGACCAAACAAAATATCAAACCAGGCTTCCAGAACTACAGGTGAATTCACCAGAAAAGATATGAGGTCCTCACAGACAGAACATAAGCTCTGTAGGAGAGTATACTCACCAGAAAGACAAAATGTCTTTACATTAGAAAGAGCTCATCAGAAAAGACAAAGAGTCTTTCATCATCCCAGAAGGGATGCAACACTCTTCGTTAAGGTGACGTTACTCAAATCACATCCCAAATAAAGTTAAAGAGCTTCTACCAAAAAGAGAGAGTCTTGGCTTGAGAGAAGACTCACCAGGGCAGAAAAAGGAGAGCTGTGGAAGTGGAGAGCTGAAAGGCCTCAAGGGAGTACTGCACCCTGGTTCCAAGAATCACCAATTTATTCTGAAAGTGATTATCCTTCAGATCCCACTTCTGACACCATGTTTGTCAACCTAAACAACAGACAGAGAGAGGCTCTCTAAAAGAAAATGATTTTTATTTGAAAATGAGATTTGCGGCCGGGCGCGGTGGCTCAAGCCTGTAATCCCAGCACTTTGGGAGGCCGAGGCGGGTGGATCACGAGGTCAGGAGATCGAGACTATCCTGGCTAACATGGTGAAACCCCGTCTCTACTAAAAATACAAAAAACTAGCCAGGCGTGGTGGCGGGCGCCTGTAGTCTCAGCTACTTGGGAGGCTGAGGCGGGAGAATGGCGTGAACCCGGGAGGCGGAGCTTGCAGTGAGCCGAGATCACGCCACTGCACTCCAGCCTGGGAGACACAGCGAGACTCCGTCTCAAAAAAAAAAAAAAGAAAATGAGATTTGCAATGGGAATACATATGCCATATTAAACTGTGTCTATATTCAGAGAGGTAAAGGAAGACAAAGGTTTTTAAAGGAAAAATTTGAATTGCATAATTGTTTTGAGATAATTATCCTTGGTTACAATGATCAAATATTCATAACAAGGGTGGTGCTAGTCTGAGGTTGGACAGCAGTTGACAGATGTTCTCACGGACATATCTTTGTGTGTATATAAGTTTGTGGTGGCCTTTGTGCAAGCATGTGGTTTTTTCAGAGTCTTCTGTGATATTTCTTATTATCAGGCATTTGTGCATAAGAAAACTCCCTTTTTGGCCTTCCCCATCTCCATTTGTCAGGGTTTTTTAATCAAAATGGGTGATTCTATTTGGATTCTGACAACTTTCACAAAACACTTCTCACACCCCTGTTGCTGATACTCTGGTCCAAGCCATCTTAATTTCTCAACTGATATAGTGGGCTTGGTAGTCAATTTAGCTAAGATGGAATTATGTTTCTTAGAAATTCCTTTCCTGTGTAGTTTTGGGTGAGAATTTGCCACCAGAAGAAGATGTGGACACAATTTAGAAAGAAGATGTTCGGATGTAGCCATGTTTACAATTGGAAGGCCGACATAGAGTCAGATGCTACTGCAGTTTATGCATGGTTTCATTAATCTGCTGGCTCCCCTTGTTGGTGTGAGGCAGCAGCTGGGCCCAAAGCCACTCCATCTCCCCCTGGACTTCTACCTTCAGCTTCCCAAACTCCTGGGCTAGGTATATGTTGATGAAGGTCATCAGCTTCTCCTGTAGGTCATCATCAAACTTGGAGGCTTATGGGTAGGAAGAGACCAATAGGAGATCTAGTTTGTTTTCATGGGTTCCATTTTGACCTTGTCCTCCCCCTTTTCATGTCCATTTTTCCTTTCCAGTTACCTGCCCTGATGACTTCTAGTCCAATACCAGATCCACAAGAAGCAGCTGTGCATAAACTGTTTAACCAACATCCACAACTGCATCAGATCAAATCCTTATAATAAATCCCTTATTCTATATAACTTCTAATGGTTCTGCTTCTCCGATAGAACCCAAATACACTGGGTTATTGCAATTGACTCCTAACTGATCTCCCTACTTCTATCCTTGCTCCACTGGGCAGATAGATGTGTTACTTCTCTGCTCAAATACCTCCAATAGCTTCTAAGTAAATGCCAAAGTCCTTACTTACTCTGACTGTGCCAGACTCAGCTTAGATGCCTCCCAATGGAAGGTCCCAGCAGCCAACATAGTTGTCTCATCTCCAGATATTATTGGCTGCCTCAGCCTCATGGGGAAACAAGTGCTAGTGTTTGGCATGAACTTGATTAAGCCTGCTATAATGAGACCACAGCAACTTACACACTTGTGTCTGACCCAACTAAGGATATGAAGGCTCTGATTTCCCCAGCAACTGCCCAGTGGAAGCAGTTAACACAATCCCAAAGTCAGACTTTTACTTCTTTAGGATTGCAACCCTGAGAAAAGCATTAGCATACGACCTTTGATTCATTATCTGCTTTCTAGAGAACGTAGGCTGACATCCAGCACCGAAAGAGATCTTCAGGGTATGATTTCAGGGTTTGATTCCTCACCTATGTAAACACAAATAATACATAGATTTATTTTAAGGAATTGGCTCATGCGATTCTGGAGGCTGGTAAGTTCCAAATATGCAACATAGGCAGGCAGGCTGGAGACCCAGGGAAGAGTTGATGTTGCAGCTTGGGTCTGAAGGCAGATTGCAGGCAGAATTCCCTCTTCCCTGGGGGAGTCAGTCCTGTTTCTCTTAAAGCCTTCAGATGATTGGATGAGGCCTACCCACATCATGGAAGGTAATCTGCTTTATTCAAAGTCTACTTATTTAACTGTTAATCTTATCTAAAAACTGACTTCCCAGCAAGATCTAGACTACTGTTTAACCAAATATCTGGGTACCATGGCCTAGCCAAGCTAACACCCAAAATTAACCATCACACTACACTACAGTTTATTTTAACAGTGTTATTTCTGATCTAATATTTTGGCTGTGGTTATGCTCCCCATCATATACCTTTCAATTCACTTGTCTGGCCTCTGGAACAACAGATGGATTATGGTGGATGATGGATGGACTACTGTAAACTTAATCAGGTGATAGCCCCAGTCAGAGCTCCTCTCTACTGGATGTGGCATCTGTACTGGAGGGTATCAGCACAACCTCAAGCAGATGTGTATGATTTTTGATCTGATGAATGTTTTTTTAATACCCATGAGAAGAGTAGACCAAAGGCAGTTTTCTTTTACATCACAATGTTACAGTGATAGCCCCTTCACTCTCTCCCCTCAGGGCTTTATTAACTTTCCAGCTCTCTGTTATAATACAGTCTTAAGGAACCTCAATTGCCTTGACATTCCACAGAACCTCATGCTTGTCCAACTATATTGATAACATCATGCTAATTAGACACAAACAAGAAATGATAAGCGCCATATTTGCCTGAGATAAATTACAGGAGTCTCCCTTATCCATGGGGAATATGTTCCAAGACCCCCAATGGATTCCTGAAACCACAGTTAGTACGGAACCCTACATATGTTTCTCCTATACATACATACATCTATGATAAAGTTTAATTTATAAATTAGGCAGAGTAAGAGATTAACAATAACATAATAATATAGAGTTAACAATAACTAATAATAATATAGAATAATTATAATGTTGTACTGTAATAATAATTATGTGAATGTGTTCTCTGTCTTAAAATACCTGATTATACTGTACTCACCCTTCTTGGGGAGACAAAATGTCTATGTGATGAGATGAAGGAAGTGACTGGTGCAGGCATTGTAACATAGCATTAGGCTACCATTGACCTTCTGATGATACATCAGAAGGAGGACCATCTGCTTCGGGTGATCCTGGATCATGAGCCTAATGATGTTGATGGTTGGATGTCAGGAGCAGATGATGTGGATGACTAACGGGCAGGTTATTTATACAGCGTGGATGCTCTGGACAAACAGATGATTCGCATCTTGGGCAGACAGAGAGGGGTGGCAAGAGATTATACCATGCTTCTAAGAATGGTACACAACTTAAAACTTACGAATTATTTATTTCTGGAATTTTCTTTTTTTCTTTTTTTTTTTTTTTTGGCGACAGAATCTCGCTCTGTCTCCCAGGCTGAAGTGCAGTGGCGCGATCACGGCTCACTGCAAGCTCGGCCTCCCGGGTTCACGCCATTGTCCCACCTCAGCCTCCCAAGTAGCTGGGACTACAGGCACCTGCCACCACACCCGGCTATTTTTTTTTCTTGTATTTTTAGTAGAGACGGGGTTTCACCACGTTGGCCAGGATGGTCTTGATCCCCTGACCTCGTGATCCACCCGCCTCGGCCTCCCAAAGTGCTGGGATTATAGGCGTGAGCCACCACACCCGGCCTTATTTCTGGAATTTTCTATTAATATTTTCAGACCACAGTTGACTGAAGGTAACTGAAGTCTGGGAAGGTAAAACCTCAGACAAGGTGGGGGCTACTGTACATAAAGGTTCATGGTCCTGCCACATTGGTAATATTTTCTGGAGTTCAGTAGTTTGGGTCTCTTTAGATTGTACAGGCAGAATATTTACACATACAAATACTTCTCCAGCTCTCTATTGGAAGGCTGTCAATGGTGAGCTGTGTCCAGAGCAAGAGAGGGCTGTTGTGATACTGTGAAATATGTTTTTGGTCTTCATTCTTGTTTCCTGGCATACAACTCCCCAAATCCCTGGAATTTCCAAAGTGATGTCTTTTTATATGCTAATAATTGACTGGTGGCTAGCAGCTGCTAGGGAGCTTCAGGATGGAGGCTGGTGACCATAAATACCTAGGCAGGATTACAGAGTTCAGACTTTCAGCATAACCCCCCTACCCTATGGGGAGGCCAGAGGGGCTGAAGGTTAAGTTGATCACCAGTGACCAATGGCTTAATCAATCATGCCTACATCACGAAACCTTCATTAAAAAAAAAAAAAAAAGGAGACCAGGTGTTGTGGTTCATGCCTGTAATTCAGCACTTTGGGATGCTGAAGTGGGAGGATCACTTGAGCCCAGGAGTTCAAGACCAGCCTGGGCAACTAGGGGGAATTCCTTTCTATAAACTAAACTAAACTAAAATAAAATGAATTAGCTGAGTGTGATGTATCTATAGTCCCAGCTACTTGAAAGGCTGAGGTGGGAGAATCACTTGAGCCTGGGAGGGAGGTAAAGGCTATAGTGAGCCAAGATCATGCCACTGTACTCCATCCTGGGTGATGGAGCAAGACCCAGTCTCAAAAGCAAAACAAACAAACAAATAAACCTAAAAAAACAGGGTTTGGAGAGCTTCTGGATAGCTGAACACGTGGAGGTTCATGGAAGGTGTGTGCCCAGGAAGGGCCTAGAAGCTCTGTATCCCTTCTCTCATTTCTCACCCTCATTTCATCTGTGTCTTTTGTAATATCCTTTATAAAAAATTGATAAACATAAGTAAGTGTTTCCCTGAGTTCTGTGAGCTGCTCCAGCAAGTTAATTGAACCCAAAGAGGGGTAATCAAACCCAAAAAGAGGGGATCATGGAGACCCCAACTTGAAGCCAGTCCATTAGAAGTTCTGTAGGCTGTACTTGTGACTGGCTGGGGGAGTCTGAGGAATGAGCCCTAAACCTGTGAGATTTGATGCTATATTCAGAGGTATTTGAACCAGAATGACTCCCTCTTGAATAGGAGCTGGGTAAAATGAGGCCGAGACCTGCTGGGGTACACTCCCAGAAGGTAAGGCATTCTTAGTCACAGGATGAGATAAGAGGCCAGCACAAGATACAGATCACAAAGACCCCACTGATAAAACAGCATGCGGTAAAGAAGCCAGCCAAAATCTACCAAACCAAGATGGCGACGAAAGTAACCTCTGGTCATCCTCACTGCTCGTTATATGTGTTTTTTTTTTTTTTTTTTTTGAGACAGAGTCTCCCTCTGTTGCCCAGGCTGGAGTGCAGTGGCCGGATCTCAGCTCACTGCAAGCTCTGCCTCCCGGGTTCACGCCATTCTCCTGCCTCAGCCTCCGGAGTAGCTGGGACTACAGGCGCCTGCCACCTCGCCCGGCTAGTTTTTTGTATTTTTTAGTAGAGACAAGGTTTCACCGTGTTAGCCAGGATGGTCTCGATCTCCTGACCTCGTGATCCACCCCTCTCCGCCTCCCAAAGTGCTGGGATTACAGGCTTGAGCCACCGCGCAGGCCTGCTCATTGTATGTTAATTATAATGCATTAGCATGCTAAAAGACACTCCCACCAGCACCATGACAGTTTACAAATGCCATGGCAATGTCTAGAAGTTATCCTACGTGATCTAAAAGGAAGAGGGGCATGGTGGCTCATGCCTATAATCTCAGTACTTTGGGAGGCCAAGGCAGGTGGATCACCTGAGGTTAGGTGTTCGAGACTAGCCTGGCCAACATAGTGAAACCCCATCTCTACTAAAAATACAAAATTAGCTGGCTGTGGTGGTGTGTGCCTGTAATCCCAGCTACAAAGGAGGCTGAGACAGGAGAGTCAATTGAACCCGGGAGGCAGAGGTTGCAGTGAGTAGAGACTGTGCTACTGCACTCCAGCCTGGGTGACAGAGTGAGACTCAGTCCCAAAAAATAAAATAAAATAAAGTAGAGTAAAATAACATAGGCCAGGTGTAGTGGCTCATACCTGTAATCCCAGCACTTTGGGAGGCTGAGGCAGGTGGATCACGAGGTTAGGGGTTCGAGACCAGCCGGGCCAACATGGTGAAACCCCATCTCTACTAAAAATACAAAACTTAGCCAGGTGTGGTGGCACGTGCCTGTAGTCCCAGCTACTTGGGAGGCTGAGGCAGGAGAATCACTTGAACCCGGGAGGCGGAGGTTGCAGTGAGCCTAGACTGTGCCATTGCACTCCAGCCTGGGCAACAGAGTGAGACTCAGTCTCAAAAAAAAAAAAAGAAGAACTCTTACAACTACTGGATCTTCTGTCTGTTCATCTGTATTTATGTGTTGTGTGTGATGTTTCACTACCAAAATATATTAAAGAGCTCTGATTAATTGGCTTAAAAATAATAAATGCTTAAATAAAGATTTTGTCAGAAAAATAACAATTTTAATGTCTTTTAGTTCACATGACTTTAGTAATTTTGGAAAAATGAGTTTTAAAGGTTATTGGTAAATTAAAATGTCTTCAAGTTTTAAGACGTTTGGTCTAAAAAAGGCAAGTGAGATATTAGGTTTGCTAAATGCTTTATTTTTTTAATATAAAATACTTCATGAATTTGTGTGTCATCCTTGCACAGGGGCCTGCTAATCTTCTCTGTATCGTTCCAGTTTTAGTATTGTGCTGCCAAAGCAAGTACTGCTAAATGCTTTAAGGTCATAAATTGCTTCTTTGACTTTGAAAATTGTTCAACTTACCTACTTTGGAGCCATTAGATTTTAGGTAAGACCTGGGGATGTATGGAGTTAGCCATGCCCCCTCGCTATGCTGGAAAGAGTTGGACCTTATCTGCACTTGTCTGGTATCCTAGGTTCCATACCTGGTACATAATTAAAATCGCCTACGTACCAGGTTTTTCACCAAAAATAAAAGTTGCTAAGAGTTAACATTCTAACACATGTAATCAAGACTACTGAAGAAACAGTTTTACATGCAAGGTATGTAAGGAAAGTAGAATATGTTTCTGATAAAAAAGTATAAGAAGGTATGGGAATGTGGGATTTTTGGTCTGGTCTGGTTTAGAGGATTAAAGGATTGTTTTATGTTGGGTAGGATAAAGCTGAAGGTTTGGCCAAGTTATGGAAGGTTTGTGAAAGATTAATCTTGTAAAAATTCTGTGTGTGAACCTATTGGTCAAAATTAAATTAATAATTATTTAATTATTCAGCTTTTCTATAAATCAAACATTGAAATAAAAGCACAACAGGGTTTTCTTACACTGTTGATCTGCTTTTTAACAGAAAATTATAAAAGATTATAAAAGGTTTATGAGAATCTTACCTTATGGTCAAACTGATTAAGATTGGATAGATTTGTCTATAAGGTTTTGTTTAAAATTGGATTTGCTTGGCTGGGGGCCTTGGCTCAAGCTTGTAATCCCGGCACTTTGGGAGGCCGAGACGGGTGGATCATGAGGTCAGGAAATCGAGACCATCCTGGCTAACATGGTGAAACCCTGTCTCTACTAAAAAAAAAAAAAACACAAAAAACTAGCCGGGCGCGGTGGCGGGTGCCTGTAGTCCCAGCTACTCGGGAGGCTGAGGCAGGAGAATGGCATAAACCTGGGAGGCGGAGCTTGCAGTGAGCTGAGATCTGGCCACTGCACTCCAGCCTGGGTGACAGAGTGAGACTCCATCTCAAAAAAAAAAAAAAAGAAAAGAAAAAAAAAAAATTGGGTTTGCTATTAATTGTATACTAATGCAAAGGTGAAATTTGGCTTTCTCTCTTGAACAGGATCTTTATGGAATATTGAAAAAATGAAAGATTTTTGTTTGCCTTTTAAGCAAACTACAAGAAAAAGAAAGGAGAGAAAACATTATTTAGAAAGCTAAAATCTTTCCTCTATCAATGAGTAAAAGTTTTCAATTTTTTAAAATCTTTGAGTTATCATTTTGGCTAAATGAACGGCCTATGGTGACCTGAAATTCTATATTATCAGTATTTTAAACTTTTGATATTTTGACAAACTCCAAAATCAAATTCTAAATTATATATTTTTATGATCAGATTAATCCTTTAGATATATGCCCTCCTAAAGTTCAAAAATGACATATTTGCCTTATGTGGTATACTAAAATTATACAGCATTGTCAAATGTGAAATGGTGTTTGGCTTTCTTTGGGCTGTATTTGTTTTTTTTTTTTTTTGAGACAGAGTCTCGCTCTACCGCCCAGGCTGGAGTGCAGTGGCCGGATCTCAGTTCACTGCAAGCTCTGCCTCCCGGGTTTACGCCATTCTCCTGCCTCAGCCTCCCGAGCAGTTGGGACTACAGGCGCCTGCCACCGCGCCTGGCTAGTTTTTTGTATTTTTTTAGTAGAGACGGGGTTTCACCGTGTTAGCCAGGATGGTCTCGATCTCCTGACCTCGTGATCCGCCCGTCTCGGCCTCCCAAAGTGCTGGGACTACAGGCTTGAGCCACCGCGCCCGGCCTCTTTGGGCTGTATTTGTATAAATATGTTATTGGTACGTGTTCCAAAATTATGGGAAACCCCTTTAATTCTAATAAGACACATTTCACATTATCAGTAATAATTATAATTGTTATATAAAATTGTTGTATGCCACAGAAGTAACCCAAATTCCTAATTAACTGTGTCTTTAATTGTGGCTGCCCTAAGACTTTGTCATCCACAGACAATTGTTGTCTTGTTTTGATCCTCTTTAAAGGGTGGTTTATAATCAGTTATAGGACTGACAAGTACTCTTAAGTGCAGCTCTCTGACAGCTTTGGAAAGTGTACCATTAAAATAGAGAGAAGGAACTTACAAGACTTTCTTGGAAAACTAATATGATTATAAATATCAAGCAAAACAGGAATTAAT
This sequence comes from Macaca nemestrina, assembly GCF_043159975.1. Taxonomy (NCBI): domain Eukaryota; kingdom Metazoa; phylum Chordata; class Mammalia; order Primates; family Cercopithecidae; genus Macaca; species Macaca nemestrina. The sequence goes on from NC_092125.1 coordinate 206,337,841, forward strand.
TGCATACACTAAACTGATAGAAGACCAAAATAATCTTTTTATGATGTTTTGCTTAAAATATTGCTTATCCTTTCTGTTTTTTCAGAGTCAAGAAAACTTTTCTTTTGAGTGATCTATAGTTTTTAACAATTGAATAAAATATACTCCTATGAGCAAAATTTTGAGCATATTTCTTTCTCTCTACTTGATTTTACCAGAATTTGGAAACTATTTGTGAGTACTCTTAACTTATGGCACTATAGTTAAGTTATTTGCATAAGTGCAATAAGAATCTGTTCTCTTTTATAACAGGACACAGTTGGAGACACTGATTATTTTACCAAGGCTTTGACTGAGATGGTGTGCTTTCAGATACAGACAGCTTTAAAGAATCAAAGCTGACTTACAGAGTTAAAAAAAAAAAAAAAAAAGAAAAGAAAAGCCCCTTGAGAAAACTAGCCTTATACCTTGTTTATGCAATCCCTGTACAGGGTTCCTGATCTGTAGTAATTAAAGAATGTCGCTTTTTGACAAGCCCAGGAACCCCAAATTATCTTGAGACTTGGAGAGAAATTCACTCAACTCATACAGGTATTTTCAGGAATAAACAGTCAAATTCATGGCTGGGCTCAAAGCTTTAAAAAGTCTAATCTGGCCGGGCGCGGTGACTCAAGCCTGTAATCCCAGCACTTTGGGAGGCCAAGGTGGGTGGATCACGAGGTCAGGAGATCGAGACCATCCCGGCTAACACAGTGAAACCCTGTCTCTACTAAAAAATACAAAAAACTAGCCGGGCGAGGTGGCAGGCGCCTGTAGTCCCAGCTACTCGGGAGGCTGAGGCAGGAGAATGGCGTAAACCCGGGAGGTGGAGCTTGCAGTGAGCTGAGATCCGGCCACTGCACTCCAGCCTGGGCGACAGAGTGAGACTCCGTCTCAAAAAAAAAAAAAAAAGTCTAATCTAAGATTACTTATGGAATAAAGTTCCATCAAAGCCAATTTTAAAAGGAGCCTATATGGCAAATAATTATTCTTACTGTACTTTATATAAATAATCAGGACATGCATAATGAGACTAAAGCTTATTTTGCCAACAAATCAGTCCTACCTTGACTTGTTTTTAATGAAAATGGGGACTGGAGAGAAAAAAATTACATTTCAAAAACTATTGTACATCTTACTAGATTCTAATCACATCCTTGTTTTTGAGGGTTTTTTTTTTTTTTTTTTTTTTTTTTAATTTAGACTGACCCTGCTTATTCCTGTAAATCAACTATTGATCTCTGGCTGCTGCTCAAAAGAAAAGAGGGAAATAGGTAATGTAAAAATCTAGATCAGTATTCTGATTCTGGTCATGTATTAGAATCAGCTAGTGATCCCCTAACAACTTGGTTCCAACAATAGTCAAGTTCATGAAAAGTCTTCTTATTCGGTTTACTGGGATAATTTTACTTATCTCCTTTACTGCTGTGGAATATATTGTTGTTGTACTCTGTGTAGAAATGCAAAATAAGGCTACTCAACATTTTCTTAAATTGAACATTAATTATCTTTCACATAGCACGTTTTGTCAGAACAGAAGGTGATACCTGGAAGAGTTATGAATGGCCTTCACCATAACTGACTGAGCTCTTCTCTCCCCCGAATACAAGAGACCCTAATAATTAAGCAAAAATATCATCACCCCTATTCAGCCTGAAGAAGTTACAGAGGATAGATCTACAACCCTCTACAACCCTTAGGCTTAACAGTTCCCTTGTAAAAGGGAGGGGGAAAATATGTCAGAAGTGTTCGAACAAGAGCAATTCCATCTTGAATAGGGGTTAGGTAAAATAAGGGTGGGACCTTCTGGGCTACTTTCCCATGAGGTTTGGCATTCTTAGTCACAGGATGAGAGAGGAGGTCAACACAAGATACAGGTCACAAAGACCTCACTGATCCCACTGATAAAACAGGATGCGGTAAAGAAGCTGGCCAAAGCCTGCCAAAACCAAGATGGCAACGAAAGTGACCTCTGGTTGTCCTCACTGTTCATTATATGTTAATTATAATGCATTAGTATGCCAAAAGACACTCCTACCAGTGCCATAACAGTTTACAAATGCCATAGCAATGTCTGGAAGTTACCCTATATGGTCTAAAAGGAAGAGGAACCCTCAGTTCTGGGAAATCCCCACCCCTTTCCCAAAAACCTAATGAATAACTCACACCTTGTTTAGCATATGATCAAGAAATAACTATAAAAATAGCCACCCAGTGGCCCTCAGGGAGTTGCCATTCTTTTGTTTCTTCTCAACAAACTTGCTTTCCCTTTACTCTGTGGACTTGCCCCAAATTCTTTCTTGCATAAGATCCAACAAGAACCCCTCAGGGTCTGGATCAGGACCCCTTTCTGATAACACTATCTCTAGATAGATAGTGTCCGAATTGAATCAGAGGACACCCGGCTGGTGACTGCTGCTTGGTGTATGGGGAAATCTCCACATACAAATTTGGTCACAAAAGTCTTCTGTATTGATTGTTGTTGTTAAGTGAGATAATAGAACAGGCACATTGAGTGTCATTTCCCCCCACCCTGGCAAAGTTGGTGTCACGTAAGTGGGATTTGCTAGAATGGCCTGGGCTCATGGAAAGTTGTCGTTTGGGAAGAGAAAGGATGAGAGAGTGGGGGGTGAGGAATCTTTGATTCCTGAGTAGCCATGTGGTCACCCATGGTTTACAGCCACAGCTGTGCTGTGCTCAGTTACTAAAGATAAAATGGAATTTAGAGACAAAACCAACTCCTGGAGAGCTGATTCACTGGATGCATAAGGAAATGCAAACTAATACGCAAAAAAGAAAAATATTATTGTTTACTGTTAACTATAATAGCTAAAATGAAATTGAAAGAGAGTACTGGGTCAGACCTTGGTGCTAAACCAAGTTCAGATTTCAGTGAGTCTGAGCTTCAGCCACTAGCCTGCAAACTGATCCACAAGGGAAAACTTTTTTTTTTTTTTTTTTTTTTTGAGACGAGAGTCTCGCTCTGTCGCCCAGGCTGGAGTGCAGTGGCCGGATCTCAGCTCACTGCAAGCTCCGCCTCCCGGGTTTACGCCATTCTCCTGCCTCAGCCTCCCGAGTAGCTGGGACTACAGGCTCCCGCCACCTCGCCCGGCTAGTTTTTTGTATTTTTTAGTAGAGACGGGGTTTCACCGTGTTAGCCAGGATGGTCTCGATCTGCTGACCTCGTGATCCACCCCTCTCGGCCTCCCAAAGTGCTGGGATTACAGGCTTGAGCCACCGCGCCCGGCCCACAAGGGAAAACTTACGCAGGGAAACAGAAAATAACTCAGAACTGGGTTACCAAGAAGACAGTCAATGTAGAGGAAGGGCAAAACCAAGTCACTATGAGACTAGAGGGTACGATGTGAAGGAATTGTTCTATTTTGTAGATTACTATCTTCAGCTTCCTGAGGAATCATTACTAAGATGGATTGCAAGAGTAACTAGATTTTAAATACTGCAGAATGGAAGAGCATGTTGAGGTTGATGCAGGATCCACAGCTCACTACAGAACAATTGCAGGTGGCTACATGTGATCCATACACACAGGAGGTTATTCCTAACGGAACAGCCAGCCCGGTAGATTGGATAAAAGCCACTGTAAAATTTGTTTACCCTGAGAAGGGAGACTCTCCTGAGGGAGCTCAGGGAACTTCACCCCAAAATATAGCTCCCTCTGGTATAACGAGTATTTTTAATTAAAGGTCTTTCGAGATCCACAGACACTAGAAGAGACTTCCCCCTATCTACATAAAGACTGAATGGACTCTCCGAGAACAATTGTTTTTCCTTCTCCTCCCTGTTATTTCATTATCTATCACAGAAAAGAAGACCAAGAATGTAAGCACATTCTTGAACAGACCCATTCACAAGATAATATCTCTTTCAGGCTCATTCACTTTCCAAGAGAACCATTTACAAGTTTGTTGTTGTTGTGGTGGTTGTTGTTTTTGAGACAGGGTGTCTCTCTGTTGCCCAGGTTGGAGTGCAGTGGTACATTCATAGCTCACTGCAACCTCAAACTCCTGGATTCAAGAGATCTTCCTGCCTCAGCCTCCTGACTACGGGTATGCACCACCAAGCCCAGCGAATTTTAAAAGTGTTTGTACGGATAGGGTCTCACTGTGTTGCCCAGGCTGGTCTTGAACTCCTAGCCTCAAGCAATCCTCCTGCTTTGATCACCCAAAGTATCAAAATTACAGGTGTGAGCCACTATGCCCAGTCCGTTTATAAGTTAATCTCTATTCCTCCACCGCCACCCATTCATTCTTCCTAATAATCATTAATTGTCCCTCAGCAGAATTGTCTATATTCCCCATCTCCCCCAACCCCTCTGAAATAAGGCTATAGAAGTATTTGGGCCTCAGTGGGATGTCGGGTAATCACTCTGTGATTTTCCCTCATGTACACATTAATACATTTGTATGACATTTCTTTGTTAATCTGCATTTTGTGGGTTGAATTTACAGTGATCCTTGAGAGGGCAAAGGAGAAGTTTTTCACTTGGTCCCTATACTCCCTATAAATGTCAAATGGAACACCCCAGATGAAGCAGTTGATCGGTTTCATATGCAAGCCATGTGGAGCTGGCTTTACAATGACCAGGCATTCAACCACTGAAGATGCCTGTACGGCAGATGCACCTGACAGCAATAACTTAACTGAAGCATACCCTGAGAATGATCCTAGGGTCTAAGAAGAATGTGTGTTCAGAGTCCTGAGCTAAGGAATCCGGGAGTGGCTAGAGTTTCAGGGACATCTGAGCCCCTGGCTCATTCCTTGGAACACAGGCCATACAGGGAATGGAATCCCTTTGTGTGGATTAAATGGAGGTTGCTGGGTAGAGGTTGCTAGGTGGAAGGTGCTGAGTGAAAATGCTGTATCAACTGTATGCCTTTTTTTGGGGGGGGGTGGGGACAGAGTCTCGCTCTGTCACCCAGGCTGGAGTGCAGTGGCGCGATCTTGGCTCATTGCAAGCTCCACCTCCCGGATTCACGCCATTCTCCTGCCTCAGCCTCCCGAGCAGCTGGGACTACAGGCGCCCGCCACCACGCCCGGCTAATTTTTTGTATTTTTAGTAGAGACGGGGTTTCCCCATGTTGGCCAGGATGGTCTCAATCTCCTGACCTCGTGATCCGCCCGCCTTGACCTCTCAAAGTGCTGAGATTACAGGCGTGAGCCACCGTGCCCGGCCAACTGTATGCCTTTTATAAAAGGTAGCAGTTCTCCTATCCAGTCTGCCACCACTGGACCGTCCCTGTGTGTAAGTTCCCCTCAGTAAACTCTAAGTCTCATTCACTGGTTCCGGGTCTCTTTGGCCTCTAGGACACAGTGCCATCCCTATTGGAGTCAACAGGAGTCCTGCATGACAATGCCTATTTCCCAGGTCATGATAAAATGCTGTGGTTCAGGCAACCTTTTTTGCATGGGCACCTCATGTAACCTTACTACTGCAAAATTGAGCTATAGTCAGAGAAGCCTTATCAAATTTGCTGCCTCAATTTCCCCTCCTGGGTCTTACAGATGGTAATAAAAACATTGAGGCAATAAACCAAGAGAATAGGTCATGGGAGAGGGGAGAATCAAAGGTTTTCTCCCAGGAAGGCAAACATTTTTAAATGGTTATTAAAAAATAAGGCAAGTGCCACTGGCACCTGATGCCTCCCGGAGTTCATGTCCCTTCTGCCTTTCCAAGGGGTGCTTCTGTCACACTGGCCACGGACGATACCCTGTTCCAGTTGAAATTTATGGTGAAGCAGCTGGAGAAACCAGACAAGAAGGCAGAAAAGCACTCCTAGGCCAACCAGGCCAAAGTGAAGAAGTCCCTTCAGCAGAAAAACGTAGAGTACACCGTGTGTACGCCAATAACACCATTTGCAAGGAGAACAGCAGCATGAACTGGCTCCGCGTGACATCCGCCTGGACACAGTGGCCCCCGAGGTGCAGACAGCTGTGACCATGAAGGCGGTGACCAAGAACATGGTGTAGATAACCAAAGCCCCAGACAAGGCCCTGAACACCACGGAGCTGAAGAAGGCCTCTGCAGCGATGGACAGTTTCGAGCAGCAAGTGTGAAACCTGGCCATGCACATGTTAGTGATGGAGGATTTCATGAGCTCGGCCACCACACTGACCATGCCTCAGGAGCAGGTGGACAGCCCCATTGTGCAAAACGCCAAGGAGAATGGCCTGGAGGTCCTAGACCAGCTCAGCCAGTTGCCCAAGGCTGCCTCTGCCTCTGAGAGCTCCGTGTGAAGCCTGGAGGAACAGCTGTCAAGGGCGCTGGCTGCCCTGAGGAATTAGCCGCACCCTGCCGTGGGCACCGCCTCCTCTGCTCTGTGATGTGCCGCAAGGCTCCTGGCCTCCTCCCCACTGCGTCTTGCCTTTCTGTTGACCCTGCAGAGCTGCAGCTGGCAGCCACTGCCACCCAGCTCCTCTCACCTGCCTGGCCTAGGCGGCCTTGGAGTTGTTCCTGTTTTCTTAGGTTGGGCGGTGGGTCTGTGTCCTGGTGTTGAGTAGGGGTGACTTCTGTGACTCTGGGGCTGACAGCTGGGAGGTCAGCAGGTTCTCTTCTGCCCTCTGTGGAGTCGATGGATTCTGGTCAGTGGGTTCCATGTAAACTTTTGCCCAACACTGCGGGGACCTTCAGACTCCGTGATAGCAGACATGCTGCTCACTGTCAGCCAGTAGGGGTCAGAGCTGCTCTGTTTTCCAGGCAGCTCCTGGAGAAGGCCTCGCCATGCACCCTGCCCCCACCACCAATGGGCAGGAGGTCCCACCATGTGAACGGACACAGCCTAAAGAGGCACCAGTGGCTCGTGTGTGCTGGAGAATGTCGGGTGCCAACCAACACTGCCTTGGTGGCATTTACAGATGATGACCCTCCTCCTCCTCTGTCATTCTAGGAATGGGGTCTGGGCTGCTCCTGACAGCTGACCAAGCCTCCCTGGGCCTCCTGCCCTCAGCTCCCCTGGTTCTTAAAGCTGCCCAGTCCATGGGGACAGAAACTTGCCCAGCTCCAAATCCAGGAATTTCCACCCTGGGGTCCTCATCCTTGCTCAGCTGCCACCTCTGGGGGTGCCTCGGGCTACGTGGGCTGTGCTGTTGTGTCCCCTAGGCAGGGCGTCTGTCCATGCGCTGGCCGGAATTGAGCATGTACGTGGGGCTTCCTCGGTGATGCTGCCTGTGTGCCACTCTCTCCTGTCTCTGTAAATACCTGGGTGCCTCCCCCGACTGCACCCATCCTACCTTCCCAGCGTGGAAGCCAGAGTGGCTGATGAAGGGAGCTTGGGAGAGTCACCGTCAGCTGGGCCAGTGGCTCTGTGAGGAAAACCTGTGCTGTGGCCATGCGGGTGCCACCAGCAGCAGCTCATTAGGAGGACTCGGAGAGGGGGATGGCAGAGAGAGGGCTTTGGGCACAGCCTGCTGTTTTGTTTTTTCTGTTCCCTAAAGTTTACTTCATTTTATTGACGCTTCCAGGGTTTTGTTGTTGTTTGCCAAAATAGAAAGGGCAGATGGCAGGCGGGGAGGGTGAGTCCCAGCCCCTCCTCAGCACCAGCGCTGCACCTACGCGGCCCACACCAGGGCTGCCGGGGTGTCGTGGCTTTTGTGAAGGGAAGTGTAAGACCCTCATTCAGTGCATTTGGTTTTCTTTTCAGGATTTCAGAGCCCCTGGGGAGGAGATCCCATTGGTGGGTACTAGACATGTGGAGGTCAAAGGCACCATCTGGCCATGGTCCTCTCCAGCTTCCCCCAAAATTGACCCACATGCTGGGTGTTGAAAGAAGGTCCTTCTATCCCTTGCAAATAACAGCTTTGGAATTAACAGCATTGGGGAGCTACCTTGTCCTCCCGAGGGTGCAGGGCTCCACAGAGCCATGGGCCAGGCAGGGAGGCAGGGGCTACCTCAGCCCTGTCTCCTTGGGCACCAAAGCAGGGGTTTGTTGAAGGAGAGAGCCATGTTTGCCTCTTTCCTAAAATGCTGTTGTAAATAAACAAACAGGTCCCCCAGCAAGCAAGGAAGCAAAGGAAGGAAGGAAGGAAGGAAGGAAGGAAGGAAGGAAGGAAGGAAGGAAGGAAGGAAGGAAGGAAGGAGAAGAAAGGAGGGAGAAGGAATGAAAAAAGGAGAGGGAGGGAAAGAAGAGAACACTGATAAGGGTGAAACTAAGAGGAAAAAGAAAGGGGAGAATCATGAGACTCATCCAAGTAGGATGGAAATCCTTAGATGGTTATTAAGAAATGGTATAAGTAGGTTATTAAGAAATGGTATAAGTAGGCCGGGCGCGGTGGCTCAAGCCTGTAATCCCAGCACTTTGGGAGGCCGAGGCGGGCGGATCACGAGGTCAGGAGATCGAGACCATCCTGGCTAACACGGTGAAACCCCGTCTCTACTAAAAAAAAAAAAATACAAAAAAACTAGCCGGGCGCGGTGGCGGGCTCCTGTAGTCCCAGCTACTCGGGAGGCTGAGGCAGGAGAATGGCGTAAACCCGGGAGGCGGAACTTGCAGTGAGCTGAGATCCGGCCACTGCACTCCAGCCTGGGTGACAGAGCAAGACTCCGTCTCAAAAAAAAAAAAAAAAAAAAAAAAAATGGTATAAGTAAAATAAAAATTAATGAGGTTTTAAAAAAGGAAATTAATGCAGTGAAAACAAATGTCTTTTTTTTTTTTTTTTTTTTTGAGACAGAGTCTCGCTCCGTCACCCAGGCTGGAGTGCAGTGGCACGATCTTGGCTCACTGTAACCTCTGCCTCCTGGGTTCAAGCAATTCTCCTGCCTCAGCCTCCCGAGCAGCTGGGATTACAAGTACCTGCCACCACGCCCGGCTAAATTTTGTATTTTTAGTAGAGATGGGGTTTTGGCATGTTGGCCAGGCTGGTCTTGAACTCCTGACTTCAGGTGATCCGCCAGCCTCGGCCTCCCAAAGAGCTGAGATTACAGTCATGAGCCACCGCACCTGGCCAAAATAAATGTCATAATACATGTTGAAGGTTGGGTGGACCAAAGAGATACTCCGATAGTCTTCAACATTAAAGGCCCAAAACCAGTTTGCTCTACTTCCTCCAGTTTGGAGGAATTTTAAAAGCAGGAAGGTAAAGATTTAAAATGAGAAACCCCACCTGGAATTGCCTGGGGTGATGGTCAGACTGGTTAATCAAGGTAAGATTGACAGATGGGCCAGAGTCTCCTGGCCTGGCCTCTGGCTAGGGACCTAAACACTTACTGCCCAAGAGAGAATAAAATGGTCTGGGGAGGAGTGGAGAAGAGAAGCTCCCGGGACATAAAAAACGTACTTGGTCAATAGGATTCTGAAAGTGTGAATGTCTAAACACGCTTTCCCTAAAGCCTTTACATAAAGTGCTTGTGTCTCCTTTACCTAAATGTTTTATGGAAAGAGGCATTGTATATGACAGGGTTGTTCCCACTACCTAGAACTGTAAAACAGAAGGCACGTAAATCCGCCCTTCTGGCAATTTTAGTTGGACATGCTAAATGGAAACCCAAGCCCACACTGTAGGAGTGCTGAGAGGGACAAATTCTCCATTTGATAGCTCTTTGCGGAGCACTAGCTGGGGCTACAACAAAAGCCTGTGAGTGGCTGGGCATGGTGGCTCACGCCTGTAATCCCAGCAATTTGGGAGGACAAGGTAGGAGGATCATTTGAGGTCAGGAGTTCAAAACCAGCCTGGCCAACATGGGGAAAACCCCATCTCTACTAAAAATTCAAAAATTAGCCAGGTGTGGTGGTGGGTGCTTGTAATTCCAGCTACTCGGGAGGCTGAGGCAGGAGAATTGCTTGAGCCCGAGGCAGAGGTTGCAGTGAGCAGAGATGGTGCCACTGCACTCTAGCCTGGGCAACACAGCAAGGCTCTGTCTCAAAAAAAAAAAAAAAAAAAGAAGAAGAAGAAGAAGAAGAAGAGAAAATCCTGTGAGCACTGCAAGCAAAGACTAGTGAGATTTTGGACTAAACAATTTCCACCTGAGGGGCACTTACTAACTTGTTATGGGACATCAACTGAAGCTACCCATGTGACTGACCTTGACACCTGAAATGCCATCTCAGGTGATGCCACAGAAACACTCAAATAGGGACAACAGTGTCCAGAAGAGTTCCATAATAAAATGGAAATGGCTTCTACAGGAGCATGCTACCTGGGGATTGCCAGGAGGAGATACAAGAAAGGACCCCCTTTTCTGCTAGGACTGGTTTGCGTGAGGAGCTGCTGGCTTCTACAGTGTGCCATAACGGCTCTCAACTGGCCAGCAAACAGCTCGGTTTGTGGATGGCAGTTCCAAGGTGAATGGACAACATCCTGTTTGGAAGGCTGCTCTGTTGATCAAAGAAGTGTGAAAATAAATAAAATGTAAACCTTGTTGGAACCCCACAGACACCTTAAGCTTTGAGAGAGATGTGACTGTGATCTAGTAGCAGGACAAGCTGCAGACAAAATCCCTCAGACACCAAGTTAAAGAAGGAAGGGCTTTATTTGCCGGGAGCTTCAGTAAGACTCACGTCTCCAAAAACCGAGCTCCCCAAGTGAGCAATTCCAGTCCCTTTTAAAGGCTTACAACTCTAAGGGGGTCCATGTGAGAGGGCTGTGATGGATTGAGCAAGCACGGGGTAAGTGACTGGGGGCTGCATGCACCGGCAATCAGAATGGAACAGAACAGGACAGGGATTTTCACAGTGCTTTTCCATACAATGTCTGGAATCTGTAGATAACATAACCGTTTAGGTCAGGGGTCGATCTTTAACCAGGCCCAGGGCACAGCCCTGGGCTGTCTGCCTCTGGATTTCATTTCTGCCTTTTAGTTTTAACTTCTTCTTTCTTTGGAGGCAGAAATTGAGCATAAGACAATATGAGGGGTAGTCTCCTCCCTTAATCTGAGTCACATATGGTTACTACTTCTGTTTCTCAGATATTAGATTAACTAGCTTTCTTATTTGTCATATTCTGTACAATGACTAGAGAAAATTACATGATGTCAGGGATAAAAGCCACACCCCTTCTTAATGAATGACCCTTTTTGTAGATTAACTTCCCCGTTGTTGTCCTGCTTTGCTTAGACCAGATAACAGAAAACCCATGACTATTACACCCTCTGTAAAAAATTTTCAATGCGGCCGGACGCGGTGGCTCAAGCCTGTAATCCCAGCACTTTGGGAGGCCGAGACGGGCGGATCACGAGGTCAGGAGATCGAGACCATCCTGGCTAACACCGTGAAACCCCGTCTCTACTAAAAATACAAAAAACTAGCCGGGCGAGGTGGCGGGCGCCTGTAGTCCCAGCTACTCCGGAGGCTGAGGCAGGAGAATGGCGTAAACCCGGGAGGCGGAGCTTGCAGTGAGCTGAGATCCGGCCACTGCACTCCAGCCCGGGCTACAGAGCAAGACTCCGTCTCAAAAAAAAAAAAAAAAAAAAAATTTTCAATGCACCCTTCCCAAAAAGAAACACTGCATAAACCAATCAAATTGCTGTACCTATGCACCAATCTTGTATGAAAAATGTAAGGCCAGGCATGGTGGCTCACACATGTAATCCCAGCACTTTGGAAGGCTAAGGTGGGAGGACTGCTTGAGGCCAGGAGTTTGAGATTAGCCTGGGAAACAAAGCGAGACCCTGTCTCTACAAAAAATAAAAAAATTAATTAGCTAGGTGATATGGTTTGGCTCTGTGTCCCCACTCAAATCTCATCTTGTAGCTCCCATAATTCCCACATGTTGCGGGAGGGACCTAGTGTGAGATGATTGAATCATGGGGGCAGGTCTTTCCTGTGCTGGCCTCATGATAGTGAATGGGTCTCACGAGATCTGATGGTTTCAAAAATGGGAGTTTCTCTACACAAGCTCTCTCTTTGCCTGCACCATCCATGTAAGATGTGACTTGGTTCTCCTTGCCTTCCACCATGATTGTGAGGCCTCCCCAGCCATGCAGAACTGTAAGTCCATTAAACCTTTCTTTTGTAAATTGCCTGGTCTTCGGTATGTCTTTATCAGCAGCATGAAAATGGACTAATACAGTAAATTGGTATCAGGAGTGGGGTATTGCTGAAAAGATACCCAAAAACGTGGAAGCTACTTTGGAACTGGGTAACAGGCAGAGGTTGGAACAGTATGGAAGGTTCAGAAGAAGACAAGAAAATGTGGGAAAGTTTGGAACTTCCTAGAGACTTGTTGAATGGCTTTGACTAAAATGCTGATAGTGATATGAACAATAAGGTCCAGGCTGATGTGGTCTCAAATGGAGATAAGGAACTTGTTGGGAACTGGAGTAAAGGTGACTTTTGTTATATTAAAGAGACTGGTGGCATTTTGCCCCTGCCTTAGAGATTTGTGAAACTTTAAACTTGAGAGAGATGATTTAGGGTATCTGGTGGAAGAAATTTATAAGCAGCAAAGCATTCAACAGGTGACTTGGGTGCTGTTAAAGGCATTCAGTTTCAAAAGGGAAACACTGTAAAAAAATTTAAGGGGTGCATTAAAGTTTGAAATATTTGCAGCCTGACAACTCAATAGAAAAGAAAAATCCCATTTTCTGAGGTGACTTAGGTGCTGTTAAAGGTATTCAGTTTCAAAAGGGAAATGCTGTAAACCAAATTTGAGGAATGCATTAAAGTTTGGAAAATTTGCAACCTGACAATGCAATAGAAAAGAAAATCCAGGCTGGGCACAGTGACTCGTGCCTGTAATCCCAGCACTTTGGGAGGCCAAGGTGAGTAGATCACCTGAGGTAGGGAGTTCAAGACTAGCTTGACCAACACGGAGAAACCCCAACTCTACTAAAAATACAAAATTAGCCAGGCATGGTGGTGCATGCCTGTAATCCCAGCTACTTGGGAGGCTGAGTCAGGAGAATTGCTTGAACCCAGGAGGTAGAGGTTGCGGGGAGCTGAGATCATGCCATTGCACTCCAGCCTGGACAGCAAAAGTAAATTCCGTCTCAAAATAAATAAACAAATAAATGAAAAGAAAATCCCATTTTCTGAGGAGAAATTCAAGCTGACTGCAGAAATTTGTGTAAGTAACAAGGAGCCAAATGCTAATCACCAAGACAATGGGAAAAATGTCTCCAGGTCATGTCAGAGACATTTGTGGCAGCCCCTCCCATCACAGGCCTGGAGGCCTATGAGGAAATAGTGGTTTCATGGGCTGGGCCCAGGGTCCCCATGCTGTGTGCAGCCTAGGGACTTGGTGTCCTGTGTCCCAGCCACTCCAGCTGTGGCTTCAGAGGGTGCAAGCCTCAAGCCTTGGCAACTTCCATGTGGTGTTGAACCTGCAAGTGTGCAGAAGTCAAGAATTGAGATTTGGGAACCTCTGCTTAGATTTCATAAGATGTATGGAAATGCCTAGATGCCCAGGCAGAAGTTTGCTGCAGGAGCAGGGCCCTCATGGAGAATCTCTGCTAGGGCAGTGCGGAAGGCAAATGTGCGGTCAGAGCCCCCACACAGAGTCCCTACTGGGGCACTGCCTAATGGAGCTGTGAGAAGAGGACCACCATCCTCCAGACCCCAGAATTGTAGATCCACTGACAGCTTGCACCGTGCACCTGGAAAAGCCACATACACTTAACACCAGCCCATGAAAGCAGCCGTGAGGTAGACTGTACCCTGCAAAACCACATGAGTGGAGCTGCACAAGACTATGGGGACCTAGCTCTTACATCAGTGTGACCTGTATGTGAGACATGGAGTCACAGGAGATCATTTTGGAGCTTTAAGATTTGACTGCCCCCACTGGATTTCGGAGTTGCATGGGGCCTGTAGCCCCTTTGTTTTGGCCAATACAAAATGGAAATAACCAGCCATTTGGAATGGCTGTATTTACCCAATGCCTGTACTCCCATTGTATCTAGGAATTAACTAATTTGCTTTTGATTTTACAGGCTCATAGGTGGAAGGGACTTGCCTTGTCTAGGATGAAACTTTGGACTGTGGACTTTTGAGTTAATGCTGAAATGAGTTGAGACTTTGGGGGACTGTTGGGAAGGCATGATTGGTTTTGAAATGTAAAGATATGAGATTTGGGAGGGGCTGGAGTTGAATGATATTGTTTGGCTCTGTGTCCCCACCCAAATCTCAAGTTGTAGCTCCCATAATTCCCACATGTTGCGGGAGGGACGTAGTGGGAGATGACTGAATCATGGGGGCAGTTCTTTCCCCTGCAGTTCTTGTGATAGTAAATGGCTCTTATGAGATCTGATGGCTTTAAAAACGGGAGTTTCAGCTGAGCGTGATGGCTCACGCCTGTAATCCCAGCACTTTAGGAGGCAGATTACCTGAGGTCAGGAGTTTGAGATCAGCCTGGCCAACATGGTGAAACCCCATTTCTACTAAAAATACAAAAATGAGCCAGGCACAGTGGCACGGGTCTGTAATCCCAGCTACTCGGGAGGCTGAGGCAGGAGAATCACTTGAACTGGGAGGTGGAGATTGTACTAAACCGAGATTATGCCACTGCACTGCAGCCTGGGCAACAAAGTGAGACCTTGTCTTAAAAAAAAAAAAAAAAAAAAGACATACAACTCAAAAGATATTGCCATAGTTAGCTGAGCATAGTGGTGCCCACCTATAGTCCCAGCTACTTGGGAGGCTGAGGTGGGAGGATCACTTGAGCCTGAGAGGTTGAGGCTACAGTGAGCTGTGATCATACCACTGAACTCCAGCCTAGGTGACAGAGCAAGACCCTGTCCCCTGTCCCTGCAAAAAAGATACTGCCACTTTATTAAAATCCTATTCAATCATTAATAGTTAGTCCCATCCATCATATTGTATGAATGTCTCCCACGGTGACGTCATTCAGGTTTGCAGGCTTCCATTCAATCTTGTCAGGTTCCAAAAGCAGGAGTGATCGCAGCAAATATATATCACCCTTTCCAACATCTGGGACAACTGACCACAGACAAAGTCATCTCTTGCTCTGAGACTCTTTTGAGGTGATAATGTAATATTGGGTTTCCCTCAATTCATAGTCCATTTATTAATTTCTTTTTTTTTTTTTTTTTTTTTGAGACGGAGTCTCGCTCTGTCACCCAGGCTGGAGTGCGGTGGCCGGATCTCTGCTCACTGCAAGCTCCGCCTCCCGGGTTTACGCCATTCTCCTGGCTCAGCCTCCCGAGTAGCTGGGACTACAGGCGCTCGCCACCTCGCCCGGCTAGTTTTTTGTACTTTTTAGTAGAGACGGGGTTTCACCGTGTTAGCCAGGATGGTCTCGATCTCCTGACCTCGTGATCCGCCCGTCTTGGCCTCCCAAAGTGCTGGGATTACAGGCTTGAGCCACCGCGCCCGGCCATTTATTAATTTCTTTACCCTCAGCTACTATTCCTCCTTCTCTCCATTAATATCCAAAGAGTTTACCTTTGGAAGGGACATTAGGATTGCCACTGTGCTGGTCTACATTGCAGCCAGCAATACTAGTCTAGTAAGTACTCTTCCTTAGTTCACTCCAATTCGAATAGGATAAGATAGCAAAAGTGTAGAACTTGTGGGCGATTTTTACCACCAGGCAGTATGGCTGCATTCATTGTTAACTCCAATTTTGCACAACCCACCTCCATCAGGCCTTTAGGAATTGTGACATAAAGTTTAAAAAGGTAGTTCTAGTTTTTTGCTTAGGAATCATCCCTGCTGCCAGCACTTTCCAGAACTCAGGGAAACACTTATATTTACCAGTTTATTATAAGGGATACTACAAGTGGGGACTGTGATATCGTAGCTGCAGCCCTGATCCTAGGACTACCTCAGGTAGAGGAGGGGGAAAAAAAATGTTTTTGAAGTGATTTGGGGAAGAAAGAAAAACAGTTATGGCCATTGTACCAGTGTATTCCTCCCTTGGCAAGAATTGAATAATCATAACAGCATCCTCCTCACTCCCTTTTTTCCTGGTCTATTGGAAACAATGAGGAAAATCTAGCAGGGGCACTCCTTTAGTCTCCACTTGTGTTGTGTGAGCAACATGCAAGCCAGTCTTTCATGCTTTCATCTCCCCCTATTTTAGACAAGAAATGTTTCAATTACCCACTCCACTTCTCTATCAAACTATTACTTTGAGGAGGATATCTCTCTGCCCATTATTATTATTTCATTTTAATTCCTTTTTTTTTTTTTTTTTTTTTTTGAGACAGGGTCTTGCTCTGTCACCCAGGTTGGAGTGCAGAGGTACAATCACAGCTCACTGTAGCCTCGACCTCCCAGGCTCAAGCGATCCTCCCATTTCAGCCTCCTGAGTAGCCGGGACTGCAGGTGGGCACCACCATGCTTGGTTAATTATGGCAGTATCTTCTGAATTGTATGTCCTTTTTTTTTTTTAGACAGGGTCTTGCTCTGTCTTGGAGTGCATGGAATGCAATGGTGCAATCTCGGCTCACTGCAACCTCCACCTCCCAGTTCAAGCAATCCTCCTGCCTTAGCCTCCCAAGTAGCTGGGAAGTTGTATGTACTTTTGATGTAAGAAATTCAGGTTTTTAGAGGATGGGTTAATAGGTGCAGCAAACCACCATGGTACACGTATACCTATGTAACAGACCTGCACACTTTGCACGTGTATCCCAGAACCTAAATTAAAATTAAAAAGAAAAAAGCAAAGAAATTTAGGTTTGAAGGCCTGGTGCAGTGGCTCATGCCTGTAATCCCAGCACTTTGGGAGGCTGAGACAGGTGGATCACTTGAGGTCAGGAGTTCAAGACCAGCCTGGCCAACATGGTGAAACCCTGTCTCTACCAAAAATACAAAAATTAGCCAGGCATGGTGGCACATGCTTGTAATCCCAGCTACTTGGGAGGCTGAGGCAGGAGGATCACTTGAACCTGGGAGGTGGAGCTGCAGTGAGCCAAGATCATGCCACTGCACTCCAGACTGGGCGACAGAACCACATCTCAAAAAAAAAAAAAAAAAGGGGGGGGGTGGCGTTTGAAAACCAGAGGTGGACCGTGATATTGTGAAATAGATATTTGAAATAAGTAATGAAGCCTCCATAAAAAACCAAAAAGACAGGGTTCCAAGAGTTTCCCAACAGCTGAACACATGGATGTTCCTGGAGGATGCTGTGCCCATTCCCCCACACCTCATTTCCTGGCATACAATTCCTAAAATCCTTGGTGTCTCCAAAGTGATGCCTTTTGTATACTAATGATTTCGTATTTGTTTATTTTTTAGAGATGGAATCTCACTGTGTTGCCCAGGCTGGACTTGAATTTCTAGGCTCAAGTAATCTTCCCACCTCAGCCTCTTGAACAGCTTGGGCTATAGGTGTATGCCACCATGCTTTGTATACTAATGATTGACTGATGGCTAGCAGTCCCTAGGTAGCTTGAGGATAGGGCTGGTCACTGGGAAGACCAAGGCAGGGTTAAAGGGCTGGAACTTTCAGCTCCACCCACTGAAGGGGAGAAGGACTGAAAGTTAAGTTGATCACCAGTGGCCAATGGTTTAATCAATCATTCTTATGTAATGAAGCCTCCATTAAAAAAAAAAAAAAAAAGACAGGGTTCTGAGAGCTTCCCAATTGCTGAACACATGGATGTTCCTAGAGGACGCTGTGCCCATTCCCTCATACCTCACCCAATACATCTCTTCATGTAGCCTTTGTAATTTCCTGTATGGTAAACTGCTAACTGTGTTTCCCTGTGCTTTAGGAGCTTCTCTAGCAAATTAATCGAACCCAAAGAAGGGGTTATGGGAATCCCAACTTGCAACCAGTCGGAAGTTCCAGAAGCCCTGACTTGTGTCTTTGAGGGTCAGTGTTGAGGAGTCCCTCAACTTGTAGGATCAATGCTCTCTGCAGGTAGACAATGTCAGAATTGAATTGGAGGCTGGGCACAGTGGCCCATGCCTGTAATACCAGCACTTTGGGAGGCTGAGGCAGGCAGATTCCTTGAGCCTAGGAATTTGAGACTAGCCTGGCCAACATGGCAAAACCCCATCTTTACAAAAAATACAAAAATTATCCAGGCATGACGGTGCACCCCTATAGTCCCAGCTACTCGGGAGGCTGAGGCAGGAGGATTGCTTGAACCCAGGAGGTCGAGACTGCAGTGAGCTGTGATTGAGCCAACCTTGGTGACACAGTGAGACCCTGTCTGAAGAAAAGAAAAAAGTGCTCACTTCGTCATATACTAAAATTGGAACAATACAGAGAAGATTAGCATAGCCCCTGTGCAAGGATGACGTGCAAATTCATGAAGCATTCCATATTTTTATTTTAATAATTAAAAAAAAAAAGAATTGAGGCTGGGCGAGGTGGCTCACACCTGTAATCCCAGCACTTTGGGTGGATCACTTGAAGTTGGGAGTTTGAGACCAGCCTGACAAACATGGAGAAACTCCGTCCCTACTAAAAATACAAAATTAGCCAGGTGTGGTGGTGCAAGCCTGTAATCCCAGCTACTCAGGAGGCTGAGTCAGGAGAATCGCTTGAACCGGGGAGGTGGAGGTTGCGGTGAGCCGAGATAGTACCACTGCACTCCAGCCTGGGCAACAAGAGTGAAACTCCATCTCAAATAATAATAATAATAATAATTGAATCAGAGAACACCCAGCTGGTGTCTGCTGCTTGGGGTGTGGGGAAAAAACCCCACCCACACATCTGGTCTGTGGTGATTGTTGCGTTGAGTGAGAGAATAGAAAAAGCGGGCCAGGCGCGGTGACTCACACCTGTAATCCCAACACTTTGGGAGGCCGAGGCGGGTGGATCATGAGGTCAGGAGATCAAGACCATCCTGGTTGACACAGTGAAACCCCATCTCTACTAAAAACACAAAAAATTAGCTGGACATGGTGGTGGGTGCCTGCAGTCCCAGCTACAAGGCTGAGGCAGGAGAATGCCGTGAAACCGGGAGGCAGAGCTTGCAGTGAGCCGAGATCGCACCACTTCACTCCAGCCTGGGTGACAGAGTGAGACTCCATCTCAAAAAGGAAAAAAAAAAAAAAAAAAAAAGGCATATTAGGTCGTTTTGGTTTTTTCTTTCCTCTTAACTGTGTGGCAGGTTCAGGCCACAAAACAAGCTATGCTGCCACCTCTGATTATATGATCCAAAGATGCAGCGTTGCTGGATGTATCTGTGTAAAGACGGATAATGATTCTGTAGGGAGGAAAAAAAATAGGATTCTGTAGAGAGTCTCTGGAAGTCCACACAGGAGAATTGCAGTTAGGATTCTTAGGATTCTGGAGTAAGGCTATGGTTACTGTGGTCCCTTTGGGAAAAGAGGCCCTGATGTGCCACTGAGCCCCAGTAGTGACTATGCATCTCACCACTGGATGCCAGGTAGCTATACATCTTAAGTTGGGTATTATCAGAAAGGTAGAGCAGCAATTCCATATGTGATGGAAGCCGGGCACATTGGCTCATGCCTGTAATTCCAGCACTTTAAGACCCCGAGGCAGAAGGACCACTTGGAACCAGGAGTTGGAGACCAGCATGGGCAATGTAGTGAGACCTCCATCTCTAAAAGAAATATAAAAATTAGCTGAGTGTGGTGGCACATGCCTGTGGTCCCAGATACTTGGGAGGGTGAAGTGGGATGATTTCTTAAGCCTAGGAAGTCAAGGCTGCAGTAAGCTATGATTGTACCACTGCACTCCAGCCCGGGCAACAGAGTGATACAATCATACCCTGTCTCTAACAAACGAACAAACAAACCAACAAAACAACAAAGAGGCTGGGCACAGCGGCTCACACCTGTAATCCCAGTACTTTGGGAGGCAGAGGTGGGCGGATCACCTGAGGTCAGGAGTTCAAGACCAGCCTGGACAACATGGCAAAACCCCATCTCTACTAAAAATACAAAAAAAATTAGCTGGGCATGGTGGTGCGTGCCTGTAATCCCAGCTACTCGGGAGGCTGAGGCAGGAGAATTGCTTGAACCCGGAAGGCAGAGGCTGCAGTAAGACGAGATCACACCACTGCACTCCAGCCTGGGGGACAGTGCAAGACTGTCTCAAAAACAAAAACAATAACAACAAAAAACAAAGAACAAAACAAAACAAAAAAATATATGATGGAAATGGTATATTTAAGGCTGAGCAAAAGGGGTCTAAAAGGCATGAGTAAATTAAATAAACGGGGAGCTCAGAGTCCTGTGGCACCCAACTCTGTCTCTCTGGGTTTTCTCCTTGACCCACATATATGGCCTCATGGAGTGTTCCCAGCAACCAACAGATAATGGAGGAAAGGAGTCGAACCCAATTCACAGATAAGTCAGTATAATATTTTGGTACCAGCTGGAAATGGACCACTCTATTACAGCTCCAGTTGGGGGTGGCCCTGAATAATAGTGAATCCTCCCAGGGGGCAGAACTAGGAGTAGTATACCGTGTTGTTCCCTCTGTATGCAGAGAGAGAGAGAGAGAGAGAGATGGACTGAGGTACAGGCATATACCAATTCCTAATAAGTGGCCAGTGTCTTGGCTGGTCGGTCAAAGGCATGGATGGAACAAGATTGGAAGATTGGGAATAAGCAGCTGTGGGTTGGGGCATAAGAATGAACTCTGAATGGACATAAAGCACGTGGATCTCTGTGTCTCATGTTAATGCCGACCAGAGATCACCTGCTGCAGAGGAGGCTTTACAGCCCGATGAGCAGGATGTCCCATCCCGTGGACGTCAGCCAGCCTCTCAACTTAGCCCCACTATTGCCTTGCAATGGACCTATGAGTGTCTATTGCAAGGTAAGGATGGGGGTTAGAAATGAGTCCAACAACTTGGGCTCCCTCTCACAAAAACTGATCTGGCAATTGCCAAAATGTAGCCAATCTTCCAGCAGCAGGTAGCAATATGGCAAAATTGCTCAATGAGAATAGCCAGCCATCTGGTGGCAGGTCAATTATTTCAGACCCCTTCCACTTGGGAGAAGGCAATGATTCATCCTTACCGGAATTTCTATGTTTTCCAAATGGAGGTTGCATTTCTGACCTATAGTGCTTCAAGCATCACCAGCCAAAGGCTTTAAAGAATGCTCAGTTCATTACCTAGGGCCAGAGGACCCATCTTGAAACTCAAGATGTATCATGATGGCCACACGAACACAGGCTTCACTGGTCTTACCATATGCCCATGCCGCAGAAGCAGCCAGCCTGAGAGACAATGGAACAAAGTGACTTAATTTCTAAAGTTCTGGGGGATTATAAACAGCATATGGTGTGTCACATGACTACTGTGGGATTGGAAAAAGATCATGTAAATAGAGCACTTTGCACAGATCCTGGCATGCAGCAAGTGCTCAATAAATGGTAGGTGTTGTTTATCAGTTGGATTGAAGGGTGAAAGGCCTGTGTGCCCCAGGGGGAGCTGGTGATCAGGCTTCACTAAGCCCAGTATGGCCGTAGCTGTCACCATAGTGTGACATGCTTTGAATACCCTTAGGGGCTCCAAAAGTCCTCAGCTTGAAGTGTATTTTTCTGCCAGCAGGCAGCACACAAATGCTTCTGCTGGGCGGAGCTGGGAGAGAGGGGAAAATGAAACTCTGCAGAGTGCAGGGGCTGGGAGAGAGGGGAAAATGAAACTGCAGAGCGCAGGGGCTGGGAGAGAGGGGAAAAGGAAACTGCAGAGTGCAGAAATAGAAACTCCGGCAGGGATTGGCTGCCTGGGGTGAGACGTGGGAGGATCCGCAAGTGATGATAAAAAGCCAGCCTTCAGCCGGAGAACCATTTACTCGCCGCTGTGCCCATCTATCAGCAGGCTCCGGGCTGAAGATTGCTTCTCTTCTGTCCTCCAAGGTAAACTCAGGAGCTATGAAGTGTGGGCATCAAGCTGCCACCCTCTGCCAGGCTGCCTACCTGCCTGTAAATCTCATGTTCTGAGAGCCAGGAGGCCCCTTCTCCAGGGAGCAGCATCCCTGGGTCCCTTTTAGTGCCCTGGGCTGGGACTTGTCTAAGAGGATGGGTTGGAGATTTTAGGGAGACTGGATACAAAACCCCAAGAGGCATGAGACCCAGGTTACAGGTGCAATATCAGCGATCTGTGGCCTTAGCCCTGTCACCTCTTGGAACCTTAATTGCTTCCTCTGTAAAAGGAAGGTTAAGTTGCCTTACCTGCTCAAAGGACTGGATGATTTTAGAAGCCCCTTTATTATAGGATCCAATGTGACAGTGAGTTCATCTTTGAGGATAGATGAAGCCATCTGGAATGGTTGTTAAAAATGTGGGCTTTGGGGCCGGGGCCGGGCGCGGTGGCTCACACCTGTAATCCCAGCACTTTGGGGAGGCCAAGGTGGGCAGATCACGAGATCAGGAGTTCGAGACCAGCCTGGCCAACATGGTGAAACCCCGTCGCTACTAAAAATACAAAAATTTGCCGGGCATGCTGGCACATGGCTGTAATCCCAGCTACTCGGGAGGTTGAGGCAGGAGAATCCCTTGAACCTGTGAGGCGGAGGTTGCAGTGATCTGAGATCACGCCACTGCACTCCAGCCTGGGTGACAGAATGAGACTCTGTCTCCAAAAAAAAAAAAAAAAGTGGGCTTTGGGTATTAGCCAATTGTGGGTTTAAACCCTGACTTTTCCATGACCTGGCTAGGCAGCCTTGGGAATATTACTTAACCTCTCTGAGCTTCAGTTCCTTACCTATAACATGTGGTTGATAACAATGGTACCGACTTCATGGTATCATTATAGATACACGTGGACTGCATGCCATAAAGTGCTAAGTACTCAATACTTGAGAGGAGTTTCTTGTTTTTCTTTTTAATTTAAGGAAATGGCATTGAGCTGACAAAGGTCGCGTTAGAGGTGAGTCTGAGGGCATACGCATTTTCCAGTTTTGTGGTATAAAGGAAAGAGCATAGGTTCTGAATTTTGACAGTCTTGAATGTATACCCATGTTGCACAATTTGCTGTGTGACCTTTATCCCTTGTGATATTGTAAAATATATTTTTTCATCCCCCAGTTGCTGGCATACAACTCCTAAAATCCTTGGAATCTTCAAAGTGATAAATATCTTTTGAGTGTTAACTAATAAGTTGAGTGATGGCTGGCATTTCCTCTGGGGAGGGGAGAGGGGCTGAAGGTAAAGCTGATTACCAATGGGCAATGATTTACTCAGTCGTGCCTATGTAATGAAACCTCCACAAAAACACAAAAGGACAGGGTTTGACGAGCTTCCAGATAGCGGAATACAAAGAGGCTCCCAGTGGGTGGTGCTTCTGGAGAGGAATGAAAACTCCATGCCCTTTCTCCCATACCTTGCCCTGTGCATCTCTTCATCTGCAGCATTTGTAATATCCATAAGGAATCAGTAAATGTGGCTGGGTGTGGTGGCTGACGCCTGTAATCCCAACACTTTAGGAGGCTGAGGCAGGCAGATTGCTTGAGCTCAGGAGTTCAAGACCAGGCAACATGGTGAAACCCTGTCTCAAAAAAAAAAAAAAAAAAAAAAAAAAAAAAAAAAAAAAAGCTGGGTGCGGTGGTGCATACTTGTAGTCCCAGCTACTCTGGAGGCTGAAGTGGGAGGATCACTTGAGCCTGGGAGGCGAAGGTCGCAGTGAGCTGAGATGGGGCCGCGGCACACCCGCCTGAGCAACAGAGTGAGACCCTGTCTCAAAACAACACAAGATCAATTTTTTTTTATAGAAAGAAACCAGTAAATGTAAGCAAAGTGTTTCCCTGAGTTCTGTGAGCTGCTCTAGCAAATTAATAAAACTGCAGAAGGGAATTGTGGGAACCCCAATCTATAGTCAGTCAGAAGCACAGGTAAAACAACATAGCGCTTTCAATGGGCAGTCTGGGGGACTGAACCCTCAACATGTGCGATCGGCCACTATCTACCCATAGTGGTGTCAGAATTGAATTTGGGGACCCTCAGCTGGTGTTCACCAGAGGACTGATTGCTTGCTTGCTGGTGGGGAGAAACCTCCACACATCTGCTATCAGAAGCCTCTTGTACAGTGAGGGAAACTGAGTTTCTTTTTCCACACACCCTTCCGTACTTTCTTTCTGAAAAAAATTAAATCGATGTGAGGCCAATGTTTGGTGCCTGTAGATATTCAATGCATTGTAAGAACGAGTTTATCTTAAAAAAAATTTTTTTAAAGCAAATTCTATGCGGCAGGCACTGTTCAAAGTGCCGGGGATACAGCGTGGAACAGTTACTAAATTCACAAGTACCCTCTGAAATAGACTCTATTAATACCCTAATTTTAGAAATAAATAAACTGAAGCCCAGAGAAGCAAAGTACCCTGGTATCCTGCCCAAGGTCACTTGGGTACAAGGCCAAGAACAACCACAGTCATGATATTGACATCTGCGGTAAACACCGTGCGAATCCGCACACCCACCGGTTGGGGCAGGGACATCTCTGCCACTGATGCGGAGAGGAAACAGATTCCCGAGGCTCCTGACAGGGATCCTGGATTCCGTTCACCGCACCTCGCTGCTTTTTACTGATTCAGTCGGAATTGGAAGGGAAAACAACGGAGCTGATGAGCTCCAAAAATGCTCCGGTGACCATCTCCCTCTCGCCTATTCGCAGGTCTAGCGACGGAGCCTGCGCGCGGCGCCACCATGCGGCAGAAGGCGGTATCGCTTTTCTTGTGCTACTTGCTGCTCTTCACTTGCAGCGGGGTGGAGGCAGGTGAGAATGTGGGTAAGGGTGCAGGTAAGGGTGCCGGTAAGGATACAGGTAAGGGTGCCGGTAAGGGTGCAGGTAGGGATGCCGGTAAGGGTGCAGGTAAGGGCGCAGGTAAGGATGCAGGTAAGGGTGCCGGTAAGGATACAGGTAAGGGTGCAGGTAAGGATGCAGGTAAGGGTGCCGGTAAGGATGCAGGTGAGGGTGCCGGTAAGGATGCAGGTAAGGGTGCCGGTAAGGGTGCAGGTAAGGATGCCGGTAAGGGTGCAGGTAGGGATGCCGGTAAGGGTGCAGGTAAGGGTGCAGGTAAGGATGCCGGTAAGGATGCGGGTAAGGTTGCTAGTAAGGGTGCAGGTAAGGGAACAAATAAGGGTGCAGGTAAGGGGACAAGTAAGGAGGCAAATAAGGGTGCTGGGGGATGGGAGGAGGGTGGGATAAGGGAGAGAGTTTCAGGGTCCCGAGTGTAGAGATTCTGGCGTGCTTCTGTAGAGACCCTGGCAGGGTTCATTTCAACGGACAGTGCAGGGTTGGTGTCGCCAGAGTCCCAGATTCAAATCCCACTACTCTGTTCATTCCTCCATCCTACCGAAATTTATTCAATGCTAGTTCTGTGCCAGGCTCGGCGCCCAGGGAAAAGTCCCTTCCGCTCTGTGAGGCTCTCTGAGTAGGAGAGCGGTGGCCCCCGCCTCCAGGAGTGGTCCTGAGCATCAGACACAGAGCAGGGGACCCCTGCATTCCACCCCAACACCCCCACTACGCTTTGTCTGCTCTCCTGCAGGCAAGAAAGAGTGCTCGGAGAGCTCGGACAGCGGTTCCGGGTTCTGGAAGGCCCTGACCTTCATGGCCATCGGAGGAGGTGGGTCTGGAGGGGGAGAATCTCGGGCAGGTGGGGCGGGCCTCTGCCGAGGGCGCTCCCTCACCCGCTCCTGTTCCTCCAGGACTCGCGGTCGCCGGGCTGCCTGCGCTGGGCTTCACCGGCGCCGGCATCGCGGCCAACTCGGTGGCTGCCTCGCTGATGAGCTGGTCTGCGATCATGAATGGGGGCGGCGTCCCCGCCGGGGGGCTAGTGGCCACGCTGCAGAGCGTTGGTGAGTGCGGGGCCTGGGCCCCTGGTAGAACGTTCTTTAATATTATTATTTTCATCATACATATGGGGAAACTGAAGCACTCAGGAATTAAGTAATTTACTCAAGCAATTAAGTAGTTTACCAGGAATTAAGTGATTATTTATTTATTTTGAGACGGAGTCTGGCTGTGTCACCAAGGCAGGCTGAAGTGCAGTGGTGTGATCTCGCTCACTACAACCTCCGCCTCCCGAGTTCAAGCGATTTTCCTACCACAGCCTCCTAAGTAGCTGGAATAACAGGCACACGCCACCACACCAGGCTAATTTTTGTATTTTTAGTAGAGACGGAGTTTCACCATGTTGGCCAGGCTGGCCTCAAACTCCTGACCTCAGCTGATCCGCCCATCTCGGAGTCCCAAAGTGCTGGGATTACAGGTGTGAGTCACTGTGCCCGGCCAGGAATTAAGTAATTTACTCAAGTCTCCCTGCTAGTTTAGACCAGAGCCTAGATTCTGACCCAGTCAGTATGATGCCAGAAACCCCATTCTCAGTCTCAAAGGCTGGGTGCCTCACTGATGCTTTGGCCAAATCACAACAAGCCTCAGTTCTCTCAGCGGTGCGTTGGGGTGATCATCCTCAGTTTAACGTATTTTGAATCTGCTCAATCTCAGAGACCACAGTAGCAAAGAAATGTAGAGTAACTCAAATCAATCTCACACCAAACGTGGTCTTGACTTGCACTTTTTGAACACCATGGAGGGAACAGATAGAGCTCACAGTGACTCTTCTATCTATCGATTGATCAGTCTACTGATCTACTTATCATAGATAAAGGTCAAAACAAGGTCTCACACAGCCAGGTTAGAATGCAGTGCATGATCACAGTTCACAGCAGCCTGAAACTCCCGGGTGCAAGCTATCCTCCTGCCTCAGACTCCCAAGTAGCTGGGACTACAGGCGCATACCACCACCACGCCAGATTTTTTTTTTTAGAGACAGGGTCTCATTGTGTTACCCAGGGTGATCTTGAATTCCTGGGCTCAAGCAATCCTCCCACTTTAGCCTCCCAAAGTGGGAGATTGCAAGCATGAGCCACTGTGCCGGCCCAGAGTGACTCATAAAAAATGGCCTCACTTCCCTCTCTGTCCTCTCTCCCCACCCTACTCCCACCACTCTCTCTCGCTCTGAGGCCTCCAAAATCCTGGAGAAAACCTGCCCCGGACAAACTTCCCTCTCTGCCTTTCTGAACCTTGCATTTTCTCTTCTCTCAATTCTGAATGGCAAAAGCCCAAAGAACCAGCCCAAAATAAGAGAGCCCTGCTCAGAGGGGGCCACACCCCTGCAATGGGAAGGGAAGAGTGTGGGCGAGCCCAGGGACACCTCTGGGCTATAAAATAGTTGTCCTCTCACATGCCACATAGCTGTGACAAGATGAAATGATCCCCGGCTTGTGAACCCCCCACACGCACACAGGGCTCCATGAAGGTGGCTGTTGGCATGATTAATAACATGGCATTTCCATGGCAGACATCCAGTGAAGGAGCCATTATTTTTGCCTTTTTCATCACAGAAACACATCTGTGATGTGGGATGTCAAGGCAAGGTAAAAATGGGACTCACTTTGTGGTAGTGCCATCCCCTCTCAGGGCCTCTGTTTCTCCATCTAGAAATGAGGAGTTGGACTCAACCAATGGTTTCCAGACATCTGGATTCCGGGGCCTGGCGCTTGGGCCCCACTGACTCATCTGTGTTTGCTTTACAGGGGCTGGCGGCAGCAGCATCGCCATGGGTAAAATAGGTGCCCTGCTGGGCTACGCCACCCACAAGTATCTCGATAGTGAGGAGGATGAAGAGTAGCCAGCAGCTCCCAGAACTCTTCTTCCTTCTTAGCCTAACTCTTCCAGTTAAGATCTAGAACTTTGCCTTTTTTTTTTGAGATGGGTTCTCACTATGTTGTCCAGGCTAGAGTGCAGTGGCTATTCACAGATGCGATCACAGTGCCCTACAGCCTCCAGCTCCTAGCCTCAAGTGATCCTCCTGTCTCAACCTCCCAAGCAGGATTACAAGCATGTGCCGACCATGCCCAGTATCCAGAACTTTCTCTATCACTGTCCCCAACAACCTAGATAAGAAAACAGAATAAACTTCTTCCAGAAAACACTTTGTCCTGCTGTCAATCATGTTTGCAGTGAGAAACCCAAACAATCTGGCTCTGGCCTGTGCCATCCACACACCCCCATTCCCATTTTCCCTTCGAGTCAACCACAGCTCCTGGAACACAACCAGTTGATTTTGTTTCTGGGCCTTAGCAAATGTTGGTCTCTCTACCCGGAATGTCTTCAGAAGCTCATGTGCCTGAAAAACTCCTTTCTATCCTTCCAGACTCAGTTCAGACATCCCCTTCTCTGGACTCCTGCCTAGCAGGGCCTCCTGTTTAAATGGACAGACTCGATTCCACAGGGTGCTTGGGGAGGCAGAACTCAGTTTCTTCTCACTGAGAGAAGCTTCCAGGTACTTCTCTGATTAGGCAGAGATGGAGAAGCCAGGTCTCTATTCTCTCAAGAAGTGCTAGTGATCACCCTCAGATGGAGAATAAACTCAGCCCTTTGCTCTGAGGAAAGGGTGTAACAGCAGCTTTTCGAGGGCTCGGCAAGGCCCCCGTTTCCTCATAGGACTCTGGGGATAGGGAGAACAGTTTGCATATGGAGTTCATAGCCCTTCTGAATAGGAAGGAAAGGACAACCCAAACGCATAGGAAGCATTCCGTAAATGTCAGTTATGATTGATTAAGGACTTGCCTAAAACAAAGAGGGAACAGCCAAGTGACAACCAGGAATTAGATCATATGACTTTGGAGTCAGGGTTTACTCTCTGGGGCTCACAGACCATATTCTTCATTTCTTCCAAAGTTGGCACCAAATTAGGGTCTCTGCCCTTAGAAGAAGCCCCCTCCACTTATTCCCTTGGACAGCATCAAGGCCAGAGAGATGGA
The DNA here is from genome assembly GCF_043159975.1 of Macaca nemestrina. Classification (NCBI taxonomy): domain Eukaryota; kingdom Metazoa; phylum Chordata; class Mammalia; order Primates; family Cercopithecidae; genus Macaca; species Macaca nemestrina. Next base: position 206,366,473 of record NC_092125.1, read on the forward strand.
CAGCTCTGCCCCGGAATTTTAGATCTGAGGCCTCAGCAGGCCTCAGGCTGAATGACACTGGAAATGACCAGTTCTTTATAGGGAGATTCCACCTTCCCCAGGATCCCTTGGGACCGGCCTGTGCGGGATAACTCCTTGCCTTCATTCTGCAAGTGATGGCGGGGGCTAAGGACACCACCGTGGATGGAACCCAGTTCCTACCTACTTGGGGCTTATGGTGCACTGAGGACCCCACCTTTTCCTTCCCTGTCACCACCTCCCACCCCTATCTCCTTTCACCCACCCTCACCCTTGCCAGCTTTCAGGGACCACAATCATCCCATCTACAAAGCCTGTGGCAGAAGGGTGAGCACACACCAGAATTCACTATCACAAGTCCAGAGATGCTCAATGCACTTTTAAGTAATTAAAATTTTTCTTGAGGCGGAGTCTCACTCTGTCGCCCAGGCTGGAGTGCAGTGGTGTGATCTTGGCTCACTGCAGCCTCTGCCTCCCAGGTTCAAGCGATTCTCCTGCCTCAGCCTCCCAAGTAGCTGGGATTACAGGCACCTGCCACCACCTCCAGCTAATTTTTGTAGTTTTAGTGGAGAAGGGGTTTCGCCACGTTGGCCAGGTTGGTTTTGAACTCCTGATCTCAGGTGATCCACCTGAGGATCACTCCCAAAGTGCTGGGAATAGAGGCATGAGCCACAGCGCCTGGCCTCAATACACTTTTAGATGCCTCCCTGGCAGCAACCTTCAGAGAGATACATGGCTGAGTCCGGGCCCAGCTCCAGGACTGAGTCACCTCAGACAAGTTAAGTACAGTTTCCTTGTTTTTTTTTTGTTGTTTGAGACGAAGAATCTTGCTCTGTTGCCCAGGCTGGAGTGCAGTGGTGTGATCTTGGCTCACTACAACTTCCACCTCCTGGGTTCAAGCAATTCTTGTGCCTCAGCCTCTCAAGTAGCTAGGATTATAGGTGTGCGCCACCATGCCCTGCTAATTTTTGTATTTTTAGTAGAGACAAGGTTTCACCATGTTGGCCAGGCTGGTCTCGAACTCCTGACCTCAAGTGATCTGCCCACCTCGACCTCCAAAGTGCAGGGATTACAGGCATGAGCCACCGCGCCTGGCCTTCTTCCTTGATTTCGAAACTAGGGTGAGGGTGTTAGATATCGTGGTCTCCAGAGCTTCCTCCTCTAAAACATCTGCTGAGCCTGAAGCACATGCTTCTGAGTCCCCTCAGCCCTGTCAGATCCTGGCTTTCTGAGGATGAATTTTATTTTTGGAAGCAGCCAAAAGCCACTCTGTAGTGCCAACTTTGGTGACTAAAGTGGGTGACGGTGTGGGGCGATGCCCATGTTTGGTCACAAATGAGGGTAACTAGAAACTAGCAGGGTTTGTCTCTACCCCGTCTCTACTAAAAATAGAAAAATTAGCCGGGCGTGGTGGTGCATGCCTGTAGTCCCAGTTACTTGGGAGGCTGAGGCAGGAGAATCGCTTGAACTCAGGAGGTGGAGGTTGCAGTGAGCCAAGATCACCCCATTGTACTCCAGCCTGGGCAACAGAGCGAGACTCCGTCTCAAAAAAAAAAAAAGAATTCAAAAATAGATCCCATCTCTGACTGCCAATGTAGAGGCCCTCTGATCGCATCACTTTCCTATGGACCTGTTTCCCACTTTGTAAAATGGAGAAGGGAAGGAGTTGGACTCTCGTCCAGACCTAGAATGTCTTGCTCAAGTGCTCAAGTTAGGAGTGTCTTGCTCTTAAATAAAATATTTTAATCTAGGGATTTCCTTGTTCTTTAAGAGCCTTTCAGGACCCCCATACCCTTGAATCACCATTCTCCCGGTAGGGGCACTCAAAATTTCATGGTGTTATGTGCGTATCTGACCACCAGGTGGCAGTACAGTCCTATCTTGGAATCCATCAGCCCTCATCAGTCTTGAGCAGCTCCACAATTACCAACAGCCCTCCCTGGGGCAGGCACCACCAAGGTTAGCTAGAGACGGAAATGAGTAGACCTTGCCCCTGCTCAGCAGCAGGAGCTCCTGAAGCTCACGAGTGGTCCATCAGAGAATCCTTCCAGAGCCCACCTCCTCCTCTCTTCTCCAAGTCCTCAGTCCTACAATTTGGGCATCTCCAAACTCCCGAGCACAGCACTCAGGATTCTCTGCAGTCAGGTCTCACCTCCAGGCTCACTGCCTGCGCTCCCAGACCCAAGTCACAAGGATGAAAGTTAACGAGAGGAGCACGCCACACGCACTTCTTGGCTGGGCAGCAGAGGGGGTTGCTGGGAATGAGGCATCACTAGATTCTGCCTGGAAAGGGGGGTCTGGGCCAGCCGAGGGCCTGGGGCAACAGTAGCTGGAGGCTGCCGAGGCAGGGGAGGCCTGTGGCTTCCTGTGAAGAACAGAGGAGCCACTTCCTTTAAGCAGATGGCTGGGGGAGGGGTGGAAGATGAGGGAGCATGAGCTTCCTGGCTTAGCGGGAGGAAAAGGGGTCCCAGGAAGGCCCCTTGAAGAGGCCCACAACAGATTTCTCTTTCCCTCCTTCTGGGTCTCCATGGAACAGACAGCTGAGACAAGGTAAGGTCACAACTGTGAAGTTCTGCGCCGTGAAGCCACAGAAAGGATAGTCAGGTTAGGGGACAGGCTCATTTGTAGAGGCTAGTAAAGAAATGGAGCCTTGGTTATTCCAAAAAGCAAGTCCAAGCACCTACCCCCCAGTATCCAAGTCCCAGTCTCCGGTCTCAGAACCCAGCCCCAGAAGTCCAGCCCCAATTACTTGGCCTCAAATATCCAGCTCCCATTTCCCCGCTCCAAGCACCAGTTCCCAGAGAAACGTCCAGTGCCAAGTCAGAAGCTGGCAGGGGCCCAGCGGTTCATTATCTGTGTGAACAAATGGCGTGGCCACACGGGAGAAATTTTTTTTTTTTTTTTTTGAGACAGGGTGTTGCTCTGTCACCCAGGCTGCAATGCAGTGGTGCAATCGTGGCTCACTGCAGCCTTGACCTCCTGGGCTCAAGTGATCCTCCCACCTTAGCCTCCCAATTGGGACCACAGGCATGGACCACCACATCCAGCTAGTTTTTTTTGTTGTTTTTATTTTGTTTTTTGTTTGTTTGTTTGTTTTTTAGATGGAGTCTCACTGTCACCCAGGCTGGAGTGCAATGGTGCAATGGCGTGATCTCGGCTCACTGCAACCTCCACCTCCCAGGTTGAAGTGAGTCTCCCGCCTCAGCCTCCTGAGTAGCTGGGTATGCGCCACCATGCCTGGATAATTTTTGTATGTTTAGTAGCGACGGGGTTTTGCCATGTTGGCCAGGCTGGTCTTGAACTCCTGACTTTAGGCGATCCGCCTGCCTCAGCCTGACCACAAATTCTTGAGGAACCAGTAGAGCTTGCCTCCCAGCACCCACAGCTACCAGGGCACAGCGTGGTTTAGCTGCTCCGGGTTCTGATCTGCAGAAGGGGAGGGGTCTTCACTCAGCCATGATCACTCATCCTCGGAATCCACCAAACTAAGCCCATTTCTCCTTCAGTCTTTCACACTTGGGTCAAAGGCACCTCCAGGCATGCAGGTGTGCCTAGGCCAGACACCTTCCCAAAGGCTTTTCCCCCTCACTTTTCAATGATGGCTCCTTCTGCACTCTTTGGTTTTCACTCAAATGTCACCTCCTCAGAGAAGCCCTCCCTGACCACCTACTTTAAAATTGCCTCCTTGTTTCTCTCTACCACAGTAATTGCCAACTTGTCTGCCCCTCGGAATCACCTGAGAGCTTAAAATTGTACTGATACCTGTGTCTCACTCACGGTGTGGGAACAGCTTGCTCTAGCATGTCACCCTTTTAATTTTCTGTATAAAGCCAGTAAAGACATAGAGACTTGGTGACTCCAAGAACTAGTAGACCCAAGTACCCAACCCCAAGTACCCAAGTCCAAGTCCTCAGCCTCAGAGCCCAACTCCAAACACCCAGGTCCAAAGGTTTACATATATTAACTCTTTTCATCGTTGCAATAATTCTCTCAGGTGTTCTTAGGATCTGCATTTTACAGATGAAGAGATCAAGGTACAGAGAGGTTAAATAAGTTCCCTAAGGCAAGCAGCTAGCAAGTGACAGGACAAGGATTTGAACCCAGAGTCTGCCTCTGTAGAACAGTGCCTGGCATCCAGAGGGGCTCAATAAATAATTGTTCAATGAATAAATGACTTAATCTTAACACCCTCTGCCTCACCCACCCCCATTTTCAATCCATCAACCCACCTGCCTGAGGATTGTATCTCCTAATTATTTATTGAGTCTGTTCATGTCCCACCCACGGTAGCCTCCCTCTCATCTAGCTTACTACCTTCCATGCTAGAGGGCACCTCCTAGGTGTCCCTGTGTCCACTCTTACTCCCATGTCCACTCCTGTCTATTCTCCGCACAGAGGTAGGGAGATTTTAAAACACTAAGTATCCAGTGACTGCCCATAGCACTTAGAAGAAAATTCTATTTCCTTACTATGGCCTCCAACGTCTTAAATAATTCGCTCCCCTAAACCTCCAGAGCTTCATCTCACTCCGTTTCCTTTCCCTTATTTTCCAGCCTGCTAGCCTCATTGCCTTTGCACAAGCTCTTCCCTCTGCCTGGAACACTTGTTGCTTCAGGAGTCGGCTGGATGTAACTTCTCCAGGGACCTGAGCCCCAATCCAAATTAGACACCTGGTTATTGTAGCAGCCTGTATCTCGCCGTCCCAGAATTAATCATGACTGCAATAAAAACGATGGCATGAGCATTTGTTACCATCAGGCTTCCACCCTAGATTATGAGCTCCCTGAGGACAAGCAGAGGGTTCATCTTTCTTTATAGCCAGAGCCCAGTACAGCGCCTGGCACACAGGAGGCGCCCAATTACTTTGGCTGAGTGGACAGACATACATACAGACAGACGGATAAATGGCTGGAAGAGGAGTGATTGAATAAATACATTTCAAAATGCCCTGGCTGCGTTTCTTAGAGCAGTTATAATGCGCGCAATTCACATGGGAGTTATTTTCACCCTTTGAGGGCCAGCACCCACTGGTACCCCGTCGCATTTCCCAGGCAAGGCCACTGGGCGGGGCATCCGGGGCAGGCTGAGTGACGTCACAGAGGGGCGCGTCCGGAGCCGGCCCTGACTTCCTGATTGGCAAGCGCGGTGGCTACACCCACTGTCGCAGCCGTCGGAGTCGAGATGGTGGCAGCGGCTGGCGTAGGGGGAGGCCCGGCCTCCGCGCAGACGGCGGTGGCGCGGTGGGGCGGCCACGCGGGCTTCAGGGCGTCAGGGTCGTTCGGGTCACGTTCATGAAACCGGCGAGGTGGAGACCGGGCGCCGAGCGGTTCGCGAGGCTCGCGCGGTTCTGGGGGGCAGTGGGACGGCGAAGGGCTAGTGCGCTGCGGCTGGACCGCTCTCCGCGGCGGGCCGGGCACAGGGTGTGACCGGGCCTCCGGGCGCTCGCTGCAGCGCGTCTATTTCGGGGCCTCTGACCTCAGCGAGGAAAGTCCCAGAAACACAGCCCCACCCTCCCCCGCACCCTCCTTGACACGCTCGCCTCTTCCCCACCACTCCAAACTCAGACCCAGAGGAACTGCGGGAAACTAGGCGCCTGCAGACCTGATTTCTTGGCCCTAACTCTGTGTAACCCAGAACAGGAGTCCATGCCTCCTGGACATTAGTCCGCTTATCTGTAAAATGAAGCGACACCTGCGTTAGATGATGCGCGGTAGGAAGTACCCTGCACTAGGGTTGCTAGTGCTAGGTGCTCCAGGGTTACTAGTTTCTTCCTAATCCTGCCACTGATGTGCTCTGTGTCTTACAGCAATTTCACTTAACCTCAGGGGGCGAGGCTTCCCCCATCCTAGGATGAATCCGTTGTCTTTCCAGCTCCAGGGTCCTGGGGGCTGGGCCTTCTTAAATCATGGAGTCAGTGGCCAGCTAAGAGCAGGCACCGCCTCCTGGTGTCCAGGCTCTTGCCTTTCTGAGCCCTCACCCTCTTCTTTCCCCATGCTCCCCACCTCCCAGCTCAGGGCCCTCTAACCTGTCTCTTCACTTCTCTGAAGTTCCTCTGACAAGTGAGTTTCCTTATCCTCCCTGATGGCTCGAATGAGGTTGTGCCTAAGATGGCTGGGCTCCCCAGAGGCTCTGTGAGGTTTCAGTCTGCTGAGACCTTACAGGGCATCCCAGGACAACCTTCCTGCATGTTCCTACCAAGGTTGAGTCACTCCCCTGCACAAAACCATCAGTGGCTCCGTATGGCCCTCAGGCCACTTGGCAAGGCCCACAGGCCGCAATACCAAGGTCTCTCTTCTCAGCCAAGCCCCCAGCCAGGCTCTAGCCAGACTCAACTTTCAGCTGTCTTTCCTCTCTCCCAGTGACACAAACCTCTGCTGGGATCACTTCTTCCCTGAGTCATCCCCTCACAAATTTTACCTGGCTAACTCCTCATCCCTGACCATCATGGAAGAGGGTGGATCCTGACCCCTAATGTGGGTCTCAGTTCACTTGAGGACTGGTGAGTGACTGCTGACCTCACTCAGCGCAGCCACTCCCCTTCGTACCTCCTTCCCTCTGACCATGTTGAACTTTCAGCTCCTTGAAAATACATGTCTCTCTTGCCTCTGAGCCTTTGCACCTGTTGTTCTCTCAGACCTAAACACTCATCCCTTCCCTACTTAACTGGTATTTGTCCTTCAAATCTCAGTTTAGGGCCAGGCGTGGTGGCTCACGCCTGTAATCCCAGCACTTTGGGAAGCTAAATCGGGCAGATTACCTGAGGTCAGGAGTTCAAGACCAGCCTGGCCAACATGGCAAAACCCCATCTGTACTAAAAATACAAAAATTAGCCGGGCATGGTGGCATGCACCTGTAGTTCCAGCCACTCAGGAGGCTGAGGCAGGAGAGTCGCTGGAACCCAGGAGGCAGAGGTTGCAGTGAGCCGAGATTGCACTACTGCACTCTAGCCTGAGTGACAGAGCGAGACTCCATATCAAAAAAAAAAAAAAAAAAACAATCAGTTTAGAAGTCAGTTTCTCTAGGGGTTGGAGGTTGGAGTTTCATGAGCAGCCCTTGCAATATGGAGCACACACTTTCTTGGCAGTATTTAATGTCTCCCCATTAGAATGTAAGTTATGGGTTGGCAGTGGTGGCTCACACCTGCAATCCCAGCATTTTGGGAGGCCAAGGTGAGATGATTGCCGAGGCGTGGAGTTCAAGACCACCATGGACAACATAGCAAGACCTCATCTCTACTAAAAAAAAAATTTTTTTTTTTTTTTGAGATGGAATTTCACTCTTGTTGCCCAGCCTGGAGTGCAATGGCGCAGTCTCGTCTCACTGCAACCTCTGCCTCCTGGGTTCAAGCAATTCTTCTGCCTCAGCCTCCCAAGTAGCTGGGATTACAGGCATGCACCATCACGCCTGGCTAATTTTGTATTTTTTTTAGTAGAGACGGGGTTTCTCCATGTTAGTCAGGCTGGTCTTGAACTCCTGACCTCAGGTGATCCACCCACCTCAGCCTCCCAAAGTGCTGGGACTACAGGCATGAGCCACCATGCCTGGCCTCTACTAAAAATTTTTTTAAATTAGCTGGGCATACTGGCATGCACCTGTAGTCCCAGCTAATCGGGAGGCTGAGGCAGGAGAATCACTTGTGCATAAGAGGTTGAGGCTGCAGTTAAGCCAAGATCAAGCCATTTGCACTCCAGCCTGGGCAACAGAGCAAGACCCTGTCTTTAAAAAAAGAAAAGAAAAAAACTTGAGTGTGGTGGCTCACGCCTGTAATCCCAGCACTTTGGGAGGCCAAGGTGGGTGGATCACCTGAGGTCAGGTGTTCAAGACCAGCCTGGCCAACGTGGCGAAACCCCATCACTACTAAAAAAATACAAAATTTAGCCAGGCATGGTGGTGGGTGCCTGTAATCCTAGCTACTCAGGAGGCTGAGGGAGGGAGAATCTCTTGAACGTGGGAGGCGGAGGTTGCAGTGAGCTGAGATTGCACCACTGCACCCCAGCCTGGGCGACAGAGTGATACTCCATCTCAAAAAAAAAAGGGCTGAGTGCTGTGGGTCACACCTGTAATCCCAGCACTTTGGGAAGCTGAGGTGGGCGGATCACCTGAGGTCAGGAGTTCAAGACCAGCCTGACCAACATGGAGAAACTCCGTCTCTACTAAAAATACAAAATTAGCCGGGCGTGGTGGCATATCCCTGTAATCCCAGCTACTTGGGAGGCGGAGGCAGGAGAATCGCTTGAACCTGGGAGGCAGAGGTTGCAGTGAGCCAAGATCGTGCCTTTGTACTTCAGCCTGGGCAACAAGAGGGAAACTCTGTCTGAAAAAAAAAAAATGTAAGTTACAGGAGGGTAAAGATGCCTTGTCACTATATCTCCTAATGACAACGATGGCCACAGGCCCTGGCCCAAAATAGAATCTCAATAGGAGTTTATTGAATTAATGAGCAAGTGAATCTCTACCCAGTGCTTGTCCAGTCCCTGCTTACATTGCTTACGTACCTCCAGAAGCAGGGAGCTCACTACTCTTTTTTTTTTTTTTTTTTTTTTTTTTTTTGAGACGGAGTCTCGCTCTGTAGCCCAGGCTGGAGTGCAGTGGCCGGATCTCAGCTCACTGCAAGCTCCGCCTCCCGGGTTCACGCCATTCTCCGGCCTCAGCCTCCCGAGTAGCTGGGACTACAGGCGCCCGCCACCTCGCCCGGCTAGTTTTTTGTATTTCTTAGTAGAGACGGGGTTTCACCGTGTTAGCCAGGATGGTCTCGATCTCCTGACCTCGTGATCCACCCGTCTCGGCCTCCCAAAGTGCTGGGATTACAGGCTTGAGCCACCGCACCCGGCCGGGAGCTCACTACTCTTGAAGCAGCCCACTCCATTTGCAATTAGAAGACCTCTGATTCCTGCCCACCCCCAACCATTGCCCAAGAGATTCCCAGGAGCTGAGGCCCAGAGAGAGTGATTACCTTGCCTGAGGTACTTGGTGCAGAGCCAGGACTTACTCAACTGTCCTGAGGGCATGTGCAGGTTCACCTGGCCCTGAAAGAGCCCCTAGGTGTCAGCACTGGCCAGATCCCCCACAGCCTGGATCTATTTGTAGGCCTGGGACTTGAGACACCATCATAGCCCATTTCCCTTTTGCCCAGGAGCAGCCAACCAGCATCTGCTGAATACAGGGATAGCAGGTCCCCAGTCTGGGAGTGGGGAGGCTAAGAACGAAGCACTTTCAGACTGGACTTCTGTTGCCCCATTCAACCCCCATGCCAGCCCTATAAAACAGGAGTTGCTCTTCCCATTTTACAGATGCACAAACTGAGGTGCTAGTTACCTAAGATAACACAGCAAGATAGTGGCAAAGCCAGGTCTAACTTCAAAGCCTGACCTCTTTCCTCTGCCCCTCAGTTTGGTGCCTCTTGTCTACTTGCCCTACTTCCAGGCCAATTCTTTCTTAAGCCTCATGAGGTCCTGAAGTGTCCTATGGCTTTTGTTCCCCAGGCTGGGTCCCGCCCACAGTGAGGACTCACCAGCTGTGCTTTGGCAGCAGCTAAGAGCTGGCTGAATAACAGGAGTCATCCCTTCCATCTGTACTTGGTCACTCCCTAAAACTGCAGGGGGACCCAGACCAAATTAGGCAGTGGCTAAGGAGGGGTTTTGGAGAGGCCAAGCCCCTGAAACTAGGCCGGGCCACCTATTTGCTGTATCACCTTAGGTCTGTTTCTTTCATGAAGCCTCAACTTACCGTCTATAAAGGGGGCGAATTATCCTTTCTCAGGGTCTCTCTGTGCAAGGATTCAGGAAAACTGCTCTCCTGTCTGCCAGGCCACCTCACCTTGAGGAACAGATCTCCACCCACCCTCCGGCCAGGGTCTCTTTGTTGGCAGAACTCCAGCATAAACTGCACATAACCTGATTATTGATGGGGGCCACAGATCTGGGGTTGGGCAGGCATTGGGTTGGGGGCCCAGCTCCCCAGCTTCAGCCCTTCCTGGCCTTGGTTCCTGCTGGGGAACAGGCTGTCATCTTGTCTGCTTCCTCTTCTTTCTGTGGCCTTTGCAGAGCCATTTCCCAGGGGGTTCTGCCTCTCCTACCTCCTTCTGTCTCCTCCTCTGTCCTCCCACCCTTCTTCCTCACACAGTGTTTATCCGCGCCTACTTTGGGCCTGGCACTTGGCTCGTGGAGCTGAATAAGCTCAGGGCCTGTCCTTGCAAAGTTCACAGTTTGGTGGGGGAAAACGGACAAGGAAACCAAGTTACAATTTATTCACCCATCCCAAATCCTATTGCCCTCCCTGCCACTGCCCTCACCCCAGCAGTCTGTGCTCCACGCAGTAGCCTGAGTGATCCTGTTAAAACGGAGGTCAGAACATGTCACTCTTTTGCTCAACCCCCGCCCCCCCATGGCTCCTGGTGTCAGAGGAAAAGCCAGTGTCCTTGCTGTGACCTACGAGGCCCTGCATGATCTACCTCACTGCCTCCCACTCTCCGCTCTGATCACTCCCTTCCAGCTGCACTGGCCACCTTGCTGTTTTTCAGCATGCCAGGCGTGCGCCTGCCTCAGGCCTCTGCATTTGCCCTTGGTCCTGCCAGGCATGTCTTCCCCCAGGTAGCCACATGGTCTCCCTTCCTTCACTCGGGTATCTCCCCCTCATCTAGGGGCTTCCCTGGCAGCCCATCTAAATATTACCCCTTAGTTGCCTTCTGCTCTTTTACCTGCTTTATTTGTTTTCTTAGCCACTACCAAATGATGTATAATTATTGATTTTTTTTCCCTACAAGAGCATAAATCCCATGAGGTCTCCTGAGGTTCCCCACCCCCAAAAACAAACAAAAAAGGACAGAAAGAGAGAGAAAGAAAAAGAATGCCAGAAAAATTCTGGAAAAAAAAAAGAAAAGGCAACACTCACTGACTACTGTTAGTTAACAATATTTAAAGCCTCAAAAATTAAAACAACTTGGGGCTGGACGGGGTGGCTCACACCTGTAATCCCAGCACTTTCGGAGGCCAAGGCAAGTGGATCACTTGAGGGCAGGAGTTGAAGACCAGACTGGCCAAAATGGTGAAACCCCCATCTCTAAAATACAAAACTTAAGAACCAGGCATGGTGGCTCACGTCTGTAATCCCAGCAGTATGGGAGGCCGAGGCAGGAGGATCACCTGAGGTCGGGAATTCGAGACCAGCCTGGCCAACGTGGTGAAATCCTGTCTCTACTAAAAATACAAAAATTACCTGGGTGTGGTGGTGCGCACCTATAGTCCCAGCTACTTGGTAGACGGAGGCGGAGAACTGCTTGAACCCGGGAGTTGGAGGTTGCAGTGACCCGAAATCGTACCACTGCACTCCAGCCTGGGCAACAGAGTGAGACTCCGTCTTAAAAAATATATATACAAAAATTAGCCAGATTAGCCTGGCCTGGTGGCAGGCAGCTATAGTCCCAGCTACTCAGGAGGCTGAGGCAGGAGAATCACTTGAACCCAGGAGGCAGAGACTGCAGTGAGCTGAGATCATGCCACTGCACTCCAGCCTCCTAGACAATGGAATGAGATTCCATCTCAAAAAAATAAAATAAAATAAAAATAAATAAATAAATAAATAAATAAACAAGGCTGGGCATGGTGTCTCACACCTGTAATCCCTGCACTTTGGGAGGCCGAGGTGAGTAGATCACTTGAGGTCAGGAGTTAGAGACAAGCCTGGCCAACAGGGTGAAACCCCGTCTGTCTGAAAATATAAAAATTAGCCAGACGTGATGGCGGGTGCCTATAATCCCAGCTACTTGGGAGGCTGAGGCAGGAGGATTCCTTGAACCCGGGAGGCAGAGGTTGCAGTGAGCCAAGATCAAACCACTGCACTCCAGCCTGGGCAACAGAGCAAGACTCAGTCTCAAAACCAAACAAAACAGAACAGAAAATAATAATTAAAACCACTTGGTTTGGTTCAGGAAGCAACAAACAGACCAATGGACTATAATAGAAAGTCCAGAAATAGACCTAATTGCACGTGAGAATTTAGTGTTTGATAAAGGTGTCCTCTCAAAGTGGAAAATGGACTCTTTAATAAATGGTGTTGGGACACCTAGGTAGCCAACTAAGAAAAAAAAAATTAGATCCATGCCTCACACTGAGCACCAGGATGAGCTCCCAAGGGATAAAATATTTAAATTTTAGAAAGATCAAAATAAAGCCAAAAAGGCATTAGAGGAAAACATGAGAGAATTTATAATCTCGTAGTGGAGAAAGTTTAACCATGACTCAAAAATCAAAAAGCTGTAAAAAAAAGATTGATAAAGCCAACTATATAAAAATCAAAAACTTCTGCAAGGAAAAACACTGTAAATCAACATATAAGACAAATGACAAACTGGGGGAAATATTTGCAGCTCTAATCACAGACAAGGGAACATCTCACTTATTTAGAAAGAAGTCCAGGAAATTGATTAAAAGGACCAACAATCATAGAAATAGAGGCCTAGGCTGGGTGCAGTGGCTCATGCCTGTCATCCCAGCACTTTGGGAGGTCAAAGTGGGAAGAGTTCAAGTGGGAGGCCACTTGAACTCCTGAGGTCAGGAGTTCAAGACCAGCCTGACCAACATGGAGAAACCCCGTCTCTACTAAAAATACAAAAAAAATTAGGTGGGCGTGGTGGCACATGCCTGTAATCCCAGCTACTTGGGAGGCTGAGGCAGGAGAATCGGTTGAATCTGGGGGGCGGAGGTTTCGGTGAGCCGAGATCATGCCATTGTACTCCAGCATGGGCAACAAGAGTGAAACTCCATCTCAAAAAAAAGAAAAAAAGAAATAGAGGCCTAACATATGAACTGACAGTTCCCAGAAAAGTAAATATAAATGATTCTTCAACACATGAAAAGAAGCTGAAACTCAAAAGAAATGCAAACCAGAAAAACTAGACTGGGGTATTGCTACAGTTTGAATGTTATGTCCCGAAAAGCAGGTGCTGGAAACTTAACCCCAATACAACAGTGTTGGGAGGTTGGGCCTAAGGGGAGGTGTTAGGTCAAGAGGGTTTCACCCTCATGAATGGATTGGTGGTGGTGTTATAGCAGGAGTGGGTTTGTTATTTTGGGAACAGGTTCATTATAAAAGGGCAAGTTCAGTTCCCTTTTCCTGTCTCTCACCCTGTCTTTGCCCTTCCACCATGGGATGACACAGCAAGAGGGCCCACGCCAGATGTGGGCCCCATGATCTTGGAATTCCCAGCCTCCAAAACTGTGAGCCAATGCATTTCTGTTTATGATTATCCATTCTGTGGGATTTTATTATAGCAGCCCAAAATGGACTAAGATACCATGTCTTATCAGTTTGGCCAAAAAAAACCCAAAAGCTGAATAACATATTCTGTGAGTATTTCTATGAGGAAATAGTACTATTCTCACACATGTTCTCACACATGACTGTCACGTGTGTGAATATAAATTGGTAAAAGGGCATTTTGGCAAACTCTATCAAAATGCATTCAGATAACCTACTTCTGGGAATTTGTGCTTCAGATAGACTTGCATGAGTAATAAATGATGTATGTATAAAGTGATTCTCTGCAGTAGTGTTTCCAACAGCCAAAGACTGGAAACAACCCAACTATCAATTAGTAAGGGGCTAGACTAGGTAGAGCACAGTCCATCCATAAAATGGAATATTATATGGCTACGAAAAAGAATCAGGGAGATCTGTGTGTTCTAGTAGGGAAAGTTTTATAAAGGATACTAAGGGCCAGGTGCAGTAGCTCACGCCTGTAATCCCAGCACTTTGGGAGGGCGAGGCGGGTGGATCACCTGAGGTCTGGAGTTTGAGACCAGCCTGGCCAACATGGAGAAACCCCATCTCTACTAAAAATACAAATTTAGCCAGGCATAGTGGCGCATGCCTGTAATCCCAGCTACTCGGGAGGTTGAGGCAGAAGAATTGCTTGAACCCAGGAGGTAGAGGTTATGGTGAGCCGAGGTTGCACCATTGTACTCCAGCCTGGGCAACAAGAGCAAAGCTCCATCTCAAAATGAAATAAAATAAAGGATACTAAGTTTGGCCAGGCGCAGTGGCTCACACCTGAAATCCCAGCACTTTGGGAGGCCGAGGCGGGTGGATCACTTGAGGCCAGGAGTTCGAGACCAGCCTGTCCAAAATGGTGAAACCCTTCTCTACTAAAAATACAAAAATTAGCCGGGTGTGGTGGCGCATGCCTGTAGTCCCAGCTACTTGGAAGAGAGAATTGCTTTAACCCAGGAGGCAGAGTTTGCAGTGAGCCAAGATCGTGCCACTGCACTCCAGCCTGGTGACAGAGCAAGACTCTGTCTCAAATAAATAAATAAATAAATAAACAAACAAATCATATACTCTCCTGCTCAGAAACCTTCCAGTGGTTTCCCATCACATTGATAATAAAAGCACATATCCTTCCTGTAGTGGACAAGGCCCACCAGTGTGAGCACATCCCTCCAGGACAGCTCTCAGTTCATCTCCCCTCGCTCACTGTCTTCCAGCCACATCGGCCCCCAGGCAGACTCTCGCCTCGGGGCATTTGCACTCATGGTTCCCTCACTTTATTTAGATCACTGCTAAATGTCACCTCTGCAGAGAGGCCTTCTTTCACCTGAAAAAAAAAATTCCTTTACACAGGCCTGGCCCCTGATTGCCAAGACGTTCTAGCCCCTTCCTTGCTTTGCTTCTCTTCAAAGCAAGTCTCACCCCTGACATCATACATCTGTTGATTGTCTCCTCCACTTCTAAGTTCCAAGAGGGGAGGGGACTGGAGCTGCCTTGTTCACAGCTCTCTCCTCAGGCCCTAGCACAGGGCCTGGCACATTCGGTAAATATTTGTCGAATGATTGGATGAAATGTGACACCAGATGTAAAGCGCTTAGCATGGTCCTGGCTCACAGCAGGGGTTTGATAAATGTGACTTCCTTCTTCTTCCCTGGGGCACCTTCACACTCCTCTCACCCCTGGCCCTCCAGGAATACCTCCCATGTGACCACATGGGCTCCTTGTCTCAGGGTGCCCTCCCTCTCTCCTTTCCACGTGGCCTTTTCATTTGGCTGTTGATCGAGGGATATGACATGTCTCCTCCGTTAAACAATGGTTCCCCTGTACAGAAACAGTGGGAACTGTGGTTCCTCCTCACTCAGCCTCCCTCCTTTTCCAAAGCTCACCCTATGAAGCTGCCTACAGGGCCCACACGTATCATTTTCTGACTCTGATAAGGAATTCCCCTCTGGTTTGTTCTCCTTCTCTGTCAGTTCCTTCTGCAGTCTAACCGAAATCATTCTTGCTGCAGTAAAGAATGAGTTTCTTTTATTTCCCTAGGGCTTCTGAGAAGGCAGCTGGGCTAATTTTTTCCTGTTATCTTTTGGTAGTTGTTAAGGGTTTGGGGGTGAACCCTCCCCATGGAGCCTGCAGTCTCATTTCTCAGGCAGAGCAACTCTTGTCAGCTGCTTGGCAGGAAAGGTTTCTCTTTATTCATCTTAGAGGATTTCAGCACACCCTGCAGGGCGGCCAGCTCCCCAGGACTGTGGCCCATCAGGTGGTTGGGAGCCAGGGACAAGATGGTGGGCATGGTTGTGGGCATGATTGAACCTGGATGAGAGGTGAGGTTGGCACCTTAACCTTGACCACCTTACTCCCACCTCTCCCTTCTTAATTTCTCCATCCATTTAGTCAGTCAGTTCAGAATAAGAATCAGAAACACCAACTACATGCTAGGCACCCAGCTCTTATCTTCTCTAAGTCTTGCTTTCTCTGTCTATAAAATGGGGGTAATAGTACTTACATGGTCATTGTGAAGATTAAATGAGCTCATGTATGTAAAACCCTTAGCATATCCTTGGCTCATAAATATTCAATAAACATGTTATTTTTCAATTCAATCAGCAAATACTGAGAGATGCCATCTCTGGGCCAGGCCCTCAAGGATCCAGTGGGAAAGGTAGATCTGGAAATATATATTTATGTATAAAGCGCAGGCCAAGTTCACACCTGTAATCCTAATACATTGAGAGGTCAAGGTGGGAGGATTGCTTGAAGCCAGGAGTTCAAGGTCAGCCTGGGCAGCATAGCAAGACCCTGTCTGTACAAAAAAAACTAAAAATTAGCCGCATGTGATGGTGCATACCTGTAGTCCTAGCTACTCAGGAGACTGAGGCAGGAAGAGCATTTGAACTCAGAGATTTGAGGCTGCAGTGAGCTAGGACCATGCCATTGCACTCCAGCTTGGGCAACAGAGTAAGACTTTGTCTCTTAAAAAAAGTCCAAACAACAGAGTATTTGGGGACAAGGTGGGGCTGGGAGCCCACCTGCCTGCTGCTCGGCTGGGTGATCTTAGGGAAGGCACACCCTCTTTAGTCCTGCCAGGGAGAATGCAGGAGTTGAGATGGGGACTCATGCCTAAAAATAAAGCAGGGCAGGACTAAGGACTTGGAGTTGAGCCAGCTAGCCTGCTTTCCAATCTTGCCTCTGCTGAATTCTCCCGGTATGACCTTGGGCAAGCCTCCCGCCACTCTGAAACTCAGTTCCCTCCCCTGAATAGTGGGGATGGGGATAATCTCATCAGGTGGCAGCGTGGCCGTGAGGATGAAGAATAAGGCAGATGGCAAAGTCAAAGGTGCTATGCCCTGTGTGGGAGCCAGCCCTGGCCCACCTGAGGATGAGGAGGAAGTTCTCCTGTGCAGCTCCAGGTACTCCTTGCTGCTATAGCTCCTCCCATGCCAGTGGCGGGAGTGCTCCAAGAGGCTGAGGGTCCCGTCCTTGCCGTGTTCCATGAAGTCTGGTCTGGGGTTCCCTGGCACACAGTGGTGTACCTAGGCTGAAGAGTTTCAGTTTCATGCAGAGCACATCTTGGGGTGGGGTCACAGCATATTACATCTGCTCCCACCCTGAACCAGAGGGGCTGAATGCCTGGTGCGGGGCCTTGGCCTGCTCATAGAGTCACTATATTCTTGGACCTCTCTGGACTTCAGTTTCCCCATTTGTAGAATAGGGACAACGGGCCGAGTGCAGTGGCTCACGCCTGTAATCCCAGCACTTTGGGAGACTGAGGCAGGCAGATCACTTGAGGTCAGGAGCTTGAAATCAGCCTGGCCAACATGGTGAAACTCCATGTCTACTAAAAATACAAAAATTAACCAGGCGTGGTGGCCGGTGCCTGTAATCCCAGCTGCTCAGGAGGCTGAGGCAGGAGAATCACTTGAATCCCGCAGGTGGAGGTTGCAGTGAGCCGAGATCTCGCCCGCCACTCTACTCCAGCCTGGGAGACAGAGTGAGACTCTGTCTAAAAAAAATATAGATAGATAGATAGATAGATAGATAGATAGATAGATAGATAGATAGATATAGATACAGATATAGACATATATATATATATATATATATGGGGGGGGAGAGAGAGAGAGAGAGAGAGAGAGAGAGAGAGAGAGAGAAAGAGAAACAATGAAATTGACCCTACGGGAGAGTCTTTCAAAATTAACCTGTCTCAGGGGCTAGAGACTACCTTTCTCTAGCTTGTGGTCCACTCCATCCTGCCCTCCTCCTTCTCCCGGCCCTGGTGACGTTAAGCAAAGTGGTCTCTCCTTCAGACCCGGGGTTCCTGAAAATAGAACTGTATATCTTTCCTCAAACGGGGGCAGGGCTATGTCTCTTCCCTGAGAGCTCCAAAGTTAGTACCAATTCTAATAGTGACGGTGCACTTACATGTCAGGCACTTCACATGGATCATCCCAATTCATCACGTCTCATGGATTTTTACTAATATACCCATATTACAGATGAGGAGACTGAGGCTTAAAGAGTTTATGCAACTTGTTCAAGGTCATCCAGACAGTAGATGGAGGAGTCAGGATATTTCCAGAGGCCCATTTCAGGATTATGGAGAGGAGGCAATGTTAGTCAATTCAGACAGACTCTGGACCACACCCCAGCTGTTTCACTCATGCACTAGCTGTGTAACCTTGGGAAAGCCTCTGGAATTCTCTGGCCTCAGTTGCTCTATTCATATAACAGAGTGATTCTACCACAGGGAGATAATGTCTATAAATGTCTAGACAGGATCTGGCACACAGTAAGTGCTCAATAAATGGTGTTTCTTCTCCCTTTCTTCTTTTGCTCCTCTGGTAGGCACTCCAGGCCTGAGCATATGCCAAGCCAAACTGGCCTCCTGTCTCAGAGGGACAATTTTGTGTTCCCTCCTCTCATACTGATAAGGCTTAGGGGACCACTGAGAGCCCCCACTCCCAGAGTGTCTTGAGTCCCAGGGAACCTGGGTCAGGTGGCGGGTGAGGGGACACTCTCCAGGCTGATGGGGACACAGCCCAGTCAGTGGGGAGGTCCTGGCCCCACACCTGACACTGACTGAGGAACCACAGCATTGTGCCACCTCATTGCGCAGCTGGGGCGTGGCTGGGGTGTGTGGACACAGGAGGCACAGAGTTGGTGCTCTGGAAGGGAGCGTGTCAGGGGTTCTAGCCTATGTCAGGTTAGCCTCTGGGGCCACTCACTCTAGGGAAGGTGGAATGTGTTGCGGTGTGAACAGCAGCTGGTAAAGTTGGCATTCCACTCGTGCTTGTCAAAGCCAGAGCCCAGTAAGTAGCGAAAGCAGTGCCTGGTGTAGTGGACAGGAATTGTCCCCTGGGGGGTTGATGTCACCTAGAACTGGCACTAACCTCTTCCTTCCACCACCCACTGACACCCTTTCTAGTATTAAGCACTCCTGGTCCCCAAGGTCCTCAGATCTCACAAGTTATGGGAGGTCCAGGAGCCACTGAGGCAGAGCCCAACAGAGCGCCCATACTCAGGATTAAGCAAGCCTCCCATCAAAGCAGGAGAGATGGAAGCAGACTGCAAAGACATCCCTAGAAGCAGAAGGTTCTGTGCCCAGGAATGCTCCCTACTTCATCTGGGAGTCCCACTCTTGGGAAAGAGCTGCTGGGGGAGGGAAGGGAGTCCTGCCCGCAGGCAGAGGGATGGCCAGGTTGAACTAGTCCTTACCTGGAAGCCCCAGAGCTCAAGCAGGATGCTCTGCATTGGGTGTCCTGGGACTGGCTGCTCCTTAGTGCCACTGACTTGGAAATAAACAGCAGACATTGGCCCCCAAGGCTATGATCCCTGATGTCAAGATGTCACTTTTTGGCACATGCAGAAGGACTGCTGTGGCGGAGCTGGAGGGCTGAGTCCTGACCTGCCCTGGTAGACAGGAGAAAGCAGAAGACAGGACTCCCAGGGACCCCCAGGATCCTTGACCCGCAGACTCAGGGCTGAAGGGGGCTCCCTGGACAGCCTCCAAGGGTATACACTATTCTCACTCACCTCTGAAATATACCAGCCTACCCTGGAAGACTCCAGCATCTCACTGAGATACTCTAGGTCCCCTCCCACTGCCCATAATATGCCAGTACCTTCTGAAATAACCCAGCCCTTTGTGAAACTCTTTAGCCCCCACTGCGCAATACTCCGATCATCTCGGAAGTTCTCCAGCCCCTATGGAAAACCTCCACTCCACTCTTAAAGTCCAATCTCAACTTGAAAATTTTGCTCCAACTTTAAATATTCCAATCCCCTTGAAATACGCCAGCACCCATTCGAATACTCTGCACTCCACTTTAATACCCCAGCCCTCACTCCCACCCTCAGTGAAAATCGCCACTTCCATCACCTCCAGCCCCTCTATAATGCTCTGTCCTACCCTGAGGGAAAGACAGACTCCACGGCTTCCCCGGAGTACACTACGGTGGTCCTCATTCTGGTCCCTGCTTGTTCTTGTGTCCTCCTAGGCCTCAGATGGCTCCTGGACATTAGTGTAGGGAAGTGTAAGCACTCCTCATGGGAAGAGGCTGTGTGATGACCCCACTGGCTTCCTCACTGCACTGCAGGCAGGTAGAGTCCACCCACTCTAGAAACCCACCTCCCACCCCCAGAATAAGAGTCTCACTGACCATAAATATGGCAGCAGTCACCAAAAGTTGGAGGCACCCAGGCCCTGGGGGATGGCACACTCCTGACCAGACAGGTTGACTTGTGAGCCCCCTGGGGTGGGTCAGCCCCGAGACGTAATCCCACAGGCTCAGCCACCATACTTGGCCCAGGTTCTCCATCATGCTGCACGGAGACACCTGTCCTGTGCCTCCATGGGTCTGCTGGTAAAAGGGCAACTAGGCCAAGGCCAGGTTGCCTCCAGCCAAGGAGCACAGCCTCTGGGTCATCAGGGAGTAGAGTGGGACCCCTGGGACAGGCTAGTTGGCCTACCTGCCCTGCTTTGTGTTTAGCAAAGCACCACCATGTGGAATACTCCCTTATGTGAGAGTGAGCATAGGCAGAGCCTAGCAATCTGTCTATAAAGTGGCTGCATGAATGGGGGACATTATTACAGGTTCTACAACTGAAGGGAACTGGGTTCCAAGCTCAACTCTGCTGTGGTACCTTAGGTAAGTCACTTTCCCTCTCTGAGCTGCAGTGGCTTCACCTTTGAAGCAGAGATAATAACTGTACCCTTGTCTTGCCCCTTACCAGTTTGCTTCAAGGCTCAAGTAAGATATTGGTTATAGGATTAATCTGTCATTCAACAAATATGTATTGAGCACTTACTATGTGCCAGGCCTACTTTAGATCTAGACATACGGTATTTAGTATTTCTCTCTGCATAAAGCAGCTTGTGATGATGAAGAGACTAGAATCTGGGATGGTGATGGGAGAGATTCCAAAACTCCTCATCAGACCTCCCTCCCTGGCTCCTGACAGCTTTTTGTATACCTGTTACATACAAGATACTTTCAAAGCCATCATTTCCTTTACTCCTCATCCTGATAATCAGATATTACTGTTCTAGTTTTATTGGTGTGGACACTAAAGCCCAGAGTTGTTAAGACATTTGCCTAAGATCACACAGCCAGTAACTCGTGAGTCCTAAATTTGAGCCATGCTGCCTTTAGCCAGAATGGAGGTGAGAGTATCACCGCAGCATGTCCACACTGTGGGGTGATAGGCTGGGTCTGTTCCTGTGGGGTCCTGGCAGGGGCCTCAGCCAGTATCATCCCTGTCCCTTCGGAGTCCTCAGTGCCATAGAGGACTAGAGGACCAGACTCCAAGAAAGACATTTGAAGATTGAACAGGACTCTTGGGGCACCTTGTCCCACCTTGTCCTTGTACAAAAAAGGAAACACAGGCCCAGAGAGGGGCAGACACTTGCTCAAGTTGGCACAGCCCGTCAGAGGCCTTGCTTCTTATTCAGGCAGAGTTGTCTGTCCAAAAAAGGCGCATCGTGCCACAGGACCCCTGGTGGTGCAGACAAGAAGTGCTCAGGGCTTAGAGAAGGGAGAAAATACCGCTATCTCGAAGGCTGAGCCTGGGCAAAAATGGCAACAGAGAGGCCGCCAGCTGGGAGGACCTTTGGGCAAAGGCTTAGTGGTGAGACTTGTGGTGGGGGTCACCATGCAGGTGCATTCCCTGCCTGTGCACGAGGTCAGTCCGTGTGAGTCCCCTCTGCATGCTCACCTTGGTACCTCCCCAGACCAGCTATTCTGCTGCTGAGCTATTCCCACTGCTGTAGTTCTTCCTGCTCCTTAGCTGAAATCCTACCTGCCCAAGCCTCCACCCGCTGGTCAGAGTTCTGCTGTTTGGGTTCCCCAAAAATGAGTGTCATGCCTGGCACGGGAGCCACTGAGTGGGGAGGCTGAATCGGAGATGTCACCTGTGGGCAACCTATTTGCCCTTCAGAATCCTCTGAGAATCATCCCTCTCCCCTAGACAAAGTTTTATCCTTCCTTCATTCCTGTTTTTTCAATCAGTCTTTATTAAGCACCTAGTGGGTACCAGATGCTGCAAGATGCTGGTTGAACTGTGCTAAGTTAAAGCAACAAAACCTAGTGGAGCCCAAAGTCAAGGGGGAGAGGGAAAAACACACCAACTAATATGCACAATGATAGTTGGGTCTGGTCACCAAAGAAATCAACCAAGGTTTATACATTACATTTGGTGGTGATATCTTTTTGAAGTCCCTTATAATACAAAACAGCCACCCTCTAATCCTGACTTTTTTATGACAACATACATTTATTTATTTATTTATTTATTTATTTATCTTTAAGACAGAGTCTTGCTGTGTCACCCAGGCTGGAGTGAAGCGATCTCGGCTCACTGCAACATCAGCCTCCTGGGTTCAAGCGATTCTCCTGTCTCAGCCTCCCGAGTAACTGGGATTACTGGTACCCGCTACCATGCCTAGCTAATCTTTTGTATTTTTAGTAGAGACAGGTTTCACCATGTTGGCCAGGCTGGTCTCAAACTCCTGCCTTCATGTGATCCACCCGCCTCAGTCTCCCAAAGTGCTGGGATTACAGACATGAACCACCATGCCTGGCCAAAAAAAAAAAAAAGGATTATTTATAGCGATGGTATATACATACATAGGAAGCACGGTTATGGGGTGTCCACCAGATCTCTTCATTGAAAAGGAGTGATCCTCTGCAAATACCAAATCATCTGTGTGGGGCTCCTTTCACACTGTGCGAACATGCTCTTCTTTAAAACTTTTCACCTAGTGGTTTTAGCATCTGTGATGGATTGAATTTTGCGCATCCCAAATTCATATGTTGGATCCCTAACCCCTAATGTGACTGTACTTGGAGACGAAGACTTTCTGGAAGTAATTAAGGTTAAATGAAATCATAAGGGTAGGACCCTGATCATAAGGGTGGGCTGGTGTCTCACCCCTGTTATCCCAGCACTTTGGGAGGCGGGAGGATCACTTGAGCCCAGGAGTTCCAGACCAGCCTGGGCAACATGCTGAGACCCTGTCTCTACAAAAAATAAACAATTAGCTGGGTGTAGTTGTACATTCCTGTGGTTCTAGCTACTCAGGAGGCTGAGGTGGGAGGATTGCTTGAGCCCAAGAAGTCAAGGCTGCAGTGAGCTGTGATCATATCACTGTACCCCAGCCTGGGTGACAGAGCAAGACACTGTCTTAAATTTTAAAAAAATTAAGAGACACCAAAGAGCTTGCTCTCTCTCTGTCATGCGAGGACACAGTGAGAAGGTGGCCATTGCAAGTCAGGGAGACAGCCCTCGCCAGGAACCGACCCTGCTGGACATCTTAATGATTCTTTATTTTTATTATTTTTTTTATTTTTTGAGACAGAGTCTTGCTCTGTCACTCAGACTGGAGTGCAGTGGCACGATCTCGGCTCACTGCAACCTTTGCCTCCCGGGTTCAAGCAGTTCTCCAGCCCCAACCTCCTGAGTAGCTGGGACTACAGGTGCATGCCACCACGCCCCACTGATTTTTGTATTTTTAGTAGAGACAGGGTTTTGCCATGTTGGCCAGGCCGGTCTTGAACTCCTGACCTCAAGTGATCAGCCTGCCTTGGCCTCCCAAAGTGCTGGCATTACAGGTGGTGAGACACCACCATCAGTCAACCATTGATGATTCCTTAAATTGATGATGTAATTGGGATTACAAAATGGAGTTTTTCCTGGCTGGGCACCGTGGCTCACGCCTGTAATCCCAGCACTTTGGGAGGCTGAGGCAGGCGGATCACTTGAGGCCAGCAGACTAGCCTGGCCAACACGGTGAAACCCATCTCTACTAAAAATACAAAAATTAGCCAGGCGTGGTGATGGGCACCTGTAGTCCCAGCTATTTAGGAGGCTGAAGCATGAGAATCAATTAAACCTGGCGGGGTTGGGGTGGGGAGGGTGGGGAGGGCGGGGAGGTTGCAGTTAGCTAAGATCGCACCACTGCACTCCAGCCTGGGTGAAAGAGTGAGACTCCATCTCAAAAAATAAAAATAAAAATTTTTTAAATGGAGTTTTTCCAGTTCTCACATTCCTTCTAAATTTATTAGTGGGCTTTTTTTTTTTCTTTCTTTTTCTTATAGTTCTGGAGCCTGGGAAGTCCAATATCAAGGTGCTGGCGAGGTAGGTTTTATTTTGAGGCCTCTTCTCTTGCCCTGTAGGCAGCCACCATCTTGCTGTGTGCTCACATCTAGCTGGCCTTTTTCTTTTTTTCTTTTTATTTTTTTGAGACTGTGGGGAGACGGAGTTTTGCTCTTGTCGCCCAGGCTAGAGTGCAGTGATACGATCTCGACTCATGGCAGCCTCCGCCTTCCAGGTTCATGTGATTCTCCTGCCTCAGCCTCCTGAGTAGCTGGGATTATGGGTGCCCGCCACTATGCCTGGCTAATTTTTGTACTTTTAGTAGAGACGGGGTTTCGCCGTGTTGGCCAGGTTGGTCTCAAAC
Source organism: Macaca nemestrina (assembly GCF_043159975.1). NCBI lineage: Eukaryota > Metazoa > Chordata > Mammalia > Primates > Cercopithecidae > Macaca > Macaca nemestrina. The sequence continues at coordinate 206,390,708 of NC_092125.1, forward strand.
TCCTAACCTCTGGCTGATCTGCCCACCTCAACCTCCCAAAGTGCAGGGATTACAGGCATAAGTCACCGTGCCTGGCTTGTTTTTTGTTTTGTTTTGTTTTGTTTTGTTTTGAGATGGAGTTTTGCTCTTGTTGCCCAGACGGGAGTGCAGTCCCTTAATCTCAACTCACTGCAACCTCCACCTCCCAGATTCAAGCAATTTTTCTGCCTCAGCCTCTGGAGTAGCTGGGATTGCAGGCGCCCGCCACCATACCCCCCTAATTTTTTGTATTTTTAGTAGAGACGGGGTTTCACCATGTTGACCAGGCTGGTCTTGAACTCCTGATCTCAGGTGATCCACCCGCCTCCGCCTCCCAAAGTGCTGGGATTATAGGCGTGAGCCACCGCACCCAGCTTTAGCTGGCATTTTTCTACAAAGAGGAGCTTCAGCTGGAGATGAACCACAGTTTCTCCTTAAATGCTTAATTCTCTAAGGAAAGGGTTTTGTTTTTTTCTTTGTAAACAGGAGATTCTAGAATGTGTTTGTATGCTAAAAGGATAACTCTTGGAAGGAAAAGCTGGATGGTACAAGAGATGGAGTTACAGAGGTGTAACATCCCTGGAAGGTGAGAGGATTTAGAGTCCAAGTGGGGAAGAAGTAGATGGGGTAGGATGTTGGAGGACAAAAGAAAAAGTGTGAGCTGCCCATCTGGGCAGAGTGATAGGGCCCGCTTACTAAGAAATGCACCAAAAGACTGCTGGGCCTGGTTAGTGTCTTACTGAAGCTGGGAGCTATGGCCCTGTCTGCATAGCAAGCAGTTTTCTCCTCCACTTTCAGAAGGTAGGTGAGGTCGGGCACGGTGGCTCATGCCCATAATCCCAACACTTTGGGAGGCCGAGGCGGGTGGGTCACCTAAGGTTGGGAGTTCGAGACCAGCCTGACCAACACGGAGAAATCCTGTCTCTACTAAAACTACAAAATTAGCTGGGCGTGGTGGCACATGCCTGTAATCCCAGTTACTTGGGAGGCTGAGGCAGGAGAATCACTTGAACCTGGGAGGAGGAAGTTGCAGTGAGCTGAGATCGCGCCATTGCAATCCAGCCTGGGGTACAAGAGCAAAACTCTGTCTAAAAAATAAAAATTTTAAAAAAAAAGGTAAATGGTTAGATTCCTGCAGGCCTGGGTTTTCCAGGCAGGTGCACTGGAGGGAGAGGGAGGCAGGACAGTGCCAGGTCTTTGCAACAAATGACCATGAGGACTGACAGCAGAATCTAGGCTGGCTGAAAGCAGGAGTGAGAAGAGGAGGAGAGTGATGGTTAGCTGGGAAATGGATGACAGAGGTCTCATTGGGCTTGCTGGGCTTTGATTTTTGATTTTGGTATCAGTTTTTAGAATTGTTTTATTTATTTATTTAGAGACAGGATCTTGCTCTGTCACCCAGCCTAGAGTGCAGTGGTACAACCATGGCTCACTGCAGCCTCGATCTCCTGGGCTGCCCCGGCTGGTCTGGAACTCCTGGCTTCAAGTGATCCTCCCGCTTCAGCCTCCCAAAGTTCTGGGATTACAGGTGTGAGCCACCACACCCGGCTTAGAATTGTTTTCAAAGAGCTTGTGAGTACATGGGCTGAAAGGATAGGAGACTGTGGTCAGAGAGTTGAGGTTTAATTGAATGAATGAATGAATGATAGTGAACACTTATGTGGTATTTACTTTGTGCCAAACACTCCTCTAACAGCTCACTGATTTCTCCCAAGACTTCTGTGAGGTGAGGTCTACTAAATTTCCATTTTACATATGAGGAAACTGGGTACAGAAAGGTGAAATAACTTGGGCAAGGCCCAGTGGCCCACATCTATAATCCCAGCGCTTTGGGAGGCCGAGGCAGGCGGATCACTTGAGGTCAGGAGTTTGAGACCAGCCTGGTCAACATAGTGAAACCCTGTCTGTACTAAAAATACAAAAATTAGCGGGGTGTGGTGGCTCATGCCTGTAATCCCAGACACTCAGGAGGCTGAGGCAGGAGAATCACTTGAACCTGGGAGTTACAGTGAGCCATGATCACATCACTGCACTCCAGCTTGGGAGACAGAGCAAAACTCTGTCTCAAAAAAAAAAGGTGAAATAACTTGTCCAAGGTCATGGAGTTAGGAAGAGGCAGAGTTGGTCTGCAAACCAGGCAGTCTGGGCCCAGAGTCTGTGCTCCTAATCAAGGTTATTCTGAAAGGATGAATGAGGGCATAGAATCCACTTGTCTCATCCTAAGAAGTGCCAGCTGTTTCCTAACCTCAGATTGGGTCAGAGCCCTAATCTTGTCAAGAGAGGTCCAGAGACAAAAAACAATGAACACAGAAATATGTAATACCAGATGGTGATAGCCATGGAGGAGACAAACTGGAGCTGAGACCAAGAATAAGGAGACCTTAGAGGAGCAGTCAGGGGAGGCTTCCCTGAGGAGATGGCACTTCAATTGAAGAATAAAAAGGAAGCATTATTGTGAAGAGCAAGGAGAAGAGAATCCTAGGAAGAGGGAACACCATGTAAAAAGGCCGTGAGAAAAAAATTCAATGTATTCTAGAAACTGAAAAAGATCTGAATGTGGGTAAAGGGAAAGATGGCTCAAGGTGGGACTGCGGAGGAGGCAAAGGCCAAGCACACAGGGCCTCAGAGGACAGGACAAAGCTGCTGGATTTTATTATTCTTTATTATTATGGCATCGTATGTATTGTATTTTTATTTTTCCAAGCAAAATGAAAGGTAAGCCACTGGGAGATTTTAAGCAAGGGACTAATGTGGCCCAACATATATTTTAAAAAGTAGAAGCAATTTCTATTTATTTATGTATTTTTGAGACGGAGTCTTGCTTTGTCGCCCAGGCTGGAGCCCAGTGCCGCGATCTCAGCTCACTGCAACCTCCGCCTCCCGAGTTCAAGCAATTCTCCTGCCTCAGCCTCCTGAGTAGCTGGGATTACAGGCACCGGCGCCACGCCTAGCTAACTTTGGTATTTTTAGAAGAGACGGGGCTTCACCATGTTGGCCAGGCTGGTCTCGATCTCCTGACCTCAAGTGATTCGCCCGCCTCGGCCTCCCAAAGCAATGGGATTACAGGCATCAGCCATGGTGCCCCACCTGAGAAGCAATGTTGTTATTTTGTTCTTCCATTCGTTTGCTTATTCAGTCATCAGTTCTTGAATTTCTTTATTCATTCTTTCTTACCTTCCATTATTCCGTTTTTCACTGGGCTTTCCTTTGTTCACCTGTTAATTCCTTTGTCCTTTGGTTGATTCATGTGTTCCTATACACAGAACGCCTGCTACTGTGTGCCGGGCCTTGTGTGGGTACTGGAGGCATCTACAAGAGCCAGATCCCTGCCCTTGAGGAAAACATATCCCACACATCCATCCCCCAGGAACCAGGGGTGCACCAGGCACAAGATGCTGAGGTTCTGCTGGGGGTGCGGAGTGGGTAGGAGGCAGCAATCAGGGAAGGCCTCTTGAGCAGATGCCTGTGAGCCAGACCTTGAAGGATGACAGAGCGAGCATGATAGATTGGGGGGATCCCCCAAGAGCAGGGACCAGTCTCTCATCTCTGTTTTCCCTAAGGCTGGCACCTAAGACACAATGATAAATGTTTGCTTGTTTCCTAATTGAACATGTGGGCCAATGGCCAGGCAGGGAGCATTTGATGGCGGAGGTGATGCTGCCCGGCTAGGGTGAGGCCACTCTTCCAGAGACCCTGCACCGCCACTGGCTCCTCTGTCTTCCTCCTCATCCCTCCTCCCATTTCCTAAGAGAAAAGCATTCTTATCTGCATCCCACCACTCTGTTACCCCAGTCACATTGGGACATACTTGAGCATGTGAACGCATGCACACATACATCCCCACACGCTCCTGCCCATACATACAAACACACCTGCCTGCATGCCGTGGCCTAGTTGTTGATTCCAAAAGCAAAGTCATCATGTCATTGCTTTCTCTTTCTCTCTGTCTCTCTCTCTATCTCTCCCTCTCTCTCTCTCTCTCTCTCACACACACACACACACACACACACACACACACACACACACATTCTCTCTCTCTTCTGTGTTTATACACACTCTCCCTGCCTCTCACCACATCCCAACTGACACATACTTCTCCACCAAACAGCCCTCCCCACCACACCTCTTCCTCTCCTGGACAGGAGGGATATTCCGGGTTCTTGCTTTTAAGGCTGAAGTAACAGTGGTGGGAGTGGGGACTGAACCCCAGGTTGAGGAAGGGTCAGGGATCCCTACCAGACAGAGAGATTGGAACTGATAGAGGATACTACTGTTTCTCTTGTTTTTAAAAATCTTTTTCCACATGTTCTAAGATACTCAGTTTTTCTTTTTTCTTTAAAAAAAAAATCATTTTCTGCAACAAAACCCACATTTTTTTTTTTTTTTTTTTTTAAGGCAGGGTCTTTCTCTGTCACCCAAGCTAGAGTGCAGTAGCTCAATCACAGCTCACTGCAGCCTCGACCCGCCTGACTCAAGGGATCCTTCCACCTCAACCTCCACAGTAGCTGGGACCACAGGGGTACAACAGCACACCCAGCTAATTTAGAAAACAAAAGATGGTGTCTCCCTATGTTGCCCAGGCTGGTCTGGAATTCCTGGGCGCAAGCAATCCTCCCACCCAGCCTCCCAAAGTGCTGAGGTTACAGGCTGAGCCACTGCCCCCTGCCCAGTTTTTCTAAAACTTGGGTGTGTGGGGGAGGCTGACACCCTTCCCGCTCCTCTGAAAGGCAGTTGCCTAACAGAAAGGTCCTCTGCTGCTCACTGCCCTGTGTCCCCAGTGCCCAGCCCCTGAGGAAGGGAAGGCATGCTGACAGGGTCCAAGTGATCCATGTCCAGTGGCTCTGGTGACAGCAGTCTGAAGTCAACTGGCTGTGAGAACTCGAGTAAGGCCAGTCCCGATCTGGTCCTCAGTGATGGAGAAAAGCCCCTCTTAACCTCCAATTCAATGATCCTGAAAGAACAGGTGCTTCAGGGGTGCGAAAACTGCACTTTTGGAGGGGGCCTTTGGGAAGGCCGTGCTGGGGACTCAGGTCTGGAGGGTGACAGACCTGACCTCCCGTAACCTGGGGAGGAGGAAGGTGGGGGCGGGTGGGCCTGGGATCTGAGGGCGCCTCCTCGCTGCGGGCAGCTGGCTTGCGGCTGGGGCGTGACTGTCTCCCCGCCACCACCACCGCCCGCCCGCCGCGACTGCAATAAGAGAAGTCCGAGGCGGCTTCCTCCTCCCTGCCCAGCAGGGGCGGCGGTCAGAAGCGGGCAGCACCCCAGTTCTCCCCGCACGCCGGCACTCGCGGCTGCTGGAGCCCCGGCTGGCTCGCTCCGGGGCCAGGCAGAATTTGGCTCCAGGTAAGAGACCGCGTCGGGTGGGGGCTGGGCAGGTCAGGCAGTGCCCTCCCCCTCGGGGCTCTGGGGAGAGGACTGGGGGTGGAGGGGAAGAGAAGCCTGAACATGGGTGTGGGGGGACACCTGAGCAAGGTGACAGCCAAAGGGACCCCAGCCCGAAAAGGCCTAAGGAGTAAAACTGGCGACCTGGAGAGCAAGGCTGATAAACCTGGGGGAGAGGGCGGAGGGGAGCACCGGGGAAGCCGACCAAAGGGACCCCAAAAAGGTCTAGTGGGTAGAATGGAGGGGACTTACGAGAGTTTAGGAAGGGGGGCTAAGACAGGCGGGGGAGAAGGACTAAGGGGAACCCCAGGAGGGTCTGGGGGAGAAACTGGAGGGATCGTGAGAGTGGGACTTCGGGGAGAAGCCGACGGGTCTGATGGGTCCGCGAGAAGGGAAATGGGTGGGGGTGCTGGAGGGAACAGGTGAGGAAGCTGGCGGGAAGAGGGTCGAGGAGAACGATCTCTGGAGGACGGAGAACCTGAGGTGCAATTGCGGGTCCAGGAAGTTCCCCTTTTCCGAGCCGGCCGAAGTCGGGGTGAAGCCCACAACCCGCAGGGTAACGTAGGCGGCCGCGACCCTCCCGGCCCGCCCTTGCGGTGGGTTCCGGGCTGCAGGGGACTCCTTCCCGGTGCGCAAGGCGTGGGTCCCCTCTTCCTGGGGAAGTCCCCGCCCTCAGCAGGGACTGGCCTCTCCGGGCGCCCCCTCCGCGCCCGCGGCGGTCTCGGCCCGCGCTCCCCGCGGGATCCGGGAATTGCTGCCTCCCCGACGGAAATCCTGCCTTTGACCGCCAGTGCCCGCAGGGGCTGCCTCCATGGCAACGCGAGGGCGGGCCGCACTGGGCCGCCGCGGGGCTCCTGGCGGGGGCAGCCCCCTTTGCTCTCCACCTTCGCCCCCTTTTTGCATCCTCGGTCTGGTGGGTGGGTGGGGGGGGCTTCCCGACTTAGGAGGGCGCGATGCCGCTGTGTTTAGGGATCCTGAGTTGGAGGATCTGCTGTTTGAGAGACCTGGGTTCTTAGCAAGACTGGGCCCTTAATTGCTGTGTGACTGTAGGCAAGTTACGGGGCTTCTCTGGGCCTCCTTTTCCTCATCTGAACTATGGGGAGAAATTATCCTCGTGTCCACCCTACCCCCACGAGGATCAGGTGTAGAAAGCAGTATTTGCTGAGTGTCCTGAAGGATTAAGGGCTATCCCTGACTCAGCGAGCCTCCCCTTCACTATCTCAAAAGCATGCAGAGGAGACCAGCCTGGGCAGCACAGGGAGACCCCCGTCCTGTCTCTACAAAAAAATATAGTTAGCCGGAAGGCCAGAAGTGGTGGCACCTGCCTATAGTCCTAGCTACTGCAGAGGCTGAGGCTGGAGGATCGCTGGAACCCACGAGTTCAAGGCTGCAGTGAGAGCTCCTGGGTGAGAGAGTGAGATTTTGTCTGTAAAAAACAGCAACAAAAAGCATGGATGAGGCCGGGGGCGGTGGCTCAAGCCTGTAATCCCAGCACTTTGGGAGGCCGAGACGGGCGGATCACGAGGTCAGGAGATCGAGACCATCCTGGCTAACCCGGTGAAACCCCGTCTCTACTAAAAAAATACAAAAAACTAGCTGGACGAGGCGGGCGCCTGTAGTCCCAGCTACTGGGGCGGGGGGGGGGCTGAGGCAGGAGAATGGCGTGGACCCGGGAGGCGGAGCTTGCAGTGAGCTGAGATCCGGCCACTGCAGTCCAGCCTGGGCGACAGAGTGAGACTCCGTCTCAAAAAAAAAAAAAAAAAAAACAGGCCGGGCGCGGTGGCTCAAGCCTGTAATCCCAGCACTTTGGGAGGCCGAGGCGGGCGGATCACAAGGTCAGGAGATCGAGACCACAGTGAAACCCCGTCTCTACTAAAAATACAAAAAATTAGCCGGGTGCGGTGGCGGGCGCCTGTAGTCCCAGCTACTCAGGAGGCTGAGGCAGGAGAATGGCGGGAACCCGGGAGGCGGAGCTTGCAGTGAGCCGAGATCGTGCCACTGCACTCCAGCCTGGGCAACAGCGTGAGACTCCGTCTCAAAAAAAAAAAAAAAAAAAAAAACAAACAAACAAACAAACAAAAAAAACAAAAAAAAAAAAAACAAAAAAAAAAACAGCAACAAAAAGCATGGATGAGGACCAGACAGCCCTGCTCTCACTGACAGGGCCTCCAGGGACCAGCGCTCAGTTGACATCTAAATAAACAGTCTATGGCTCTGATGAGGGCCCACACTGGGGAGGTCAGCAGAGTTGAAATCTGTCTCGCACCCTCTCTGGTGCCGCACCCAGTTGGCCACACCTCGGGTGTGTACTCTCAAGGACCCTGACGTCCTCAGCATCCTTCCGACTGTGGTGGTGATGGGAGAGCAGGACCCTGTTCCCACTTCACAGATGGGAAGATGGAGATTTGGGAGTTGGCAACCTGCAGGGCCAACAGTAGGGACCAGAAGTCCAGGACATCTCGTCTCTGATGTAGCCTGAGCTAAGGCCTGAATCCTTACCTCATCCAGACCAAGTTTCATGTCCCCACCAGGGAGGAGGGTGTGGGATTCCAGGGCTTCATGACCACTTCCCGTTCCAGTGAGTCGGTGCTCCCACGCCCTCCTCCAGTGAGGGTGTGAGTGTTTGTATGTTTTGGTCTCTGAGTGAATGAGCATGAACCCTTGAGCACACAGGTGGATGTTCGGGTGTTCTCTGCAGCCACCTGGAGCTGATGTGGCAAAGGAAGTGGCCAGACCTCAGGAGGCTGAGTAGGGAACCCCAGAGCTGGAGAAGTAGGGGCAGGGCTTTTCCCACGGGGAGCAGACTGGGCTGACCTAAGGTGGGAAAAGGCAGGATGTCCTCCTCACCGCCCCCCTCCCCTGAGGAACCGGGGACGGGGTTTCCTGTCTGGCCACACTGAAATCTAGACTCCCATCCCTCGGCTGCCCCTGGACACCCCCATGGCTCCCATCTCCTGAAAATCCTGAGTCCCAGGACAGATGGCACCTAAAGAGCTGTGTTTTAGAGGCTGGTGGGTGGTTTTCAGCGACAGGTGGAAAACCGCTTTTACCCACAAGAAGTGGAAAAAACTGCTGATGGCTTCGGGACCACATGGAGGGTAAAGGCTACCCCCAAACACCCCCTGCACACACCTGGCCTCACCATGGTGGTGGTGGAGTCACACAGGGTTGGGTGGGCATGTCTTCTTCAGGAGGCAGTTTCGAGGCCTCAAGAAAAGATCGTGTGAGATGAAAGGTGGTTAATGAAGGCCAAGCACAGTGGCTCACACTTGTAATCCCAACACTTTAGGAGGCCGAGGTGGGTGGATCACCTGAGGTCAGAAGTTCAAGAACAGCCTGGCTATCATGACGAAACCCCGTCTCTATTAAAAATACAAAAATACAAAATTTTAGCTGTGCATGGTGGCGCATGCCTGTAATCCCAGCTACTCAGGAGGCTGAGGCAGGAGAATTGCTTGAACCCGGAAGATGGAGGTTGCAGTGAACCGAGATTGAATCATTGCACTCCAACTTTGGCGACAGAATGAGACACTGTTTCAAAAAAAAAAAAAAAGAAGAAGAGAAAGAAAGAGAGAAAGGAAAGAGAGAGAAAGAAAGAAAGAGAGAGAGAGAGAGAAAGAAAGAGAGAAAGAGAAAGAGAGAGAGAAAGAAAAAGAAAAAGAGAAAGAAAGAAAGAAAAGAGAAAAAGAAAGAAAGAAAGAAGGGGCCGGGCGCGGTGGCTCAAGCCTGTAATCCCAGCACTTTGGGAGGCCGAGACGGGCGGATCACGAGGTCAGGAGATCGAGACCATCCTGGTTAACACGGTGAAACCCCGTCTCTACTAAAAAATACAAAAAACTAGCCGGCCGAGGTGGCGGACGCCTGTAGTCCCAGCTACTCGGGAGGCGGAGGCAGGAGAATGGCGTGAACCCGGGAGGCGGAGCTTGCAGTGAGCTAAGATCAGGCCACTGCACTCCAGCCTGGGTGACAGCGCGAGACTCCGTCTCAAAAAAAAAAAAAAAAAGAAAGAAAGAAAGAAGGAAGGAAAGAAAGAGTTAATGAGCAGTGGGGGCCTCAGCGAGAGAGATGGGGATTCAGCAAAGGCGCTGGGGTTCAGCAGGGTGAAGGGTCTCTATGAGAGGACTGGAGATGAGGGATGGAAGCCCGGTCTGGGGGACAGAGCCTAGTGAGAGATGCGGCACAGTGGGATGGGAGTCACCTGCTCCCTGCTCCTCCAACCCTGGCCTGCCCCCGGTCAGCCCAGAGCCCGGAGGAGAAGCCGGAACTCTTGCAGGATGGTGGTTTCCTGCCCCTGCCCAAAGTCCCAGTTCCCTTTTGGTGAAATCCCCCAGGCAGCTGGGCCAGCTCAGCCCTCTCACCTCACCCTGGGAACTTCTGTTTCTTCTCAGCCCTGCCCAGTCCTGTACCCTCTGGTCCCATACCATCATTGCCATGGAGGACCTTTCTCAAGGGACAGGAGGGAAGTGAAAGTTCACTGGGCACTTACTGTATGTCTGATGCTTTCAAGGATGAGACCCCATTTGATGCTGAGAAGCAACCCCAGGAGGTGGACATTTGTATTCTCATTTTATAGGCAAAGATGCTGCCGCTCAGGGAGATAAACTGACTTGCCCAATGCCTTAAGTCAGTTGTCAGGCAGGCTAGAATGTGAGCCTAAATCTGCCTCTAGATCCCACAGACACTTGGTGAGGGTTGCGGGGGCAGGACATCCTGTGTCTACATCAAAGAACTGGCATAGCTTTGGGAAGTATGGGCCTCGAAAAAGAATGGGTGAACCTGGGGTTCCTATGTCCAGCAGTAGGGATGGGTGGGAGGCAGGGTCCCTCCCTGCTGGGTGACCAGCTGCCATATGACAGGGGTGGTGTGTTCGACCGGAAGTATGACATTCACTAGTTAGGAACAGGATGATCTCCTGCTCAGGCTTTGGAGAACACAGCCATGGGGGAGGGAGCAGAACTCTGGACTTGAATTAATAGTCCTGACTTTGAATCCCCTGTCTGACTGTGTGATCTTGGGAAAGTAACTTCTCCCTATGCAAAAGAAAGGGTGGAGTTGTAAATGGTCCCTGGGGGCCATTCTGGTTTTGGTTATTGGTCACACTTGGCCACTGCACATTGGGCAAGAGCCACATGTCATGAAGCCCTCACAACAACTGCTCAGAAGGTACAGATGCAGCAACTAAGGCTCAGAGGCTTATGTCAAAGATCCAAGGTCACAGAGCTACTGAAGAATGGAGCTGGGGAGGGCCACAGGGCAGATGTTGAAGTGGGGAGCACTATGGTCCAGGGTTGGACCTTAGTCTGATACTTGTAACCTGATTTTGACCCTGATGGGGATCTCGGAGCCAACTCCTGTAAACCAGATGTTCAAGAGACATATTTATAAACAGAACTAAGTGCCCAGAAGGATGCTGTGGCTACTTTCTGGGCTGCCGCCTTTCTGGTGTTAGCAGGCAGCCAAGTTCAGTGCTGAGAAAAGAGAGACCTGGCTTCTTCAGATTCAGTGACTTCCTGAGAAAATCTGGGCAGATATGGCTCGCTCTCTCTCTCTCCCGCACCCCTCCCTCCTCCAACCTGCGCCCTGCCTGCTGGATCAAGGATTCAGAGCATGAGGCACAGGGCTCAGAACACTAGGTGCTCCGTAAGAGACACACGTTATTGCAGGGATGTCCAATCTTTTGGCTTCCCTGGGCCACACTGGAAGAAGAAAAATTGTTTTGAACCACACATAAAATACACTAACACTAATGATAGCTGATGGACTTTAAAAAATTGCAAAACAGGCCGGGTGCAGTGGCTCATGCCTGTAATCCCAGCACTTTGGGAGGCTGAGGCAGGCAGATCATGAGGTCAGGAGATCGAGACCACCCTGGCTAACATGGTAAAACCCCGTCTCTACTAAAATTAGCCGGGCATGTTGGTAGCACACCTGTAGTCCCAGCTACTTAGGAGGCTGAGGCAGGAGAATCACTTGAATCCAGGAGGCAGAGGTTGCAGTGAGCCAAGATCATGCCACTGCACTTCAGCCTGGGCAACATAGTGAGACCCTGTCTCAAAAAAAAAAATCTCATAATGTTTTAAGAAAGTTTATTCATATGTGTTGGGCCACATTCAAAGCTGTCCTGGGCCGCATCTGGCCCATGTACTGTGGGTTGGACAAGCTTGCATTATTGCTTCTACTAGGATTGCAGAATGGACCAGTGGTTACAGTGGTTTTTGGCAACAAATTGATCAGCATTGCATTTTATCATCCTTTAGTCACAGTGTAATCTTGGGCAAGTTACTTAACATCTCTGTGCCTCAGTTTCTTCATCTGTAAAATAAGGGCAGTCATAAACCCACCTCATAGGTTCACTAGACAAGACCATGACTGGGAATTGCTTGGCAAGATGCTAGTCACTATTTAATAAATTAGCACATTTTTACTGCCACCCAGATTTCTAGGAAGTCAAATTACTCTCCAAAGGATTGGTGGCACATAGAGATCAGAGTAAGGGGAGGATGATGAGTCCTAGGGCTATTTTTATGTAGATGCCTGAGCAGAGTGAACCCAATCCGCTCTCCCTCCGAGGTCTTTTCCCCTCCTTGTCTCTTTAGCTCTCTCTCTCTTTCTTTTCATCTCCGCCTCTCTCTGTTTCTGTCTCTTTCTGTCTCTCGGTTACTCTTTCTCCTTAATTCTCGTTTCTGCCTCTGTCTCTTTGTCTCTGTTTCTTGCTGGCAGTGTGTGCTGGAGCCAGCTAGTTACTGGCTCAGGGGAGTTCATTCTGCGCATCTCTTCCACCCCAGCTTTCAGGAACTCACTCTGGTAGCTTTAAATCAGCCATGGTGGGAATATTTACACCATGGAAATCAGAAAATGCGACAGATCAGGGCTTTTTTTATTTTTTTGAGAGTCAGTTTGCCAGCCTACCACGCTGTATTTCTCTGTCTCTGGCTCGTCCTTCTGTCTCTTTTTCTGTCTCTCTGTCTCTGGCTCTTTCTCTTTATCTCCCTGTATCTCTCAAACTCTGCCTCTCTCTCTCTCTCTCTCTCTCTGCCTCTCCTTTTTCTATCTTTCCCCATCTCTTTCTTTCCTCTGACAAAACAGCATGAACATGGCTACATGCAGTGTGGCCCCTCACTGCCTTGGGCCATGCAGATGCCATACCCTGTGCCCTACATCCCCTGACCCCTCAGCATACTGGTCCCCAGAGAGCCAGGCCTGGCCAGGGCTTTGGTCTGTACCAAGTCTGGAAGTGGTAAGACTCAAGAACTGCCTACCTCTGCCTGCTGACAACACTGTCAGCCGTGCCAGGGCTCTTCCTGAGCCCACAGAGCTTCCTTCTCAGATGCTGATAGTCTCTCCCTTCCAGCCATACTGGGCATGCAGAATTCAGGGATCCCCTTGGTCTGATGTAGATATGTTGTGGCAATATATACGTGGGTATTATTGGAAGTGGCAACATTGTATCTGTGTGTGAACATGAGAGATTGTATAAGTCTATGTTCTATAGAGGAGAGCTCTATGTGGGTCTGTGTCACCGGAGAGAGCTGTGTATATCTGTGTGTGTGTCTGTGTGTGTGTGAGTGTGTGTGTCCCTATGTGGGGGGCAGGGGGACAGTGTGGGGGCATCTGCATTTGTGCATGCCAGCAGGAATGGCTGCATCTGTCTGTATCTGTGATGGGCAATGGAGAGAAGTACTTGAAAGCTCAGATTCTGGAGCCAAACACCAGGATGCATCATATCTGCGGCCACCTTTTTTGAGACAGAGTTTCACTACTTTGCCCAGGCTGGAGTGCAGTGGCATGATCATAGCTCACTGCAGCCTCTACCTCCTGATCTTAAGCGGTCCTCCTGCCTCAGCCTCTCGAGGCACGTGCCACCATGCCAAGCTAATTTTTGGAGTTTTTTTTTTTCTTATCGAGACGGAGCTTCACTATCGCTCAGGCTGGAGTGCAGTGACAGGCGTAAGCCACCGTGCATGGCCAATTTTTGCATTTTTTATAGAGCTGGAATTTGCCATATTGCCCAGGCTGGTCTCGAATTCTTGTGCCCAAGCAAACCTCTTGCCTTGGCCTCCCAAAGTTCTGGGATTATAGACATAAGCCACTGTGACTAGCCAACCCTGGGCAGATTTCCAAACCTCTCTGTGCCTCAGTTGCCTCATCAATAATAATAATACTTAGGCCAGGTGCAGTGGCTCACACGTGTAATCCCAACACTTTGGGGGGCCAAGGTGGGTGGATCACTTGAGGTCAGGAGTTCAAGACCAGCCCGGCCAACATGGTGAAACCACTGTCTCTACTACAAATACAGAAATTAGCCTGGCGTGGTGGCGGCGCCTGTAATCCCAGTTACTCGGGAGGCTGAGGCAGGAGAATGGCTTGAACCCAGGAGGCGGAGGTTGCAGTGAGCCAAAATCATGCCATTACACTCCAGCCTGGGTGACAAGAGCGAAATTCCCTCTCAAAATAAATAAATTAATAATAATAATAATAATACTTAAATCATAGGGTTGTGTGGATAAAATGAGATAATATAGGTAAAGTGCTTAATGCAGTGGCCAGCACATAGTAAGTGCTATAAATTCTATATTTGCTATTCTTGTATAGAAGATGTGTGTGTGTGTGTGTGCACATGCGTGTGCATACGCATCTATGTGAAGACGGATGAGGGCTGGACGTGTGTGTATATGGGGTGTGTGTACACTGAAAGATGTTTGTGCTAAGAATCTGCAGAGTAGCCTGAGACTGCATGAGGCAGCTGAGGTAGCGTGCCATCTGAGAAGGGGCTGAAGGGCTGTGTGGATCTGGGTATCAGCACGGTGCACCATTTGAGGTGTGTGTGTGTCTTCCTGTGAGAAGGCTTTATTCTCACCCTTGGTTTTTCTGTTTTCTTTTTAAAATAGAGACAGGGTCTTACTCTCTCTCCCAGGCTAGAGTGCAGCGGTACAATCACAGCTCCTGCAGCCTCAAACTCCTAGGCTTAAGCAATCCTCCCACCTCAGCCTCCCGAGTAGCTGGGACTGTAGGTGGGTGCCATCAGGACTGGCTAATTTAAAAAATTTCTGTTTTGTAGAGACAGGGTGTCCCTATATTGCTCAGGCTGGTCTCAAGCTCCTGGGCTGAAGCAATCGTCCTGCCTTGGCCTCCCAAAGTCCTGGGATAGCAGGTGTGAGCCACTGTGCCCGGCCTCACCCTCGTTTTTGTATCAGCCTCATTTCTGTTGTCACCAGTCCCTGAAATCCCTTCCCTTGGGCCCTGGATGGCTTCCAATCCTCCACCTCTATTTTCTGCCCTGGCTCTGACTAGCCCTGTAGCATCCTGGGGCCTTTTAGACACAGGGGTTTCATCCTAGGGAGGGGTCCCAGGGCACAGGTCTCAGGCAGGGCCCAGTGAACAGGGGCTATTTTAGGGCAGGCTTCTCACCACAGCCCGCCCCACAGTTCACCACATGGGTGTGAGGCCCCTACCCCCACCCAACACACACATGAGAGCACAGCAAAGGGTGAGAGGGGCAGGTGGGGCTAGGGTGGAGACCAAAGCACTGATGTGACGGAACCATCGGCCAGGCAACTGGACCTGGTGGATCCAGGAAGACTTCCTGGAAGAGGTGAGTGGTGCTAGGAAGGAAGGACAGGACCCAGAGAGAAGAGGAAGAGAATATCTGTAATGGTAACTGGACTGGGGATCAAGAGGAGAAGCTGGTGGGTCCTTGCTTCTAGGACCTTGGGGCCCCTCTGGGGCAAATCAGGGTTCACTGGATTGGCCCCACCCTCAACTCTCCATTCTTCTCACATCTTAGGAAACCAAGCCTTCTCACCAGTCAGTTCCTCTCTGAGTGTTGCAATGGCAGAGTTTCTGGCAGGGTGTGGGGGACCCTTGCTCAATGACCTCCTGCCCTGTTGTTCAGAGGATACAGCTGCCAGAAAAGAGTTGGCTCATTGTGGGCCTTCCCAAGGGACTCTGGTGGCCCCAACTTCTGACGTGGTCCTTTCCCTGCTATGGGGATAGGGGCAGAGCTCCGGAGGCAGGTATCCACTGTCACTCAGCCACCACATGGAACCCTAGGGTGGCTGGGAGCACAGCAGGGTTCAGAAGAAGGGCTGTTTTTTGTTTGTTTGTTTGTTGTTTTTTGAGATAGAGTCTTGCTCTGTCACCCAGGCTGGAGTGCAGTGGTGCGATCTCGGCTCACTGCAACCTCTGCCTCCCGGGTTCAAGTGATTCTGCTGCCTCAGCCTCCCGAGTACCTGGGACTACAGGCGCCCACCATCACGTCTGGCTAATTTTTGCATTTTTAGTAGAGATGGGGTTTCACCATATTGACCAGGCTGGTTTCGAACTCCTGACCTTGTGATCCACCCACCTCGGTCTCCCAAAGTGCTGGGATTACTGGCATGAACCACCGCGCCCGGCCAGAAGAACTGGTTTTTAGGAGAAGGTGACTGGGGACTATGAGGGAGCTGAGCATGGCTTGATAGAAATCCTGTTAGAGAGATGATTATAATGTACAAAATCATGCGTGTCTGAGTGTGTGTGTCTGTTAACCTGGCAGGCACCACATGTATATGTGCATGTGTATGTGTGTGTGTTATTGTGAGCTTGGGCTTGTTAGAGCCTCTGTTGGCGTGTGACGGTGTTGGCATGCACACTCATGCAAATGCATGCTGTGAGTGTTGTTGCGTGACTGTGCTGGTGTGTCCCGTGAGTATGAGTGTGAAAGAGAGCTGGTGTGGGTGGTGTGCCCTGTGTGACAGTGGTTGTGTAAGTGTGCCAGGGGTGATAGGAAGGAAAGTGAAGGCAGAAGTCATGCTGGGGCAGAGCCCAGGCCTTCTGGCTTCCTGAAGAGGGCAGGAGCTGGGCAGCTGCTGACAGAAACATTGGCAGAGCCTTCATCTTCCTTGTCCTTCTGTCTCACCCTCAGGTCTCTGACCCCTCCCAAGGATCATGCCGCAGCCCCACTGACCCAGGAGTAGGGGCCTAAGGGGTGAGTGGGGTGGACTGAGGGCTTTCAGGGTCACGAAACAGGGTGGGGGTGGCCTTCCTGAACCCCACAACTCCTCACAGCCCCTTCCTCCTATAAGGACCCTGTTGCTAGGTAACAGATGGGGGAGCCAGAATGAGGCAGCTTGAGAGGCTGGAGACTGGACCCATGACAGGAAATGGCCTTGATCCCCCTCTGCAGTGACTCTCCAGGTGCAGACACACAGCCTCACACACACTCACACACAAACATGCACAGATATATAGACATACACGCAGAGATACATCCAGAGACAGGCACACTGCTCCCACACAGAGCTACGTGCACATTCATAGACACAGACACAGAGACACCCACTCACACAGACAGGCACACATAGACTCACACAGAAGCACATACACACAAACACGGTCTTACAGACATACACACATGCAGCCAAACACATACATAGAGACTTTTACACACTGTCACATACACACAAACCTGCACACACAGACACACAGACATCCATAAAGAGCTGCACACACACGCACACCCACACAGGCAAACTCACCCATACTTAGAGACACACAAAGACACACATGTACAAGCACACTGAAAGAGTCACAGAAACACAACATATCAAAGCATTAGGACCCAACCTGAGCAATATAGCAAGACTTTGTCTCTACTAAAAATCGAACAAATTAGCCAGGGGTGGTGGCACGCACCTGGAGTCCCAGTTCTTGGGAGGCTGAGACCAGAGGATCACTTGAGCCCAGGAGATCAAGGCTGCCGCAAGCTGTGATTGTGCCACTGCACTCCAGCCTGGGCAATAGAGTGAGAGCTTGTCTCAAAACAAAACAAAACAAAACAAAAAACAAAGCAATAGGAGGCAAAAATATACAAATAAGCATAGCAATATCCCAATGTAGAAAGCCAGCCCCGGAGACATAGACACGAGCCAATGGAAAGAGAAGCACTGAGCGGGGACATACTGTGAGGCAGACTGAACGGTACAGTAGGTGGCCCGGCTCCGCTTTTTTCCCTTAGAGGGAGGACCCCAATCTAGGCCCAAGAGAGAAAGCCATGTGCCTGTATGAGCGTATGAGCATGTGCGTACACGTGTGTGCGCAGAGTGATGCACCTGGCAGGGGCCCTTGAGTGAGGCATGCCCCATTCTGTAGCAGGGAACCTGGAATGGGCTGTGTGTACTGCAAGAAATTGGAGCCGGCGGCCACGGCCAAAGAGGATGCCGGCCTGGAAGGGGACTTCAGGAGCTACGGGGCAGCAGACCACTATGGGCCTGACCCCACTAAGGCCCAGCCTGCATCATCATTTGTCCACATCCCCAACTACAGCAACTTCTCCTCTCAGGCCATCAACCCTGGCTTCCTTGATGGTGGCACCATCAGGGGTGTGTCAGGTGAGTCCAGGGGGCCGGAGTCAGGTGCTGCCTGGATCCTGGGAGAAACTGAGGGAAGAAGAGGAGATGCGGACTTGCCCTTAGGAGCCTCCAGTAGGATGTGGCAGACACAACCCCGCTTTCAAGATCACACAGGCTGAGGGAGTCTGTACAGCCCTACCGTCAGAAACCACAGTCTGCAGGGGAGGGTCAGGAAGCTCTACTCCCAGGCTGAGAGGGGCATGACCCTGTGACAGATGCAAGTGACAAAGAGAAACGTCTTGCCCTTTTAGGAGCCACTTCCCAGATGGGAAGTCTTCTTGGTGGGGAAGAGGAGGAGTGGGCAACAAGGGGATCCTCCGTGGTGGGAGGAATGGGCTTGAAGTTGTTGTCCTAAGCTGTGGAGACCAAATCTGAAATTCCTTAGACTCCAAAGGCCTTTGGGAGCCGGGGCACTAGAGGAGTGGGGAGGTGCAGCGCCTGGCTGGGGAACAGGAATTTGGGGGTGCAGCCCCCTTGGTGCTTCTGCCCCATGCCCTACCCTGCTGAGTAGCCCTGACTCTGCAGGGATTGGAGTGACCCTGTTCATCGCCCTGTATGACTATGAGGCTCGAACTGAGGATGACCTCACCTTCACCAAGGGCGAGAAGTTCCACATCCTGAACAATACGTAAGTGACCAGGCCACCTAGTCAGAACATTGTCTGGGCTGGAAGCAGGACCCAGACAGGAATCCCGCCTGGTCCCTAGCCTCAGAATGCTCCAGCCTAGTTGCGAACACATATACATAAAAATAAAAACCCTGGATGATTGCAACTGTGTGCTGGGGTGGGGTGGGGAGTGGGGTGGGGGGTGGGTGGGCAGGTGTTGGGCCACTGCAACCGGCCTGGAGAAGGTGATTTTTAAGCTGAGGCTATAAAAATGAGATAGACGGCCAGGTGCGGTGGCTCACGCCTGTAATCCCAGCAGTTTGGGAGGCCAAGGCGGGTGGAACACCTGAGGTCAGGAGTTCAAGACCAGCCTGGCCAGCATGGTGAAACCCAGTCTCTACTAAAAACACAAAAATTAGCTGGGCCTGGTGGTGTGCACCTGTAATCCCAGCTACATGGGAGGCTGAGGCAGGAGAATCACTTGAACCCGAGAGGTGGTTGCAGTGAACCGAGATCGCGCCACTGCACTCCAGCCTGGGCAACAGAGCAAGACTCCATCTCAAAAAAATAAATAAATACTTAAAAAATAAAAAATAAGAGGGAGGAAAAGAGGAAGAGAGTGACAGAGAATGAGAATAAATGATAACTTCTGAAAACCACAAAGTGGTTCACCTTAGGTGGTTCATAAAATATGGGATGCAGAATGGGAGAGAACAGAGGCTAGAGAGGTAGGCAGAGGCAGATTCTGTCAGGCTTTTTTTTTTTTTTTTTTTTTTTGAGTTGGAGTCTCACTCTCTCTCCCAGGCTGGAGTGCAGTGGTGCAATCTCAACTTGCTGTAACCCCCGCCTCCTGGGTTCAAGTGATCCTGGGACTACAGGCAGGAGCCATTACGCCTGGCTAATTTTTTGTATTTTTAGTAAAGATGGGGTTTCACGATGTTGGCCAGGCTGGTCTCGAACTCCTGACCTCAGGAGATCCACCTGCCTCAGCCTCCCAAAGTGCTGGAATTACAGGCATGAGCCACCACACCTGGCCTCTGCCAGGCTTTTTAAGCCACGTTGAGAAGTCTAGATTTTATCCAGAAGGAAATCTGTAGCCATTTTCTGTGGGGAAGTGACCTAGTCAGCTGTCCACTGTATTCCCAATCCCCAGCCCAGCCCAGCTGAGGAGCCCATGGAAGAAGCTAAGAGGCCCAAGTGCCCCCGAGCTTATTCCTTCTGCAGGGACAAGCCCTCCCAGGGAAGCTGCAGTGGCTGGGGCAGAGCAGACAAAAGACCTGGTGGTGGTGGGGTGTCCAAGATGGGGGGTTGGCAGGATTCATCTC
The DNA here is from genome assembly GCF_043159975.1 of Macaca nemestrina. Taxonomy (NCBI): domain Eukaryota; kingdom Metazoa; phylum Chordata; class Mammalia; order Primates; family Cercopithecidae; genus Macaca; species Macaca nemestrina. Next base: position 206,410,429 of record NC_092125.1, read on the forward strand.
TGCAGTCCTGTGTGGCTCCACCTGGCCCCAGGGTGCCTTGGGGGCTGGGGGTGCTGCTGACCATGCCCTGTTCTGTGCCTACAGTGAAGGTGACTGGTGGGAGGCTCGGTCTCTCAGCTCCGGACAAACTGGCTACATTCCCAGCAACTATGTGGCCCCTGTTGACTCCATCCAGGCTGAAGAGTAAGTGAGGATTGCGGCAAGGCCAGCCCTATGGACAGGACCCTGGAGTCCAGACTCCAAGGCCACCTCTTGGACAAGTCATTGCTCCAGTCTGAGCCTGTCTCCTTATCTAATAATTTTGTAAGGTCATTGTGAGAATAAAAGAAGATTATACTGATAATAATAGTAGTAGATAATACTTACAGAGCATGTACTATGTTCTGGGCACTATTGAAAGTACTGTCTGTGTATTAATAGGGTTAGAAACTACTATTACCCTATTTTACAAATGAGGAAGTTGAGGCACAGAGAAAGTAAATATCCTGTGCGAGTTCACACGGCTAGTGAGTGGTGGAGCTGATGTATGAACCCAGATAGTTAAGCTGCATTTGCTCAGCATTATACATATTGCCTCCCAGTAAAAACAACAGTGTGTGAGCTTTAAAAAATTGTAAAGTGCTGGACAAGTGCAAGGGAGCATTACTAGGAATTAATTCTATTAAGGAGACAAGAATTTTTCTTTTCTTTTCTTTTCTTTTTTTTTTTTTTTTTTTTTTAATTATTTTTTTTTTTTTATTTTTTGAGACGGAGTCTTGCTCTGTAGCCCGGGCTGGAGTGCAGTGGCCAGATCTCAGCTCACTGCAAGCTCCGCCTCCCGGGTTTACGCCATTCTCCTGCCTCAGCCTCCAGAGTAGCTGGGACTACAGGCGCCCGCCACCTCGCCCGGCTAGTTTTTTGTATTTTTAGTAGAGACGGGGTTTCACCGTGTTAGCCAGGATGGTCTCGATCTCCTGACCTCGTGATCCGCCCGTCTCGGCCTCCCAAAGTGCTGGGATTACAGGCTTGAGCCACCGCGCCCGGCCTTCTTTTTTTTTTTTTTTTTTGAGACAGGGTCTTACTCTGTCGCCCAGGCTAGAGTATAGTGTAGTGACACAATCACAGCTCACTGCAGCTTTGACCTCCCTGGCTCAGATGATTCTTTCACCACGCCTAGGTAATTTTTGTATTTTTAGTAGAGAGAGTGTTTCGCAATGTTGCCCAGGCTGGTCTTGAACTCCCGAGCTCAAGCGATCCACCCATCTTGGCCTCCCAAAGTTCAGGGATTACGGGCATGAGCCACTGAGGCCTGGCCCAAGAGGCAGGAATTTACCATTCATTGAATGCCTTTATATACTTGAGCAAGTATACTACAGCAAGTATTTACCACCTTGGTTCATTTAACTCTCACAATAACACTGTTGATATTATTAGTTTTTTAAGAGACAAGGGCGTGCTCTGTTGCCCAGGCTGGGGTACAGTGACATGATTTTAGGTCACTTCAGCCTCAAACTCCTGAGCTCAAGTGATCCTCCCACCTCAGCCTCCTGAGTAGTTGATACTACGGGTGTGTGCCACCATGCCTGGCTAATTTTTATATATATATTTTTTTATAGAAGCAGAATCTTGCTATGTTGCTCAGGCTGATCTCAAACGTCTGAGCTCAAGCAATCCTCTCACCTTGGCCTCCCAAAGTGCTGGGATTTCAGGCATAAGTCACCATGCCTGGCCTTGACATTATTATTTTAGACAGAGTCTTGCTCTGTTGCCCAGGCTGGAGGGCAGTGGCTCAATCTTGGCTCACTGCAACTTTCACCTCCTGAGTTCAAGCAATTCTCCTGCCTCAGCCTTCCAAGTACCTGGGACTACAGGTGCACGCCACCACACCTGGCTAATTTTTGTTAATTTTAGTAGAGACGGGGTTTCACCATGTTGGCCAGGCTGGTCTCAAACTCCTGACCTCAAGTGATCTTCCTGCCTCAGACTCCCGAAGTGCTGCGATTACAGGTGTGAGCCACCATGTCCAGCCCCTTGTTATTATTATTGTCCCCATTTTACAGATGAGGAAACTGAGGCTCATAAAGCTTTTAAAAAGCTATCCTCACAAATGTCATACATATATGAGAAAAGAAGGGATTGAAGAGACTGCAAAGTGAGAATCCAGGACTCTGTGATTGATTTGGGTTATGGGGAGTGGGAGGAATCAAGGGTGACTCAAAGTCTCCTTAAGGAGCTGGGTGGATGATGGCACCATTTGCTAAGGCAGGGAACACAGGAGCAGGTATAGGTTCATGAGTTCTAGGGGGTACTTGTTGGATTGTGGTTTGTGGAGAGGAACATCCATGTGGAGGAGGCTGCCAGCAATTCGATTAGGTTGTGCTTTGTATGGCAGGCAACCAGCCCATGCTAATCCATGCCCCTGAATCAGCCCAAAGGAAGGGGCACCTTTTCCTAATTGGCACTAAGACTCCTCAGTTTGTTTGCTATGGTCCTTGCAGAGGTCACAGTGGGCTAGGGCAGAAATGTGGAACTCATGAGAGTAAAGATGATCATTAAAGCTATATAGGAGGGGGCCAGGGGCAGTGATGCATGCATGCAATCCCATCACTTTGGGAGGCTGAGGTGGGTGGATCACCTGAGGTTAGGAGTTCAAGACCAGCCTGGCCAACGTGGTGAAACCTTATTTCTACTAAAAATACAAAAATTAGCTGGGTGTAGTGGCAGGCAACTGTAGTCCCAGCTACTCAGAAGGCTGAGGCAAGAGAATCACTTGAACCTGGGAGGTGGAGGTTGTAGTGAGCCGAGATGGAGCCACTGCACTCCATCCTGGGTAACACAGCGAGATTCAGTCTCAAAAAAAATTAATTAATTAAAATTTTTAAAAAAAGCTATATAGAGGGTTAAGGAAGAGAGCAGAGAGTGAAAAAGATTGGCTCTGGGACCCCACTTTGGGGAAAGCTGCCCTCGAAGGAGAAGGAGCCACTGGAGAAGTGAGGAAATCCAGACCAGGCCAAGTCAGAAGAACCAAGAGAGCGCAGAAGCTTCAGGAAACTAGAGAGGGCGTGTCAGAGGCTGCCACTGGATTTGGCAGTGGGGGTGACCTTGGTGAGAGATTTCTCTGTGCGAGGGTGGGAGGCGGAGGCCAGACAGCAGAACCTGGGAGGCAGTGGGAGGTGAGGAAGTGGAGACCCAAGTGCGAAGCACTTTTTCAAGTAAAGGGAAGGCGAGAAGATACAGCAGAATGTTGATGGCAAGATGGAACTTAGAATAGTTTCCTTTGGGGAAGGGAGAAATGTGGGCATGTTTGGAGGTTGTTGGAATGGAGAGGCTGCATGCAGGTGGAGGCTGCTGGCAGGAAGTGGGTATGACTGAGCAGGAGCGGGTGGGCATCACTGAACAGGAGTGGGTGGGCGAGGTTCAGAGGTCAAGTGCAGTGAGGCCCAAGTCTGGGGAGGTGGTAGGAGGCATGAAGGAGAGGAGGGACAATGATGCAGAGGACAGGAGGTTTGTGGGGAGCTTCATGCTTGTGTCCACATCTTGGAGCCAGTGTCACCAAGCGCTGAGAGGTGCTCAGTGCAGTGTTGTGGTTACGGGTAGTGTGGTTAGGAGCACAGGCCCTAAAGCAGACAGCCTGGGTTCCTGTTCTATCAACTGCAGTCCTGACTGTCTAATGGGGGTGAACAATGGTAGCTATCTCACAACGTTGTTAGGAGAATTAAGTAAATACATACATGTATTAAGGCAGACCCTAGCATGAAATACGTGCTGTTATTATTATACTGATTATTAAGGAAGTAGCTAATGTCATGCTTGTGGGAGGGGGGAGGGCTTTGAAAAAACTTGACAATGTGTCCTGTCTATACAGTCCTTCAACACTTCCTCCGTCCCCCTCCCGCCTGCCCTCTTGGACACACCACTTGCCAGTGCTTTCTCCTGTTTCCTGAACTGTGCCTAGTACCCAGGGGCGGACTGACTTACCCAGGGGCGGACTGACTTTCCCAGGGTCCACTAAGACTTCCATCACCCTTGGTTTGAAAACACGAGGCTCCTTTAATTCAACCCAAGATGGCCACAGGCCAGTTTCATGATCATCTGAGTCTTCTATGGCACCTGTGGTCATGTCAGCTCCCCCATTGTACCTGCACAGTTGGTTTAGGGCTACAGTTCAATCCCGGAAAGAATCACCCAGGGAGAGGAGTGATTGAGGCCTGAGGTTGAAGTTTAGACTTAGGACAACATCCAAGTCTAAGAGAGTGCAAGAAGAGCAGGAGCTGGGGCGGGAGCAGCCAGAGAGAAGAGAAGCAGGAGACCGTGTTGCTCTGGAGGCCAAAGGAGGAAAGGATTTGGAAGTGGGGGTGGGAGAAGGATCTGAGTGATCTGATTACTGGAGTGGTGAAAAAAGAACTAGGGTGAGGGGCAGAGGATTTTAGGTAGATCTCATTAGCCAGCCTGTGGACAGGTCACTTTCCCTCTCTGAGCCTCAACTTCCTCATCTGTAAAATGAGTGCACAGAGGGGCTAGAGTGAGATGAACTGAGGGTCCATGGCACCCTGATGACTGGGATTGAAGCAATTTTAATTCAAGAGAAACCTAACGAGAAGAGATGCTAACCTTTGCTGGGCACCTACTATGTGCCAGGCATTTTACATTCCCCTTCTCTGTGATCCTCCCAGCCAGGCTGTGAAGCAGGTGTACCAGCCCCATTGTACACATGGGGAAAATGGAGTATTGACTTGTGAAGTGACTGCGCAGGAGGCTGAGGTAAGGATTGAGCAGAGCACACCTGACTCTTGCCTGCCTTTCCCAACAGGTGGTACTTCGGAAAGATTGGGAGAAAGGATGCAGAGAGGCAGCTGCTCTCACCAGGCAACCCCCAGGGGGCCTTTCTCATTCGGGAAAGCGAGACCACCAAAGGTAGGGGTGGTGCCATGCGCCAAGGTGACTGGGAGGCCCAACCATTGGGGTAGGGCTAGGAGCGGTAGGGTGCTTGGGTCAAGGCCAAGACTGGGACCAGGTCCTAGGGATGCTGCTGTCAGGCCTCTCCCAGCTCCCAGACTAGGGGAGAGGAGAACAGCAGATCCAAAGTGATCCTTCTCCACAGGTGCCTACTCCCTGTCCATCCGGGACTGGGATCAGACCAGAGGCGATCATGTGAAGCATTACAAGATTCGCAAGCTGGACATGGGTGGCTACTACATCACCACGCGGGTTCAGTTCAACTCGGTGCAGGAGCTGGTGCAGCACTACATGGGTGAGGGCAGGGGCCTCAGATCCCTGAACCAACCCACTGAAGCATTGTCCAGATGGGGAGACTGAGGCCCAGAGAAGGGAAGGGTCTACCAAGCAGTATTGGCCAGACCAAAACCAGAACCCAAGGAGTGGTCTCCTAGGCCAGGAGCTTTTGTGAGCTTCTGGAGGAAAGCAGTCCATCACCACGCAGCACCTCCTAATAACTGAGCAAGGCATTGGTCAGTTTCTTGCCTCAAGGCCTCAATTTGTGGAAACTTGATGGAATGTTTGTGCCACCTGAATGCCCCACCAAGGCACCAGGACTGCCCTGTGGGCAGACAGGGAGCCATCATCACAGGGCCCTGAGCAGGGGGTGACAGAGGCTGGTCTCACTTTTGTGAGAAACTCTGGCTGCTGGTGGAGCTTGGATGCCAGGGGACAAGGCAGAATGAGGGGTCCATCAGAAGGCAGGGGCCGTTGTTGATGGTGAGACTAAATTGGTGGCAGTGGAGTAAAGACGAAGCAGATGATTTTGAAGCTGGGTAGGAGGCAGAATAGGCCTGACTTGGTGGAGAATTGGCTGTGGGGGTGAAGGCAAGGCAGGAGTCAATGCCCACGTTTCTGCCTTGATTGGTTATGCCAAGGATGAAGTCCATGGAAGACCATGCGCCTCATGTCCACACCTTTGCCTGGAATCCCCAACCCCATGTCCACCTGTGAGAATCACACCTTATCCTTCAAGGCCCAGCTGGAGGCTACCTCCTATGGGAAGGCCCCCAGGCCTTACAAAAGGCTTACAGGGATTATCTCTCCCTCTGGGTGCCACTCCCTTCCTTGGGCACCAACATGTTCCCCTATTCAGTGGGTCGAGTTGCCTTTCTTCCTGGCCTGTGACCTCATTTGGGGCCTAGTTCCTTATAATTGATCTTAGGGTCTGGCACCAGGCTGGTATAGGATAAGGAGTGGAGGGGGGTGTCCTGGCCCTCCTGTGACTACCCCATGACCCCTCCCCTAGAGGTGAATGACGGGCTGTGCAACCTGCTCACCGCGCCCTGCACCATCATGAAGCCGCAGACGCTGGGCCTGGCCAAGGACGCCTGGGAGATCAGCCGCAGCTCCATCACGCTGGAGCGCCGGCTGGGCACCGGCTGCTTTGGGGATGTGTGGCTGGGTACGGAGCTCCCGGGGGCCGGGGCGAGGGCCTGGGATCGGGGGAGAGGGTCCTGACAAGACAGCCTCTGAGCAGGCACGTGGAACGGCAGCACTAAGGTGGCGGTGAAGACGCTGAAGCCAGGCACCATGTCCCCGAAGGCCTTCCTGGCGGAGGCGCAGGTCATGAAGCTGCTGCGGCACGACAAGCTGGTGCAGCTGTACGCCGTCGTGTCGGAGGAGCCCATATACATCGTGACCGAGTTCATGTGTCACGGTTAGGAGGCGGAGCCTGGTCGGGCGGGATTCGGGATGAAGTTAAGAGGGGAGTTTTCAGGCGTGGGACCTGGGACGCGATCTGTGAGGGACGAGGGACAATGGGTAGAGTCCCACTAAAGGACCAGGTGTGTAAAACGACTGGAGCGCTGGGGTGGGAGCCGGGCCGAGTGAGACCACTACGGATCTGGGGCTGGGAGCGGCGCCTCTGGTGTTGGGGGTGTGGGGTTTGGGCTAACGAAGGCAGAATCGGGAATGAGGGAGGGTCTGGGGCGGAGTCTGAGTGGGTCGTGTCCGGGGCACCAAGGAACAGAAGAAATGAGATGTGGGCAGAGTCCGTGTCTGGCAGCAAGGCCAGCGCGAGACAAGTGAGGGGTTGAGGTACCCGCGGGATCCTAAGTGAGGGGCGGGTCCAGGTGGGCAGGGATGGAGGGGCGGGGCCAAGCGAGAGGAGGAGGGGCTGGGGCCAGGGCTAGGGCTGACGTTCTGGCTTCCTCTTCCCAGGCAGCTTGCTGGATTTCCTCAAGAACCCGGAGGGCCAGGATTTGAGGCTGCCCCAGTTGGTGGACATGGCAGCCCAGGTAACTGGGCCAGCAGCCTTTACCTCCCGGACCTCCTACCTATTAACTGTTCCCAAATTCTCTGTCCCTTCAAACGCCTGGGAGGGCGGCCCCGCCCACTGCATCAGTTGTGCCTCCAGCTGTGCCTGAGAGGTACTGCCTCTCTTTCTGGGCTTCAGTCTCCCCCTCTGGAAAGTGGGTTTTTCAAATGGTCCCTCACCCCTCACACAGGCCACGGTGCTGTGAGTCCACATGAGCTCCCATCTCTCCACACTTTGGCCCCCCAGGTAGCTGAGGGCATGGCCTACATGGAACGCATGAACTACATTCACCGCGACCTGAGGGCAGCCAACATCCTGGTCGGGGAGCGGCTGGTGTGCAAGATCGCAGACTTCGGCTTGGCCCGTCTCATCAAGGACGATGAGTACAACCCCTGCCAAGGTGCCCTGCCTCACCCCACCTTCCAAGAGCTCCCCATGCAGCAAGGGACTTCCATGGGGCCCCACACACTCAGGAACCCTTCTTCACCCCAGGTCACCCGAGTCACCCCCATCCTGATGTAGTATGAGAGGCAATTCTGGGCTCAAATCCCAGGTCAGCCACTTACCAGCCATGTGGCCTTGGGCAAGTCACCTGACCTCCGGAAGCTGCCTTTTCTCTTCTGTAAAGTGAAAATATTCAGATAACAGCAAATCAGCAGATGTTTACCAGGCACCTGCTATGTGACAGGCACAGCTATAATTCTTAAATGAAAGACAATGACGTTCAACAGTGGGAATTCTGTAGCCAGAATGCCTGAGTGTGGATCCTAGCCAGGTATTAACCCTGTGATCTGGGCAAGTTACCTAACTAATCAGTGCCTCTTTTCCCTCACCTGTAAAATGAGTCTCTATCTCATGGAGGTTTTGTGAGGGTCAAATGAGTTAATGCATGCATATCACTTAAAACAGTGTCTGGCACACAGGAAAGGCTAGCCAAGTATTGGCTGTTATTAGGATGAGAATTATTGCAATGTTTGGAACGTGCCCATCACTATACTAGACACATAGTAGGTGTTGACTAGATACCAAGTCCTTTCTACTATGCCCAGAGACCCTTGTGCTCAGGATCCCCAAGATCCTCATCCCTAAAGTCCCCATTCTCTCTCTCTCTTTTTTTTTTTTTTTTTTTGAGACAGAGTCTCACTGTCACCCAGGCTGCAGTGCAGCGGTGCGATCTCAGGTTATTGCAACCTCCACCTCCTGGGTTGAGGCGGTTCTTCTGCTGCAGCCTCCCTAGCAGCTGGGATTACAGGCACCTGCCACCATGCCCAGCTAATTTTTGTATTTTTAGTAGAGACGGGGTTTCGCCATCTTGGCCAGGCTGGTCTCAAACTCCTGACCTCAAGTGATCTGCCTGCCTTGGCCTCCCAAAGTGCTAGGATTACAGATGTGAGCCACTGTGCTCAGACCCCATTCTCTTAATCCAGCTGTTTCCAGGGACCCCCTCACTAACTTTCCCTGCTCCCCCATCCTCTCCAGGGTCCAAGTTCCCCATCAGGTGGACAGCCCCAGAAGCTGCCCTCTTTGGCAGATTCACCATCAAGTCAGATGTGTGGTCCTTTGGGATCCTGCTCACTGAACTCATCACCAAGGGCCGAATCCCCTACCCAGGTTTGCCCCACCAGGGGTAGGGCTGGGGTGGGGGATAGTCACGGGGAAGGGCTTCTTCCTGGCTGTCCCTTTGACTAACAGAGCCCCATCCTTCAGGCATGAGTAAACGGGAAGTGTTGGAACAGGTGGAGCAGGGCTACCACATGCCATGCCCTCCAGGCTGCCCAGCGTCCCTGTATGAGGCCATGGAACAGACCTGGCGTCTGGACCCGGAGGAGAGGCCCACCTTCGAGTACCTGCAGTCTTTCCTGGAGGACTACTTCACCTCCACCGAACCACAGTACCAGCCCGGGGATCAGACATAGCCTGTCTGGGCATCAACCACCTCTCTGGCGGTGACCACCAGTCCTTGCCAATCCCCAGAGCTCTTTTTCCAAAGTCTCCAGGCTGGCTTAGAAGCCCATAGAGTCCGAGCATCTCCGAGGAGGCGGGCTGCTCTGACACCACCTAGGGCAACTCACTCACTTTACAGATGGGGCAAAAGGAGGCCCAGAGCTGATCCCTCATCCGCTCTGGCCCCAAGCACTATTTCTTCCTTTCCCACTTAGGCCCCTACATGCCTCTAGCCTTTCTCACTCCACCCCCACCCAAAGTGCTCAGACCTTGTCTAGTTATTTATAAAACTGTATGTACCTCCCTCACTTCTCTCCTATCACTGCTTTCCTACTCTCCTTTTATCCCACTCCAGTCCAGGTGCCAAGAATTTCCCTTCTACCCTCAATTCTCTTGTGTCTGTAAGTTACAAAGTCAGGAAAAGTCTTGGTTGGACCCCTTTCCTACTGGGTGGATGCAATGCTCCAGGACTGGGGTCTGGGCCCAGGTTTGAGGGAGAAGGTTGTGGAGCGCTTCCCACCTCTCTGAATAGTGTGTATGCGTTAGTTTACTGATTCTGTAAATAAGTAAAATGACAATATGAATCCTCAAGCCATGAAATACTCTTGAACTTTCCTTTGGGAGGGAGGATGGTCAATGGGAGGTGAACGGACAGATTTGGCCACAGGCAGCAGCAGGGGAAGCTGAGAGAGGGCCCTAATGCCTACCAAGCATGGGGCATCCAAGGTGTGGAGTTTTAGAACACCCAGAGTCCCACTGCCCATCTGCTTGTGAGTTTAGAAGACAAGCAACTGGCCAGGCGAGGTGGCTCAAGCCTGTAATCCCAGCACTTTGGGAGGCCGAGGCAGGTGGATCACGAGGTCAGGCGATCGAGACCATCCTGGCTAACATGGTGAAAACCCATCTCTACTAAAAATACACACACACAAAAAAAATAGACGGGCGTGGTGGCGGGCACCTGTAGTCCCAGCTGCTCGGGAGACTGAGGCAGGAGAATGGCATAAACCTGGGAGGTAGAGCTTGCAGTGAGCCAAGATTGCGCCACTGCACTCCAGCCTGGGCGACAGAGCAAGACTCTGTCTCAAAAAAAAAAAAAAAAAAAGGCAAGCAACTGAAGATACATTAAAATTAAAATGTCCCCTTCGTTACTGATGTGGCCTTCAATCTGTGTACAATAGGTTTGCTAATTCTTTATCTGAGTTCGTCGGATTTGGCATTCATCACAGGCGCAGTGGGACAACCTTAGGCCTCCTTTGCCACGGCAAGGAGGAAGACCACAGCGGAACTTCTGGAGCTGTCAGATTCTCCAAAAGAGGACAGAAGAGAGGGGAGGAGAGAGGAGAGGCCTGAGGGTTAGTCTAACTCACTGTATCTCACTAGGGGAGTTTTGCCCCCAAGGGAGCTTTTGGAGAGGTTTAGAGGCAGTTTGGTTTGTTTGGCTCCTACAGGTAGGGATCAGGGATGCTGAACAACCTGCAGTGCACCTGTGCCACGATGAATCTTCACACTCCCTCATTCCCCTTAGAGAAACTCTGGAAGCTGACATGCCTCCGTGTGGAAACAAGGGGAGCAGGGAATAAAGATTCCCACCTCTCCCGTCAGTAAATTTTTGTTGACCATCTGACTGACTAAGGGAAAGGACAGGGAAGGAGTCTGGAAGCTGGGAATCACTGCTGCAATTGGCAAATCATTACTGAGCATTGACTCTGCAAAGCATTGACTCTTTGCTAAGGAGGACCCTGGGAACACAAACATGAATAAGACCTGTCCCTGCCCTGGAGGAGGAGTTCATAGTCAAGCAGAGAGGAAAATTGTAATAATAATAACTCATTTATTAAGTGTCCTCTGAATGTCAGATGTATTTACAGCCATCTTTTCATTTTAATCCAGTCCTGAGCCTGGTTCTGTGATTAGTCCCATTTGTAGGTGAGAAAACTGAGGCTCAGGGGTTACATGATGTACCAAGGGCATGCAGCTGTATGTGACAGAGCTAGGATTTGAACCTAGATCTTACACCAAAGCTCATGGTCTTTTCACTAGACTTCATTGCCTCTAGGCTTTGGGAAGAGAGCATCTGTGGGGTGTGGGGTGTGTGTGTGTGTGTGTGTGTGTGTGTGTGTGTGTGTGTGTGTGTATGATCTTTCCTCCTCTAGTTATTGGTGGAAAGATTCCCTGGAAATCCTCCTATGCTGGGTGACCTAAAGGAAAGAAAGATAAGGCGATCAATGCAGACTGAGAATTCCCTGTGTCCTGCCCTGTGCTGGGGGTTGTTAAATGAGAGCAATAAGATGGAGAGAAGCCAAATGGCTGCTCAGAGGGGTTGTCATAGGGGTGGCAGCCTTAGCTCTACAGCAAAAGTCTCAGGGGCCAAGGCTTCCCAAGGGATACAGTTTCTGGTTGACCAAACTCACAAGAGCCTGATGTATAAGCCAGAGGCCAGTGATTCTACCTGCCATGAAATAAGCAGAGAAGAGCATGGCACTGGAGCTGTAGTGCCTGGTGTGAATCCTGCCTCCACCACTCACTAGCTGTGTGATTTAGTGTAAATTTTTCACCTCTCCAAGCCTCGATTTCCTCATCTCTGAAATAGTAATCAAATGATCAATACATGTTAATTCTCTTTGTCACTACCATTTGCAAATTGTTGACTCTGTGCCAGGCATCCTGCTAAGTGCATGCATGCTGCCATTTTATCCTCGCAGATCCCTATGAGGAGGAGTTTGTTGTATCTTCATGTTGCTAATGAGGAAACTGAGGCACAGTGAAGTGAATCAGCAGGACAGAAGTGGCAGAGCAGGGGCTTACACCAAGTCTTTTGACTCCAAAATCAGTGCTCTCAGTCTCCATAGCATTTTTCAGGGACCAGAATATTCTTGTCCGCCCTACAGGGCTCTGTCTGGTACTGGGATGCCTGTTTGGTTTCAACGAAAGCCCAGCAGGGCAGTGAACCACCCGGAGTTCACCAGGCCCCTCACTGCTCCTCAGTAGAGACCAGGGCCTCCTGAGCCTGGAATCCCTGTGTCTACTGGTACCTTCCTTGTCTCTCCCTCTGAAACAGCTAGATGAATTCTCCCTTGCACCCCATTTTCTGTGCTGCCTTCTGTTCCCTTCAGATAGAGCACAATGCAATTGATTAGGCTTCTGCTTTCTCAATTTCAATCACATCCTCGCCCTGCCTCCCTGAGATTACAGGCGGGTCACCTTGATTGCGGTTTGCACCGTTCACAAAACTCTTCAGTCGTTTACAAAACCATCTCTCGCCTCATTCACTCCCCCACCTGGCTCTTCTCCTCCGTGATGCGTGGATTTTACTGGTTTAAGACTCAGAGGGCAATTTTATTTCCAAGTTCATGGTGGGGGAGGAGGACACCTAATTGACTAATGCTGGGTATTTCGCATGCATCGTCTAATTTGATCTTCACCACAAGGCAGCACAGATGTGTGATTATCCCCATTTTACAAAAGAGGAAACAAGACTCTGAGAGGCTACAACACTGGCTCAAGGTCATACAGGCGGATGGTAGAGTCAGGATTTGAACTCAAAGTCTCATGTGTTCCCCGAGTCATATTTCTTTATTTGAAGGAGCAGCCTGGGAAAGTGTCATATTGACCCAGAGTCAGGACCAGGAAGGGCCTGGTGCACATAGGGCTCAGGGGTAGCTCCATACATGCTGAGGATTGTACTCGTAAAAGAACTAAGTCATTTATTAATTTCACACACATCTACTGATGTCTCCTGTAGGCTGGTCCTGTCTAGGAGGCAGAACAGTAAACAATGACAACACTTAGGGGCAAGGTCAGTCTGGGAGCCAAGTCTGGGGGATTTCTTGGAGTCTGTGAAATAAAAATCTGCTTGATGAAGCAGCCAGAGGGTGAGGTCATCTCCAGCAGAGGGAACAGCATGGGCAAAGGCCCAGAGGTATGGTGGAGTAAGGCCCATTCAGGCTAGGCAAGTGCCAATAATTAGGCATGGGAGGCCTGAGGGTGAAGATGAGGCATGGAAGAAGAGGGATGGAGAGTCAAAGGCAAGAAGTAGGAGGGGGAAAACCAAGGGGTATGGGCCCTGAGTTGTGGGGAAAATAAAGAAGAAATCTGGGGGACCCAGGACTCATTGTGGGGAATGGAGTCTAATCTGGATCCCACTGCTCCAGGACTGAGCTGAGTGGATCCTCTCTCCACTCCAGTAGTTGTCTCCCAGGTACAGTATCTAAGACACACACACACACACACACACACACACACACACACACACACATACACACATCCTCTCTCCACTCCAGTAGTTGTCTCCCAGGTACAGTATCTAAGACACACACACACACACACACACACACACACATCCTCTCTCCACTCCAGTAGTTGTCTCCCAGGTACAGTATCTAAGACACACACACACACACACACACACACACACACACACACACCCCGCGCCTGGATGGTCCTGCAGTGATGTTCACACTCTCTCTAGTGGTGACTCTGAGTACTACATCCAAAACTGCAAGAAACTTTCCCCTGGGATGGGTCTTTTCAGAAACTTCCCACCACAGGACAGGAGGTATGGCACAGTTCCTGCTCTCAAAGAGGTCACAGTTTAATGGTGATGGGTGCTAATGGGACAGATGCAGGCACAAAATGACAATAAAGCTATGTGGGAGAACAGGGGAGAGTCCTAACTCAACTGGGCTGGGGGAAGTCTGGGAGGCTTCTCAGAGGAGGTGTTGATTCACGAGAAACAAGAGTAAGAGTAAGAGTAAGAGTTTGCTTGGTAAAGAAAGAAGCAACAGAAAGGCATTCCAGACTGGACAGAATTAAGTGAGCTCAAAGGCAAGAAATGAGACTGCTCAGGGAGTTACAATTAGGTAGGTGTGCTAGGAGTGTGAAATTTCAGAGGGGTTAGTGGCTAAAGATGAAGATGGCAAAGGCAGGCATGGGTCTTGTCTGCCACGCACTCGAGCTGGGATCCTAAGCCTTGGGCAATGGGGAGCCACTGAAGGGTTTTGAGCAGGGTAGTAGCAAGGTCAGATTTACTTTTTTTTTTTTTTTTAGACGGAGTCTCACTCTGTTGCTCAGGCTGGAGTGCAGTGGTACCATCTCAGCTCACTGCAACCTCTGCCTCCCGGGTTCAAGTGATTCTCCTGATTCAGCCTCCCAAGTAGCTGGGACTACAGGCGGGAGCCACCATATCCGGCTTATTTTTGTATTTTTAATAGAGATGGGGTTTCGCCATGTTGGCCAGGGTTGTCTCGAACGCCTGACCTCAAGTGATCCGCCCACCTTGGCCTCCCAAACTGCTGGGATCACAGGTGTGAGCCACCGCGCCCAGCCAGATTCATTTTTCAGAAGGAATCCTTTGGTGACAATGGGGAGGAAAGATGGGAGGGGAAGAGGCAGGAGAGGGACACCCTTCTTGGACACAAAGAACCATACCAGGTCACCGTCATATAAGGACATGTAGCTTTGACCGCACCAATGAACCAGACAGAGTGATACAAGTTATGGCACCTACAGACATGTCAGTGGGATCCCAGGCTGAGCACCCACAGACAAACATGTACTGCTTCACACGCAGACACAGAAGTCAGGCCCGCAAGCGAAAGCAAACCGAGGACACACAGTTATCCCCCAGACACAGGCGCACAGCGGGAACTACACAACCCTGATGGCCACAGGAATTCACACACACTCAGTGTGGCTGTCAAGGGCCCGACCCTGCTCCCCCTCTGTCTCCCCCAGGTCCCTTACCACCCCGGCAGGAACAAAGCTGACCTTTGCCCTCTGGCCTCTGGCCTCTCCTCCCACACCCCCTGCCCCAGAGGGAGGAGCTGTTTGAAGTCTGGGCTGCAGCTGGGGTTTCCTGTGGCCTAGAGGAATGTGGGAGGACTTGCACGGGGGAGGGGAAAGAGGCTGGCCCAGGAGGAGGGCTAACGGGGCCTGGGGGCCTTAGTCCCCACTGTACCACAATGAGGGAGGCTTCCTGCTTGCATGGCCTCTTGGGCTCCAGCTTTGAGTTGTTCCCATCCAAAGAAGGGGAAAACCAGGGCCATAATGGCTCCAGTCCAATAGGCCTCTTGTTCCTGGATCTGCAGCTCAATAGCTTAGGATAGGCCCACAACCTCTCTAGGCCTCTGTCTCCCCTTCTTCATACTGGGCTGAACCACCCTCTAGCAGTCCACACCTCCCCTGAGGCAGCCCCAGGAGTAGGGCCAGTCCCAGAAATTCCTTATTCAGGGAGGGCCATGCTAGTCCCTACCCTATCCTGCCCTTTCCATGAGGCCCGGGGGCCTGGCTCCAGGCTGCTGGGACCTGTCAGTTATTGTCATTATTAGTGTGACTCATCATCTCTCTCACCATGCCCTTGCCAGTTTTCACAGTGCTTTTACATCTATGTGCTCAGTTAATCTTCTCAACAGCTCTGCTTCTATTTTACACACGGGAAAACTGAGACTCACACAGACTGAGGACACACAAGTAAAATCAAGATCAGGACCAGGCCTGTCTGGCTGCTACTCCACATGGCCTCTCAAACCCGACTCCACAACTTTATCTCCAGACTCTCATCTTTATTTTCTAGGGTCTAGCTACACCACCTTCTGCTTACACTGAAACAAAAGCGGCTGGAGGGAGCTGAGCCCAGAGAGGGATGATTCAGGCGCTTCCAGAACCTGTGTCCTCTGCCTCAAGCCTCCTTTCCCTCCTGCTTGCTAACTGCTGAAGCAGAAATGGAGATTAGACACTAGGTGGCAGCAGCAGCCCACGGGAAGACAGTTTGAGTTTGGGGAGACCCCCCCCCTCCCCAGCTCAACACAATTTGGAGAGGTTCCACGAAAAAGACCAGCCCCCAGATAACAGGGAGACTCTGCAATGCTTGGTTTCCAGTGACGATCAACACTTTAAGGGCTAACGGAATTCACCCTCACAGGGGAGGGGACACTGAAGTAGCCTGGGGTGGGAGGGGCATCCTTGGGAAACCCTACCTAACTTCTACTTCCCTCTAACTCATAGCCATGGGTCCTACTAATCTTGCCCTCTGCATCTCATTACTTAACCTCCCCCTCCCACGCTTTTCCCAAACTCCCCTTCATCCCAGCCTACTGGGGCTCTCCACACCCCAGAAACCATCCTATATTATCCCACCCAACTCCCTCCTAAAACTTGATTCAAACTGAGTAGAGTCTTCATGTCCAGGGGCAGAATCTAATGGGTAATGGGGGAAGGGAGAGAAAGGAGGAGGAACCTGGGTCTCTTTCACCTTCCCCAACACCAAAGTTGTCTGTCCTATAGGGGGCCAGCTAGGGCAAGGTGCCAAAGCCTCATCTATTTGCGATCACTTCAGGCCCAGGCTTTGGAGCTGCAGAATTTCTAATGACTTTAGCCACTACTTTTATGAGTATATTTCCCATTCAGTGAATAAATCTTCGAACCCAAGGTCTAACTTGTCTGCAAGGAGAAGCTGCTCCAAGATGATGGTCTCTCCAGCCGGTCATGGCAGCCCCATGATGCCAAATCAATAGTGTACCGTTTAGAGCCCTAGACCTCTCCTATTACTGCTGCACACACCCTCTGCCAAGGGCCAATAGAGAGTGCTCCCCAGATCCCATCTTTTCATCTTTTGTCCTCTGGGGATACCGGACTGCCATAGAGAAGGAGCTTGGAAGGAGTGGAGGTGTGGGGAAGATAGTGACCAGGGAGCTGCAGTTGGCAAAATGTCACCAGCTGCCTTTGTCACACACTGGCCATCACCCTGCAAGGCCAAAGGAAGAGTCAGAAACAGGGAGGCCAGAGACAAAGGCACTGCTCTAGGAACTTCAGACCTGGAGCAAGATAGACAAGGCCAGCAGACACAGAGTGTGGAACATCAGACACACAGATGAGGTGGTCCCATGAGGTGGGACCGCCGCAGGGCCAGTCAGGGCCGGCGTTGGTAGACACCTAGGACACAGGACAGGACAGCCACTATGCATTATTCATCTCCGAGTCCCCTGCAAGCCCTGCATACCTCAGTTAACATTTGTTGAATTGCCAAGAAAGGACACACAGACACAGGGAGAGAAGGTCAGTTACAGAAATGGAGGGAATCACAACTGCTTGCCATAGCCCAGGGTTTAAGCTTGTGGGGTTTGGGGTTAGTCAGACCCTGGTTCAAACCCAGCTGGGCTCAGCCACTTGCTAACCAGAAGAACCTGGGCCTCAGTGCCCCCATCTCTAAAATGGAAATAACAGCACGATTTTACCGCAGCAGTTCAGCCATCTCTGGAGGCGGTAACAAGGCCCTCAAGCAGCGCACATTCCCATCTGTGGGATAGGCTAGGGAGGGGGCCCAGGAGCCAGGGGCTGGAGAACAGATGTGACCTGAAGAGGAGGTAGGTGAAAGTGCTGAGCCCAGCCCCCGGCCGCGGCAGGAGGTCAGCACCGTTCAATCTGAATCCTGCTTCCTGACACAACGCAAATGCTCAGCAGAATTCGGAAAAGGGTGTGTGTGTTCTATCTGTGGATTATCCAAGACTTCTGAGCCCTCGCCGCCCTTGGACATGTAGGAAAGCTGGGTTGCAAGGGCGAAACCCAGAGCTCGGAGTTTGAGAGGAGGGGTCACCGAGTGGGGAGGCAGCGCTGGCTGGGTCTCCTCCGCTGCCCCGCCCCAGCAGCCCTCCCGCCATAAATACTTGCGCTTTACTCAATAAGAAACCTTTTCAGAAAAGGATAACGTCCCCAGATTGAGAGAGCCGGTCCTCTCCTCCGTCCCTTCCTCCTCACATTTAACTGGGACGCCCCAGAAAGTCGCAGCCCCTTTGGTTAATCCCCTGGTTCCCTATTCCACTCCCATTCCGCTCTCAGACCCCGCCCCTTCACTCCCACTCGCAACCTCCGCTCGAACCAGAGCCCCCCGGTGGAGACAAGGAACACGGGGACCATTCGTAACTCTTGGGGAGGATCTGCGCCCGTTGGTAAACGAGGACGCGCCCCAGTCAGACGCGCCCCAGGCACGGGGTCCCCGCGGCTCCCGGCCGCGCCGTCGGAGCACCCGGCGCGGCCCCGCCCTCCCCGCGCGCGGAGCGGCCGGGGCGGGGACTACAAGTCCCGGCGTGCCGCGCGCGCGCTCCCCCCTAGGGTTCCGGATGGTGAGCGGCGAAGGTAAGGCGAGCTCGCAGAGGCATCGGCGGCGGCGGCGGAGACGGAGAGAGGCAGGCAGGCAGGGCGAGGGCGAGAGACGGAGGGAGGGAGCGAGCGAGGCGGACCAGACAGACAGACAGGCGGGCGGGCGGGCAGAGCGAGCCACCCGCCAGGCTGCGCTCAGCCCCGCTCGCAGCGGAGAGAGCAGAAGGCAGGAGGAGGGAGGGGAGGAGGGGGAGGGAGGGAGAGAGGGAATCCAGCTACCACCACCCAAAGCCAGCGTCTGCTTTCTGTCCTCATTTCCTTTTCCCACCCAGCTTGGAGAGCAGAGAAAGGCAGAGAGAGCGAGAAATAGAGACAGTCTGAGAGACAGACAGACAGCCAGAGAGAGCGGGAGGGAGGAGGGCGGAGGAGGAGGAGCAGGAGGACTACGCGGGGCGCGTTCCCTCCCAGGTTTGCAATTGGGGGGGTGGGGGCGGGGGTGTCCAGGGCTGGGAGAGTGTGTGCGCGGCGGGAGGGCGAGGGGAGCGCAGAGAGCGAAGGAGTGATCGAGGTGGGGGGGCGCCGCGGGAGCGGGGGGCCGTGTCCAGCGGAGTTAGCGGCGGAGAATGTGAGCCGAGGCGCGAGCCATGCTGTCAGCGACGGCGGGCGGCTCAGGGCTCTTCCACGACTCCTCTCCTCAGCAGCCGGGCGCCCGCGTCGCTGCCACCGCCGGAAGACAGACGCCCCCTAAAACCCCTCGCTTGGCTCGGACCCACGGAGCCGGCAGCCCAGCACTCCGGTGAGTGGCGCCTCCTCCCCAGCCCTAGACCCCCGCTGGGGACCGGCCGGCCGGGCTCTTTTGTGCAGCGCACGGTGGGGGGGGCCCGCGTCCCCCGGTCCGGTCCGCTGGACCCGGTGGCTGCGGTGCCCGCGGTGCGATCGGTCTTTGTTTCCACCGGGGCCCGCGGCTCGGCTGGGCTCGGCTCGAAGCCTGGCAGGCAGCGCCGGGAAGGGGGAGGGGGAGGTGGACGGGGAGGGGGGGGGCGGGGAGGGGGGGTTCTCGGGTTTCCTGGCCGCCCCGCGGCTCCCCCGGCTCGGGGGCGAGGTGCGCGCCCAGCGCTGCCGCGCGCCCCCTCCTCCTTCCCCCTCCCTCCGCCTTTGGATTTAAAACTGCAATTTGCTCTCCAGCTTGCTGAGAATGTGGGGGGGGGGAATGAAGGGGGGACCGTGGGAGCGGAGAACAAGGCTGGATTTTAGGATCGGCGCTGGGAAAAGGGGAGACTGCGGAGGGAGGAGCCCCTCCCCTCCAACCCCCAAATCCCTAGGATCCACTGGCTCTCGGGGAGTTGAGGGGCGGGGACCTAATGACCCGGAGGGGGTGTGGGGCGGAGGAGGGATTTGGGGGCGGCTAGGGCTGAAGGGGTTGGGCCGCGTGCCCGGTTACCTGGCGAACAAAGTCGGCTCACTTTTGCATAAATAAATAAATAATCGCCTATCAATGCGTTTCCTCTGGGGCTCTGATTGAATCGGCCCCCTCTTCCCCAGGGGGTGGGGTGCTGAGTGACAGCTGTCAGCCCCCTAGGCAGGGAGCTGGGGTGAATTGCTGAATCTCTGCTTGCTGGTTGAGGGCGCCTTCCCCTGCTGGGTCTGGGTCCCCGGGCAGAGCCAGAGGGGCAGGGGGCTGGCTCTGAGTCTAGGAAATAACCTTGTTTCCTGTTCTACAGGAAAAGGGACAGCAACCCAGAGTTTGGGGGCTGGGGATGAGGACTGATGGGAGCTTGGGGGGGTTCCCCAGCAGCCTGACCCCCCAGCCTCCTGCCAGGCAAAGGGGCCAGCTGAGGGAGGAAGGATGTGGGCCTTGCTGGCCGGAGGCGGGAGCTGGGGCTGTCCCTGAGGCGGGCAGCGGGCACAGAGCGGGAGGAGGGAGAGAGAGAAGCGGGGGCGGGAATTCTCTACCGCAGACCCTGGGGGCCAGGGCCAGATGTGGAGGGGTGGGGAGTCTCCCCTCCCTCCCAGCTTGGGGGCCCTGGGGCTGGGCTGGGAGGGGCTGAGCCTGGTGCCCTCGGTTCTGCACCAGTGCCTGACTGGCAGGGCCAGCTGAATTTGGGCCCAGGCGTCACCCTGGGAGGCAGGGCCGGACTGCACCAGCCTGGTCCCTGAGCACAAGGAGGGACCCTTGGGGGGCCTGTGCCTGTCTGGCTGGGCAGGCGTTTCCCGCCGGACCAGTTGGTGTCAGGCGGGACTTGGCCCCAGCTCCCTGGGCAGAGCTCAGGGTGTGAGGACAAGCTTTGCCTCCGGGTCAGGGTGGCCACATTTTGTCCGCTGCTGCTGTCGCCGCCGGCTGGGCGGGGGCATGTGCCTGGGCCTGGGCAGAGTCCTGCCAGGGGCATTTGGGGTGTTTCTATTGTTGGCTTGTTCCTGTTCCGTGTGGCCCGGTGTGTGTGACTGTGTGAGCTGGGGCTGTAAGTGAAAGATTACCAGTCTGTCTGTCCCCCAGCCTGGCGTGGGGCGGGGGCAGGCAGGCTGGGTTGTGGGGGGGACCCCCCAGGTGGCATGTGCATGCTGCTTGCCATCTCCCTCCTTTGAGCAGATGTATATTTATTTTTATAGTAATGGAAAATCAAACTGGATAGTAAGTTGAATTCATTTTTTTCTCCTGCTGTGTCAATAGTTGGAGTAATCCCCAGAGACTGGTGAACTTCTGGCCCCAGAGCTCCCACTCTTCAGGGGTTGCAAAGACCAGTGAGGGCATGAGCTTTGGGGGACCAGTGGCCACCAGCCCAAACCAGTGACTTGTCCTTCTTCATCCGGCTTTGGAGCAGATGCCCAGGTGGGCAGGCATTGCCCCCTCCCCAGGAATCCCCCACAGCCCAAGGTGTAGCCTGGCCTTTCTAATCTGGTCAGTGCCTAACTGTGCCCAAGCCCTCAGGGACATTCCCCTGGTGGGCTCTCTCCTCTATCTGGGCTCCCGGCCCACGTGCTGATATTTATTTTCTGTAGTAAAATCCATTTTTAATGCCGTTACTTTTGAAATAATATAGAGAGAAACAAATGTGATGTGTTTAAGTTGCCCTCTGTGAGTTTTTAATGTGATCTATGGCTGAGGTAGTGATGGAAGGAGCTGTTGGGCTTGGAGAAATTTGGTGTCATAAAGAAAAAGAGCTAGCTGTTTATTATTGTTGCTGGGCTGGGGGGTCTGGAACAGGGTCGTGGGGGCAGGGAGCCCCTACCACCCTCAGGCGCTGTGAATGGACAGCATAGCTTCTCAGTTTCAATGCATGAGGATTCTGGGGTTATTTTGCATTGCTCCCCAGCCCTTGATGGGGCCTTTGGGGAAGGGGTTTGGGAGCTGGGGGGCTTTGTTAACCCCCACTGCATGTACTTAGATCTGGGCTGGGAGGCTTCTGGAACCCCCTGCTGAGCTAAGTGGAGGTGTACAGTAGGGAAGTTGGACTTGGACTCAAAAGATTAAAAGATGGGGTCTCCACCTGATTGCTATGGTTGTGCTGGAGGCTTGAGGGGCAGACTGCCCCTGGCAGAAGACATTTGGGTAGGGGGAGCTGTTCTGGACTGACAGAGCCCCAGAGGGACATTGTTGTTCTCCAATCAGCCTGGAGCATTGACTTTGAACCACTCCCTCCTCTATGCTTCTGTTCCCCATTGGACAGGGGCTTCCTCCAGGCAAACCTGATCTCCCTCATTTCCCCCTTCCCCTCTCTGTCCCACCCCCAGGTCAACTTCAATTTTTTTTTTTTTTTGGTTTGTAGAACACAGAGCTCTGTGTCTCATGCCAGCCACCCAAGACCAGGGGGTGTCATGCCTGCGTACCAGATGCCCAGGCCCTTCTGGTCTGGCTTGGTGAGGTCAAGCAGACTCACTATTATGGGATGGAGCCCAGCTCTGTCTCTGGGTCCCCTGGGTCTCTTGGGACAGAGTGGGGAGGTGGAAGCCAGGATGGAGTGGAGCTGGGGACTATGGGAGGAAGCAAGGGTAACATTGTTGCTAATGCCAGCAGATGGGCCCCCCACAGGGAGAGGGGTGGGGGCATGGGGAGGAGAGACCCACAGCCACATGCATGGTGAAGAGAGAAAAAGATGGAGACCAAAGCCAGTGATGAGAGTGAAAGAGAAAACAGGCAAGAAGAGCTGGGATTACAGCCCCTGGAGGTGGGGGCCGGGGACCAAGAAGGCCTGGGAATATACCACTCCCCACCCTGGAGCCAGAGAAGAGGCAGCACTGAGGGCCTCTCACCCAGGATCAGATTCTGGGGTTGTTTTTGGAGGAGAGACAAGCAGATGTTTGGGAAGAGGGAGGAGGACAGGTGGGGGTCGGGGAGAGAGAGAGACTCTCACAGGAGGAGGGAAATGGGGAGACAGAGGGATTCCAGGGTTTTCGACAAATGCTTATGGTCCCAGGGTAGCATCTCCCCTCTGCCCTCCCCAAATGCCTGGAACACAGCTAAGCTTTTATTGGGACCTGGGGGGGCGTGGCCTGTGGCAGGTACTGCACACTACAGGTTGTCAGGTGCTCTGTGCCAGAAGACACCCAGGTTATAAAAGTGGGAAACATTAGGGTCCCAGAGTTGCCAGGAGCATCATCCAGTTGGACACCCCCCAGTTGTTCGACAAGAGAAAGCCAAGTCTAGGGAGAGGAGCCACTTGCCCAGCGTGGGGGTCACAGATACCTTTGGCAAGGCCAGGCTGGGATCTGGGCTGTTTGCACTCCACCTCACTGTAGTTAGAGAATTAGAACAGCTGCAGGGGGCCTCCTGGGAGCGGAGGGGGCTGGAGCCTGGGGAGAGAAGCAGGCGGGCACCCTTGCGGCCAGAGCCCCCCCAGGGGAGGGGGAGGCGCCACTGCTGCCGGGAGAGAGAGGGAGGGAGGGGAGAGAGGAGGGGAAACAGTGAGTCAGGCTTCCAAGAGCTGAGGATGAGAGAGCCAGAGCTGGGAGGGAGAGGGCAGGGAGGGCTGCTCAGAACGGGGGAGAGGGAGGGGGCCCAACCAGGGGCAAGGAGAGCTTGAGAGGGAGGGAGCCAGCCCCTGGCCCTGGCCCTGGCCCAGTGGAAGGGCTGTGTGGAGGGCGCAGCCAATACGGACTTTGCCCGTGGTAGGTCAGGAAGGAGCCTGATTCTGCCCCTGCAGCATCTCTTCTTTCCTCATTTATGATCCTATCCCTGGGTCTCAGGAGGGATGACTGTGTCCTCCCATCCCTTCCTCTTGGGCCTCAGTTTCCCCATCCACTGTGGGATTTGGACTGTGAGCTATTGGAGAGGAGTGGGGGACAGGGATAAAGTAGCCAGGAAGAATGTTGAGGGATGCTGTCTGAAGCTGCTGGCTTTGTGACGGGGGCGCTGTCACCGGTGCAAGGTAGGGTGCTGGTCTCTGCGTTCATGTCATGACGGTGGGTAGTGGTGTTAGGGGGCGTGGGCAGGCGGTGCGTACTGGGATGCACTGTATATATGTGTGTGTGAGGTGCTAGACTCAGGATGGCCAGTGCCTAGACAGGGCCAGGGTCACTACATAGCCACAACCAGCCTCCACCATTGTGGGGGTGACACTGGTTTGATCCCCCCATGTCCCTATGGGTTGATGGAGGTGGGAATGGCCCCAGTGCAGTTGGCAAGAACAACCCCTCGTGCCTGGAACTGGGACCAGAGCAGGAGGGGTCCCCAGGGACTGCCTGGAAACGAGTAGGGAAGGAGCCCCCCTCCAGCCTAGCTGACAGGAAGCCCTGGCTCCCAGCCCCTCCTTCCCCCAAGGCCTGGCCTCTCCTGGCCCCTCCCTCCTGGATCCCAGCATCTCTTCCATTGGCCAGGGGATGAGGAAGGTGGGCATCAAGGATCCCTCTCCTGCAGGGCCTGGCTCCGGGGGCAATGGTGAAGTGAGAGTAAAGTGAGGCCCTGCCTCCCTCTAGCCCCCTTCCAGCCCCCCTCCACCACACACGCAAACCCAACTGCAATGAGGCCCTGTTTTCTCTCCTCTTCTGCTCTGGGGTCCTTGGCCTGGGAGCCCAAGGGAGGGGCCGCTTCTGCAGCTGGCTGGCCCCGAACTCCCAATTCAGCCCAGCTGCTACTGAAGCTTCCAGAAGCTGCAGCTCTGCACCCCTTCCCCACCCCCTGAGCCAGGAGAGGCCTTGCTGACCTGGGGGAGGGTGCCTTGGGGAGCGAGTGGGCACCCTTGGAAGGACTAACACAGACAGCCAGACAGATGGGTGGTGGAACAGATGGACAGAGACACCCACACACAGACAGACGGAGAGAGACGGACAGATGGACTGGGACAGGGAGAGACGGACAGACAGAGGTGCTGGCAGAGAGGAGGAGGCAGAAAAATGGAAGACAGAGACTTAGAGACAAGAAAGGAGACAGGGTGACTGAGATTGAGAAGGAGAGAGATGGGGAGGCTGAGAGACAGGAAGAGATAAAGAAAGGGGGAAACCCAGACAGACAGAGAGAGAGAGGGAGGGAAAGGGAGGGAGGAGAGACTGGAGGCTACAAACCACAAACAGGGATTTGATGAGAATCTGGAAGGTGTTTTCTCCCTCTTCCCTCCCCAAACCCCCAGGCCAGCCAAGTCTCCATTCCTTCCACCCCCGGCTCAGCTTCCAGCTGCTAAAGAGGTCAGGGAGAAAGAGCAAGAGAGAGAAGCCGCCCAGAGCCCCTTGCTCCCTGCTCCTCTTTTCGTAGGGGAGGGGTTGCTGAGAGGCCTGCAGCCCTGACCCCTCCACCAGTTGCAGATGTGTACCTCTCCTGTCTTGGGAAGCACCCCCTCACACTCACCTGGGGGATGTCCCTCGTATAAACGCAGCCCCCATGGCCACACCTGTCTACACAGGCCCTGCGTCTCTCTCTGTCTCACACACACACACACACACATTTGTGACATGTAAATCTCTACCCGCACACTCATTCTACGTTTCACGAACATAACTGGTGAACACGCACCTGTGCTTCTTTCCCTGTACGGGTGTTGACTCGCAGGCCCTGTCATGGGTCTCAGGACATGTTATCACACCCTCACACATACAGTGGCAGTCACACCAGAGCACAGAGAACCTGCCCCTGCCGCCCGGCCCCCCCCCCCTGCCATACTCTGACCCAGCTGGCAGGGTGGGGAGGCAGAAGGTCCTCTCAGTTGGTGAGAGCCCTTCTGGGAAGCTTCAGGGCCTGGCCTGGACACCGAGAAATGCCCAGTGGGTTGGGTAGTGGGGAGCTGTCTCAAAGGTGGTGAGGCATGTGTGTATAAACATGTGCTTGCATGTGCAGGTAGAAGAGATGGCGAGTGTCATGGAGTGTGACAGAGACTGGGTGTATGGGAGATAGGATATGGGTGTGACAGGGAGCTCCAAGGTGTGTGGAGTGTGTGGCTGTATGTGTGAGTGACTTGTCAGGTATGTATGTGTGGATGCACATTTATGTGATAGGTGTGTGTGTAAGATGGGTGTGTGTAACTGCAGGTTTTGCCGGGTGGGGTATGTGTGATGGGGGTACAGAGACGAAGGTTTAAGGGCATGGGGCAAACTGCACTGTGAGGGTGCAGTGGCAGGCATGCATGTGGGAAGGTGTATGAATGCATGTGAGTGTAGGGACTGCAGATATGAGGGTGTAGTTCAGGTGTGAGGCTGGGAGCCTGTTGCCTAGATTGGAGCAGTGTTTGCCAAGGCCTGAGTGCTACCTGAACAGGAACATCCAGCACAAGCATGTGGGAAGGGGCCCCTGGCCTGGAAGTTGGGCACTGACCCACACAGATGCACAAGGACAGACATACCCGCCCCTGTCCTCCCTCTTCCTCTCTCCTGGCGTCAGTGGTTTTTAAAGGAGCCTCCGTGAGGACTGTTTGCTGTGCAGTTCCCCCACCCCCAGCCTGTGTCTCTTCAAACACAGTGATGCCCTCCAGGCAGATTTGTGGAGGCTCCTGCCTCGACCATCTGAAGGCAGATGGGTGGGCTCAGATCTGCTGCTGCCCCCCAGGGAGCGAGGAGGCAGCTCCGCTCCTTGGGCCTGGGCACAGGCTGAGACAGATGGACTGCCTGTCTCAACACCCCCACACAGGCACCCCATACCATAGGGGTTCTAGCGGGTAGCCCCCAGTTAGGCCCCGGAGTGAAGGCCAGGACGCTGCCCTTCGTTCTCCCAGAGGGGCATCCCCCCTAACACACACACACACCCTGCAGCTCCATCACCTCTCTGGGGCACAGGGACTCAATTACAGCTCCCAACACCTTCTAAATAGACGACTGCCCCGTATACACACTCACAGCTCTAACACCTAAAACACAACTGATCCACCTACAACACCCAGCCCACACACTTCCACACACACTCTACATACAGACACCCCCCGACATCCAGCTACCTCACATACACACACCCCCAAACACACAACCACCATGTGATTACCCACACACCTGCAACACCTCCCCAACACCAGAAACCCGGTTACAGCCCTCATACCTGCCCACGCATGGACCATAGCCCGTGGCACATCTCTGATATCAGAGACCCATTCTTCCATTCCCACGTACAGAGGGACCTCAGGTCTCTAACACCTCCCCAGACCCTTGCAGGTACCCAGTTAAAATCCCAATAACCTTTCCAGAGACACTCCCCAGCTCCTCCCCAAAACCACAGTGCATCCTCCACCCACCACAACACCTTTCCAGGCACATGTTCACAGCCCTAGTACTTAAAACCCAGATTTTTATGATCCCCCAATACATCCCTAAACACCCCAACACACACACACACACACACACACACACACACACACACACACACACACAGAGCTCCCACACCCTCAGCATATCAACCGCCTGTCCAACCCCAACACTTTGCCAGATACACCCAGGACCCAGCTACAGCCCTGCTACCTTCCCACTGACTCACACCCTCAAAGCCCTGACACCTCCCCAGACACACACACTCTGCCCACAGCCCCCACCATTTCTCCCAACTATAGCTCAGCACTTCCCCAAACACCGGTATCGTCTCCTATACCTTTCCAAACATACAACCTCCCCCTACAACACACATACACTCACTGCTTCAAACACCCACTCAAACAAGAACACCCTCTGTAGCCACAACATTTGCCTCAAACACACAGAGACATGGCTTCAGTTATAGTATATCTCCAACAGATCAGGCCCTGAATCTTCTGATACCTCCCGAAGCTTGCACGTGCACACATGCACACTGCCCCCTGGATCCCAGCACCTCCTCGACAGGCAGTCCTAAAGGCCCGGCCCCACCACTCCCCAGACGGTCTCAGCTCCAGTACTTTCCTCAGCCACCTAAGGGCCCAGGGACACCCCTACACCTCTCCAAACACCCCGATACCACACCTATACACAAAGACATACAGCCTCAGCAAGTCACAACCCTGCACCCATTCTGTGCTCTGCCTGCACCCCACGGCACCCTGTCACATACCCCGCCTAATTCTTCTGCAACCCTCACTCCCACCGTTGGCACATTCCAGCACACCCTCTCCCCCACCTTGTTCCCCTAGACAGCCTCAGCCTGTCACACACATTGCTCACTCTTGTGTGCTCTCTCTCTCTCTCTCTCTCTCTGCTGCCCAGGCCTCCCCCTCTTCCCAGAGCCTCCTCTGCCTGGGGAGGCATCTCCACCCCTTCACCGCCCCAGGCTCTTCATTCCTGGACAGTGAGGCTGGACATCTGGTTCAAAGCTGCCCCACCCAAGACCCTGTGCTCTGGGCACCCTGGCCTGGGCTTGAAGGTTTGGGGCCCCTTTGGGGTGGGGGCAGAGCCTGTTGGCACCTGGTCACCCTGGTCTTTCAGCCAGGAAACTCTCAGTACCCAGCCCTGCCCTGGCTCTGGCATGTATGTGGGAGAGGGGGACAGGGGGAGTTGCCCCCAGCCTACACTTTTTCAAGTGCTTGCCAAATCACTGCCCCTTCCCCCAACCCCTTGGCTCACCTGAGAGGGACACGGGGCCTGGGGCTTCAGGGAGAGGGATGGGGAAGGTGCTGGATTGACACTACCCCCCACCACCAAATCCAGGCTGCGGGGCTTGGTCTCCCTGGGAGTCAGTTCCGACAGTGAAGGTTACTTTACTAGATGCATGATTTTAAACGGAATCTCCACCATCTGTTCCACCCCGTAATTACAGATGCACAGAATCCGCCTCAGAGGGCAGCATGAGGGGAGTGATTTAGAGGCTGAGCTGCTTCTGCCTGCATTAGGACTCGGGAGATAGGGGGGCTCTGGGTATTGCTCACAGCCCCCAAATCCCTTCTCTTTCCTAGGGGTCCCTTGTGCCTCCTCTCTTGCCGAGGGAAGGCTCACAGAGGGGCTCCACTGACCCCCAAGACCCGAAAGAGGAAGCAATGGCAGTGCTGTGGGAAGGGTCCCCAAGACATCGCCTGTGTCCCAGTCCAGCAAGTCCTGGGATGCAGGCTCCATTAGGGCCTTAAAAAATTCAGTGAATCGATCTCCTGCCTGCCTCTTGTGCCCTGGGGAGCCACAGGCACTGGCTTAGTCCAGCTGTCTGCCCACCCTGGGGGTAGCAGGGATTGGTGAGATAGGGAGGGGTTCGGAGCAGAGGTGGGGCAGCCAGGTTCTGGCAGCAAAGCCCACGGGCAGGCATGCCAAGATCCACCGGGGGTGTTTGCACATATGTGCCCATCCGCCCTGGCGCAGCTGGCATTCCTGACCCCAGCTGGAGCCATGGCTGTGGGACTGGGGCAGCACCAAGGGCCAGAGGGAATGGGCCGGGGCCTGGGCCTTAGAGGGTTCTGAGGGACACAGGGCTACACCCTGAGAATGGGTCCATCTTTGCCCATGGACACCAGGGACCTGGGTCCCAGCCTGCCTGGGGGTAGTGGCGGCGGCAGCAGTGGGCACACTGCGGTAGACTCTGGAGCATTCACTGCAGGGAGAGAGGTTGGGCTGGAGGAATTTTAAAGATTGCTGCAGGCAGGAGGGTCTCTGGAACCCTGTGGAGCGGGCAGTCATGCAGAAGTAATCCTATCGCTGCCTGCCTGGAGGAGTGGAGGGGGAGGGGAGGGACGGAGCTGCTCCCCCTTCCCCACCTCAGCCTCTGCCCCAGCCAGCCCTGGAGGGAGCCCGGGACCCTAGGGGCCTTCCCTGAGGAGGCACCGTGTCTTCTCCGTTCCACCGAGGCCTGTGCCCCCTGGAGGGGCAGCACCGCAGCTGTTGCTCAGTTCTTTGCTCTGGGTTTTATAAATAATGCAGCTCGGAGGTGGGGCCAACTCTGCCCCTGGTCACCTTGGGTCACCCAGTATGGCACCTCCAGCTGGCAGTTCTTTGGCAGAGCCCCTCTCCTGTCCAGCCTGTGCCTCCTCATCTGCTGTGTGAGCTTGGGCCAGGGGCCCAGCCTCTCTGAGCTGGGCCCAAGGTAGAGGAGTGTGGAAGAACCCAGAAACCCTGGTCCTTTCGTCCCACCCCCAGCCCTCACAGGTTAACCGGCAGCCGACTCAGCCAATCCGGGCTGGAGAGGGATGGCCTGTCTACAGGGCCTCCTCCGTTCCGGCCCCTCCATTTTGCAGATGGAGTAACCGAGTCCAGAGGGGCGCAAGGGTGGTTAAGGCCAGCCAGCTGGGGAGCCCCCTCCTTCCTGCCCCATTCTGCTGTCACTCAGGCTCTTCTCAGCCTCAGCTCAGCTAAGCTAAGAGCAGGGCCTGGGGGGGGGAGGGCGGGGGATGTTTGGGAAAGTGGTTGCGGCTGAGAGGTTGCCATGGCGATGCTGCAGGATGCCGAGCTGAAGTGGGGGTCCTACAGGGTCTCTGGGGCCCCCAGCTCTGCACCCCTGTGGTCTTCTCCTCCCCATCTCCTGTCCCCCACCCAGATGTCTGTCAGGCGGCTCTGGTGACAGGCTGGGTGGGTGACAGGTGGTGCAGGTGATGGGCTGGGTGGGTGACGAGCTGGGTGGGTGACAGGTGGTGCGGGTGCGAGGCAGGCAGGTGACAAGCTGGGTGGTGACGGGCTCTGCGGATGACAGGCAGGGGGTGTGGTTGGCGAGGATGCTGTCTCCTGGCTGGTGGCCTGTTGCAGCCCCCTACCCTCATGCGTGTGCACACATATAGACTCTGGGCTCAGAGCTTGGGGCTAAGATACTAATGAGGCTTATTACTCGTGGAGGGGCAGGTGCCCAGGCTTACTAATGAGAGGCCTTTAACGAATAGGGGAGACAGCTAGGGGGCTTCAAGGAATTGGTCTGGCCCTTCTGGGCTGAGACCCTGGGGGTCCTGATCTGGCTCAAGGATGAAGCTGGCATCGCCTCCAGCCAGGTCAGGGATCCCTCTTTCCACTTCTCCCTGGCCACTGGATTTATGTTAATACTAACCACAATTATGATCGCTACCACTGTTCAAGCCCTTATTATGTATCAGGCACTGTGCCAAGGCCTTTGCATGCATTTTCTCATTTCAGCTCAACAGTCCTAGGAGGAAGGCACTATTACCCCATTTTACAGATGGGGAATCTGAGGCAGAGAAAAGGCACAGGACTTCATATAACAAGTTACCAGTGCAGTTAGGACATTAATCCGGGTCTATGTGTCCCTAGAGCATGTGCTCTTAACCACCTCACCAGTAAAACTCAGGTCTTGGTGCAGACTCCAGATCCTCTCTCAGGGACTGGAAAATGGGCATGTGGTGGAGGGGTAATCCCCATAAACTCTTCAGCTCTGACTTGGGTGGCTTTGAGGACTCCTTCAGGTAGCTGCTGTGACCTTACCCCTTCTGGGCCAGATTCTGGACAGAGGGCAAGGCTTAATGCTAAGGGGGCTGAGCCAAAAGGGGGTCACCTGGGATATCTGAGCCACTTTCTGCATTGTGCAGTGGGAAGGCTGAGGCCTGGCGAGGAGCAGTCACCACCCAAGGTCACACACCCTGTGAGCTGTAGGGCCCCATGGGATCCCAGGTCTCCTGGCCTCTTGAAAGGGTAGAGCTGGGTGTGGTGCCAGAGCTGGGAGGCTACCTCCTCCTGGGCCCCACCCGCCAGCCTAGTTTCCTCCCTGGATGTTGTGAGCCCCCAGCTTCTGGGAGGGTGTAGGGGTCTGTTGGCAGACTCCTTAGGGCCATGCCCTCTCCCCATCAATCTGAGCCCCTAGTGTCAGTTGTGCCCCTCCCTTTGGAACCCACTGGGGTGGAAACTCCCTGGCAACAGCTGATGGATGGGTTAGGGCTTTGACATTGGCCTGGGGCCACAGCATGGCCCTGGAGGGACCAGGCTGGGGCTGGGTGGTGGGGGTTGGAGGGGAATTTAAGGGAGAAGAATTAGGTTCATAAATCATGGAGCATCTCGTTTCTCCTCCTCAACCTTAATCTCTTAGCAAACCTGCTCTCCAACTGCTCATCCAAGGTGCTGAGGGTTGAGGGAGCCCACCTGCCCATTCCCCACTCCCTCCAGCTGATGCTCATCCCCTCCGGAAATTGCACCCTCCCACGGGAAAGAAAGAACTGCAGCCACTATTGCTAGGCAGCACTAAGACAAGTCCAGATGACTGGGTTTTGCCTCTGACTCATTGTGATGAGTAGGGCGGAGGGCTTCACTGCCTCAGTTTCCCCAACTTTGGACCTTAAATCCTCTCCTGGTGTCTCTCAGCCCAGCCAGGAAGGAGAGCTAAGACCAAGAGGGATTTAACAGATACGGGACACACAGCCTTGTCCTCAGACCCCTAGGTCTGAGAGGAGAAGCAAAACCCTCACCTTGAGCGCCCTCGCACTTGGAGGCGAGGTGCAGAACCCAGGCTGGGTGTGTGCTGAGGGGTGGGGGGGCGGGTGGTGCTGGGTGGCTGGCCTGGGAATGCTTTCTTAAGCTAAGGCTGGGGCTTGGGGGAGGCCAGAGGAAGGGTAGTGGTTTGCTGGGGGTGCTGGGGAGCCATCTTTCGTTGGGAGGTATGGGCCTGGAAGGGTCTGGCTTTCCCACAGGCCCAGGCAAACAGTAGGTTGGAGTTGTGGGCCTCCCACCCCCAGCTCCCCAGGGAACCCGCTGCTGCCTGGCCCCAGAGACCCAGGCATCCTGGCGGGTGAGGGCGGGTCTCCAGCAGGCGCCCTGCCAAACCCCGCAGCCTGCTCACCAGGAATCTTGTTGCTGAGAGATGGAAAATCCCGGCCGGGCCTGCAGCTCATCCCTCCCCTCCAGGAGAAGGAGGGGCCCAAAGAGTCCTTCCTGCACCCCCAGCTCTCATCTCAGGGCAGGGCCCTCCTCAGCAGTGGGTGGGGCAGGGGGCCCAGGACAGGCCTCTAAGGCCCAGTCACATGTCCTGGAGCCCTGCCCAGCCCACAGTGGGCACTAGGGCACTCTGGAGGCAGAATGAGCCTGGTGCAGCAGAGGAGGGGGTGGGGGTGCTGAGGCCAGAAGGCAGCCTGGGTGGGGGCCGGTGCCTGGCCCTGGCCCCACTGGCTCCCCCAGGGTGGAGGGTGAAGAGTTGGTTCTCTCCTTGGACAGGAAGACGAATGATCCCATTATGGGAGCGTGATTTTATTCCACGTGTCACGGAGTCTGAGATTAACTTGCTCACCAGTCTGTGACAAACCCCTCACACCCAACACACACACAGACACAGACACACACATATCCTTGGTCTCACAAACATCACACAGACAGATAAGCATCTCTATACTACAACACATGGCATAGTCTCCCATACAGAAACACAAGCACACACTTAGATACACCGAGGCCTAGACCCACAGTCTCAAAAACACAATCTGCCCTCACTCACACCGAGGCCGCATAGACCCACAAATGCAAACAGCAGTCCAGCAGGATGCTGGCACCCACTACTTAGACATGCATGGAGTCTAGGACACACGTAGACACCCACAAAACCAGACACTGCCATGCAGACAGGCATAGATCACCAGCCACACACACGGAGACAAAGGCCCAAAACATATAGAGACAAAGACAGGCACAGACACACAGCCGGAGGTACTCACACAAGCACAGGCGTGCACACCCGGACACAGACAAAGACAAAGAAATGCCCAGAGGTTTTACTGTGGACAGATGTGGAGGCGCACGCACATCTGGGCCTCCTCCTCGACCTCCCTGCCTAGGGACATGGTAATCTGGCGCCTGTGGCTCCAGGGAGGACTCTGAGGAATCTTCTGCTCTGTCAGAACCCCCCACCCTGGGCCCAGGGCCAGCCCCCACCTCTGGCACCAGGCCTGTGGTCGAGGCCATGGCAGCTGCACCCTCAGCAGAGCCCTGACACCTCTTACCTATGTTCCCCACTGGTCACACTTGCAGGGACACCATCTCCTCATGCACATGTTCACAACAGCCCCCCATACATAGTTTCTCACTCACTCGCCCCTCCTTCGTGTGTCTCCTCTTGTCTTTCTCAATGACTCCCTCCTAGCGGAAGTGTACAACCTCCATCATGTACACACACGGCATCCTGTGCACACACACAGCCTTACACACACACTCATAGATACCCAAGCCCTCATGGCATGCGTACACAGCCCCCCGACAAACACATGTACATGTTTGCATACTTCCCTGCCTTCTCACACAGGCCAATTCACAAATGCAGCACACACATGTGTCCTCACCTCTTCTTGCCTATGTACACACACACACACACACACACACACACTGAGAGCCTCCCTCACACCATCATTTTCCTTCCTCTGTCTCTCATAAACACTGTCTCTGCCAAGAGTGTGGCCTGCTGCAGATTAGCTCTGACGGTATTTGTTACTGCTCTTCACCGTGTCCTTGCCCTTCCTGGCCTCAGTCTCTCCCTGTCTACCTCCGGCCCTGCCTACTGTGGCCTTGTATTCTTTTGTCATTTCTCTGTTTAGTCAGCAGGTCTATACAGAGCATTCACTGATTCATTCAACAAATATTGATTGAGCATTGATGAGTTAAGCCCTGGGGATACTGTAGTGACCAAGATGGACATGAGCCCTTCCCTCACAGGGCTCTCAGTTTTGTGACCAGCCTATTTGTTGCCTGTCTCTTCCAACTCCATTGTAAAGTAACCCTTGATCTTGGATGTTGAGGGATGTGTAGGAATTCATAAGAGGAAGCGTGGGAAGGGTGTTCCAGGCAGTGGGAATAGCGTATGCAAAGCCTGGAAGTGAATCAAGTGTGTTATGCTGGGAAAGCGGAGGACATTCACAGACCAGAGGAGACACTGCAAAGAGGCCAGAAGGCAGATGTCACAGCGTGTAGATATCATGCCTTGGGGCTTGAGTTTTATCCAGTGGGCTACAAGGGGTTATGGGAAATCTTTGGTGGCAGGACCAAGGGAGGGAGAGACTGGAGGCAGGGAGGCTAGTTGAGGGGCTTAGGAAGTGCAAGTGGGAGATGATGGTCTAACCTAGAAGTGGTGAGTAGGATGGAGAGGAGATCCAATTAGAGTTAAGGATCAGTGGGGTTCCAGTTCCTGAGCTGAGTGACCTTAGGAAAATCATACAGCCTCTGTGAGCAAGGTTCGTCGTGCAAGGATGGGGCAGTGCAGCTGTTGGGCTTGTAGTAGCTGCTCAATAAATGACAGCCATTATTGTCAGTTATCACTTGGATATGGGGGGACATCAGATGAAGAGATTTACTGAGCATCTTCTGAGAGCTGGGTACTGTGCCAGCTGCTGGGGCCCAGACTCTTCTCTTAGTCTACAGAAAGCTCACCTGATAACCGTATCACGCAGACCACAGAGAGGGAGTCTTCGCTTTCAGCTCCACCCCAGAAGCTTAAAGGAAGTTGTCAGGGTTCTGGGTGGCTCATGAAGGAACTGGTATTGAGCTGGCTGGCAGACTTTGGGCAGGGAGAAGTTGGGGAAGGAGCTTCCAAGCAAACTATGTGAACAGCAAGCCCGAGGGCAGGAACTGAGGTTGGTTGAGGTCTAACCAGTTGCTGCACAGGACAGAAGGGAAAATTGTCAGATGGACTTATGGAGGCAAGGCCTCAGTGGCTAGCTAGGCTGGGAGGGGGCAGCGTGGAACTGAGCTGCCCTCTGAAAATCCAGTGTTGTAGCGGTGACATGGAACGGACCCCTTAGAGAGCTTTAGGTTCTCCTACTAGGTCATTGGGAGACCACAAACAAAATGCCTTGTCCTCCCCGGCCTCAGTTTCCCCATCTGTGCAATGAGCCGATTAGTCTTGTGTAGGAGGCAATTCTGGCATCACGTCCTAGGGGTTGGTTGGTCTAGCCAACTGGGTCAGGCATTTTCTGGCTTGGGATTCTGGGCCTCAGCAGTGCTTTCTTCCAGAGCATCCTAAGCCAAAGAGTGGAGGAAAGTGAGGGGTCCTCAGAGATGGATTTTGGGGCACTCCAAATGAGGGGCTAGGGGCTCAGCACAGAAGTTGGGGGGTCTTGCCGAGACCTGACTCCAAGCCCCAGAGGGGACCCAGAAGAGAGGGCCAGGGGCCCTCCTTTCTTCTGCCCTGACCTGTGTGGTAGATGTGGGCCATGTGTTTAGGAGGGCCCAGTGCCCAACCCCTGACCTAGAGGGTGTCAGGACCGTTCCCGCCCACTAGGGAGCAGGGCTTGGAGTCCCCCAGGGATAAGGAGCCAGGAGGCCAATCTTGGGGTGGCAGAGCCAGGTGGATGCCTGTGGGTGGCTGGGCTCCGCCGTTGATATTTGGGGCTGTCGGGAGTTGTGGTAACAGGCAGGTTTTGGCGACGCACGCCCCCAGCCCAGGCTGCCCTGGATCCTGGCTACAAGGGGCCCGTTAAGCACCTCACCTGTGAGGTGGGGCTGGGAGAGAATTAATTTCCTGTGCTATTTTAATTTTGCTGTATTTAATCTGCTGTTTATTTTAATTAATTAATGACGGGTAATCGCCTATCATAACCTACTGCTGCTGGCTCCTCTTCCTTTTCGAATGGGTGGAAGGTTGGGCCAGGTGATTGCTGGGTTAGCGGTGGGGGAGAGGGAGGTCCTTGGGTGCCTGTCCCTCTCCCCTTCTGCCCCTCTCATCCCAGGGGTCCTCCCCACCAGGGGTCCTCTCCTCCCATCTCACCTGTGGCTCCACCTTTCCCTCCCTTTTCTCACCCAGGTCTGCTTCAGGGCCTTGGAAGTAGTGACTGTGGCAATGAGGGGCCTGACCTGAGGCCCCTGCCTGTCTCTCAATAAACAGTATTTTGATGTCATAGGATGGTGGTTGGAAGGATGGGGAACTTGCCTTGGATGGTGCTTAGGCACCCTTGGGGAAACTTTTGAAGTTGGGGTCAGTTTTTAACAGCAGCCCCTTTCCCCTCTCCCCAACCCCAGTTCCCAAACAGCATCCCCATCCACATTTTCAGGACTGTGGGACACCAGCATGTCTTAGTATCTATGGACATATCCGTGGGTATGAGTTCAGTTATTCATTAATCCCTAGGACAGACCTCCAGGGGGATTATCCCCTTGTATAGAGGAGCTCGCTGAGGCTCAGAGAGGCTAAGTAACTTGCCCAGGGTCACACAGCAACTAAGCAGCAGGGCCTGAATTCTGGCCACAATCTGATTGCATGGGAAGAGTTAACAGTTGGAGGGAGGGGAGGGGAAGTGGCTTGAGGACTAGGGTGGGGGGATTAGGACAGAAGACTGATTAGGCCAGGAAATGGGGTCCTCTGTCTCTGGAGGATGTGGGGAGGAGGAGTGGGTCCCTGCCACAAGGGGCTTCCCAAAGGTGTGCGGTCTCTGCTACCTCTTCACGTTTCCTTGTGTGTCTTCAGTTATATGTTTGGAACGGGCTTTGTCAGTAGCTCTGTACCCTACCATGGGGACCTTTCCAGAGCTAGGTGGAGCTCAACTTTTATTTATTTAACAAACACGTATATAGTGTTTACCATGTCCCAGATACGATTCCAACTTTGTAAATAGATCTTCACTTAATCATTATAGCAGCCCTTTTATTAGTGTCTTTGTTTCATATATCAGAAAACTAAGGCATAGAAAGGTAAAGTGACTTTCCCAAGGTCACACAGTCAGTATGTGGTGGAGCCGCCCTTTGAACTTGAAAGGCTGGGATCCAGAGTCCTTGTTTGTTCATTTGTTCGTTCTTTCTTTTTTTTTTTTTTGAGACAGGGTCTTACTCCTGTCACCCAGGTTGGAGTGCAGTGGAGCAATCACAGCTCACTGCAGCCTCGACTTCCCAGGGTCAGGTGATTCTGTTCTCAAGTAGCTGGGACTACAGGCATGCACCACCACGCCTGCCTAATTTTTTGTATTTTTAGTAGAGACAGGGTTTTGCCATGTTGCCCAGACCAAGTAGCTGGAATTACAGGCGCCTGCCACCACACCTGGCTAATTTTTGTATTTTTAATAGAGACGGGGTTTCACCATGTTGACCAGGCTGGTCTCGAACTCCTGACCTCAGGTGATCCACCCACCTTGGCCTCCCAAAGTGCTGGGATTACAGGCATGAGCCACTGCACCTGGCCTGTCCTGCCCCCTTGTTGTCCTAAGTAGGAGATGGGAGCCCTGAATTCCTGGGAGATAAGGCATCTCTGGGGAGCCTCTAGTTTAGGTCGAAGGGGAGACCTAGCCCTGCCCTTCCCAACACTAAGTTTGATGGGGTGATAGGGCAGAGTGCTATGGGGGAAACAGGCAGAGTGTCAGGCTATGCCTCCCTAGGAGTGTGCAGATCAGCAGTTCAGAAGCCTCTATAGAACACAGCTCACCCTGCTACAGTGCTGGCCACCAATGGGAGAAGCGGAAGGGTTGGCCTCAGAGAGCTTGCTGCCCAGCTCACTGGGAAAACAAGGCAGATACGTCCATTCCCAACAGCTGGATAAAACCATAAGAGAAAAACATTGCAAAAAAAAATCATGTCATTTAAAGAATTTGGGCTTTGAATCCTGTGTGTCCTTAGTTACTTGACGCCTCTCTGAGCCTCAGTTTCCTCACCTGTTGAGGGGAAATAATAATGGCACTGATGCTATAGGGTTTTGTGAGGCTCAAATGAGATAAAACATGAAGGTTTAGCTTTGGAGCAGGGGCTCAGTGAGCATCTCTCTAGATGCTAAGATCCAATACTTGGAGAAAGAAAGGGTCCCTCCCTGGGGTTGGCATCAGAGCAGATCAGGATGGGAATGGCAAGGATGGAATGGGCAGTGAGCGGCCCAGCTTTGGAGTCAGACTGCTTGGGTTTAAATCCCAGCCCCTGGGAGCTGCTTTCCCTCTCTGGGCCTTGAGTTCCTTGTCTGTAACATGAATATAATACTAGTTCTTCTCTCCTCCATAGGGTGTTGTGAGGATTAAATTAGCTGATTAATTTATTCAACAACTAATACCAAGCAACTGCTGGGTGCCAGACATGTTTCCAGTCACTGCAGATCGTAAGGGGTCGTGTTAGCAATCTTATTATCATCATCATAATCTGGAAAGAAGGGACAACTGTTTGGGAAGGAGGCAGAGAGGAGGCTGAAGACTTCAGAATGGAGATAAGTGACAAGATAAGATGCTATAGAAATAATAAAGGGCTGATACTTAGTGCTTACTATGTGCCAGGCACATTTGCTCATGAAGCAAGTGCTCATATTATCCTTATTTCACAGATAGAATCAGGTTCAGAGAGGTATAGTGACATGATCAAGGAAACACAGCTAATAGGGAGAGGGTGGAGCTGCAGTTTGAGAGACTCAAAAGCCATACTATTAATCACAAAGCTTTAAACCTGATTAAGAGACGAGTTAGGGGTGAGGGCATTAATCCAGCAGAGGAAGGAGGGGGAGACCTGGCCAGGAGAGGGACAGAGGGAATAGAAAGGAAGGACAGAGGTGAGCAAGGCCTTCAACTTCAGGAAACAATTAGAGAATGAACCAAATCAACGTACACTCCCCGAGTGGGTTTTACTAGCAATAAACAACAAGGCATGAGCTCAGGGAAGGGAGCAAGTGAAGTCTGGAGGGAGGGCTTCCCGGGAGAGGTGAATCTTGAGAAATGGGTAGTTGAAAGAGATGGGGGAGCCAGAGCATTCCAGGCAGGGTGCACAGCACCAGCAAAGGCCCTGAGGTGAGAATGAACAGCGGTTTAGGGCCGAGAAGTGGGAGGAAATTGCTGAGTGAGATCAGGATGAGGATTGGGAGGGCTGGTGGCCTCAGGGACATAGGAAGGGTGACAGATTTGAGAGGCTTAGCTAATGTAGAAATAGAAATAAACAGCCGGGCACGGTGGCTCACGCCTGTAATCCCAGCACTTTGGGAGGCCGAGGTGGGCGGATTACCTGAGGTCAGGAGTTCGAAACCAGCCTGGCCAACATGGTAAAACCCCACATGGTGGCAGGCGCCTGTAATCCCAGCTACTTGGGAGGCTGAGGCAGGAGAATCGCTTGAATCTGGGAGGCGGAAGTTGCAGTGAGCCAAGATTGCGCCACTGCACTGCAGCCTGGGTGACAGAGCAAGACTCTGTCTCAAAAAAAAAAGAAAAGAAAAGAAATAGAAATAAACCCCCATCTGGACAGAAACTACAATATAGTGATCAAGAAAGCAGGCTCTGCAGTCCAATCCTAGCTAGGTTGCATCCCACCACGTGACCAGGGCAAGTCAGCTGAACATCGCATCTCCAAAATGAGGGGTCATCAAAGTACCTGACCCCTCCGATGAGATGCTCTGTGAGGAGTGCTTAGCACAGTGCCTGGCACGCTGTAAGCACTTGACTCATGCATTCCTTAACCATCAAGTGCACACTTGATGTCAGGCACTTTTCTAGGACACTCAGCAGTGAACAAAACAGACACAAATCCCTGCCCTCAAGGAGCTTACATTTAAAGGGTAAAACAGTTAATGTAAAAACAAGTGAAATAAATGGTCATTAGATGGTGATATGTACAAAGGAGGAAAATGAATCAGAGAAGGGGCATCGGGCAAGCCCACGTTACAGGGTTATTGCAGTTTTAAGTCAGTGTACAGATGGAGGCTGTTGTTACTCTTATTTGTATAGTAGGTTTTAATAGAAAAAGCATTTTCCAGTTTACAAGGCAGTTATTCCTCGTGAGAATCAAGTGAGATGCAGATATTGCCATTCCCATTTTATAGATAAGGACACTGTGGCTTGAAGACAACAATCCGACTGAATCAGGAGTCATAACTTTGAGGACAGAGCTATACCTGCTAACTCCCTGTGGGATTCGCTGTTCTGTTCCTGAAAGTCTAGAGGACAGACAAAAGAGATGGGAATTGGAGGGATGTGGGCAGTGCCGAGGTGGGTCAATGTCCAGGGATGGAGCTGCACTGGAGAGCAGGGGCAGAGGCCTGTTTCCTGGAGCCAAGCCTGGCCAGCTTCTGCTGGTCTGGCAGAATCAGGGTGAGTTCAGAGGTTGGCTGGACCCAGAGGCAATCCTGAGGGCATAGCAGGGGAGGCCTGAGACACTGTGTGATTGAGCAAAGGGGCAGAATCTGTCCAGAACGGAGTGAGTGTGTGGGTGGCATTGAGACTCAGGGGAGGGCAAGAGAGAAGAGGAAGAAGTCAGCCCTGCTGACCAGATGAGAGGGAACAGCCAGGAGGTTGGTGGGGCCGGAGCTGGCTCTGAAGGCCCTTGAATGTCAGGCTAAAGACCTCGGCCTTGATGTTGTCAGCAGTAGGGAGCTGTTAAAGGTTTCGGGGCAGAGACGCAGTGTCGTGAGAATGGGATTTGAGGAAGGTGTAGCTAGCTCGAGGTGGAGGAGATTCAGTGGAGGCGACTGGAGGTTGGGAGCCCACTGGGAAGCTGCCACAGCCAAGCAGGTGAGAAATGATGAGGTCAGATCAGAGAGACCACTTGGACTGGTGGAAGGAGTAGGGCCTGGGAGAGGATACCCCTGGGTTCTGGCCTTGGATCTGCCCAGATTTTCTGAGGGTCCCTTCTTTATTATGCACCTCTGTTTTCCCATTTGGATTGAACTAAAGGCATGTGCCTGCCCTTTTTTTTTTTTTTTTTTTGCCTGGCTACCATTTTGGCTAAGGACCCATTTTGAGAAGATGATGAGACCTAGGGGCTTTCTCTCCAGAAAAATTAAAAAAAATAAAAAAACTTTTAAAAAAGTTTTGAGCCTGGGCGACATAAAAAATTAAGTAGCCTGGACTGGGCGCGGTGGCTCACGCTTGTAATCCCAGCACTTTGGGAGGCCGAGGCAGGCGGATCACGAGGTCAGGAGATCGAGACCATCCTGGCTAACACAGTGAAACCCCGTCTCTACTAAAAATGCAAAAAATTAGCCGGGCGAGGTGGCGGGCGCCTGTAGTCCCAGCTACTCGGGAGGCTGAGGCAGGAGAATGGCGTGAACCCGGGAGGCAGAGCTTGCAGTGAGCTGAGATCGGCCACTGAACTCCAGCCAGGGGGACAGAGCAAGACTCCGTCTCAAAAAAAAAAAAAAAAAAAAAATTAAGTAGCCAGGTGTGATGGCACATGCCTGTGATCCCACTTGGGAGGCTGAGGTGGGAGGATTACTTGGGCCCAGGAGGTTGAGGCCGCAGTGAGCTGTGATCATGCCACTACACTCCACCCTGGGATACAGAGCGAGACCCTGTCTCAAAAACAAAATAGGCCGGATGTGGTGGCTCACACTTGTAATCCCAGCATTTTGGAAGGCCGAGGTGGGCAGATCACCTGAGGTCAGGAGTTCGAGATCAGCCTGCCAACATGGTGAAACCCTGTCTCTACTAAAAATACAGAAATTAGCTGGGCGTGGTGGCGCGCACCTGTAATCCCAGCTACTTGGGAGTGGGAGGCAGGAGAATCACTTGAACCCGGGAGGCAGAGGTTGCAATGAGCTGAGATCGCACCACTGCACTCCAACCTGGCGAGAGAGTGAGACTCCATCTCCAAAAAACAAAACAAAACAAAAACAGAAACCAAGTTTTTGGTTGGTTAAAATTTTGTGAGGCTTATAAACCTGCTGAAGTCCATCTACGGAACTAAGCTAGATGATCAACAGTAATAAAAATAGCAGCTAGCATTAAATGCTTACTATGTGCCAGGCACTGGGCAGAGCGATACACCTCAGGATCTTGTTAAAGCTATACAACAACCTGTGAAATAGTTACCATTGTTATTTGCCATTTTACAGATGAGAAAACTGAGGAGGCCTAGAGAGATGAAGTGGCTTGCCTAGAGTCAGAGTTGGAAGTTAAGCCTGGGCTTGTCAGATCCAGACCCTGAGATCTTAACCACAAAGATTAGCCAAGGATTCTAGGATTCAGGAAGAAGAAATGGCAGGGAAGGGGACAGGTATGGGAAGGTTTTCAAAGAAAGCCGTGGAGATAGCAGAGCAGGAGAAAAGGGAAGAGGGGTAGTGGTGCCAGCTCAGCCCTGAGGGGAGATATATCAGGTAGTTGGAGGTAAGGGGCTGGAGATGCGGATTTCATTTAGAGCTCGCTGACCTGGCTTCCAGAGGGCTTGGTATCTGTCCCACATGACCCCCAGCTAAGTGACCTGCTCTGGAGCCTGCCGGGAAGGGGTGGAGGTGGGGCTCCTCTATCTCTTGGCCTCATTATATTTTGCCCCCTTGTTCTGGAAGGACTTACCCCTAACTCTTTGACTCAGCCTCCAGTGCTGTCTCTGGAATCTACCCTCCCTCCCACATCCCAAGGCCATCAAGAAGGGCCCATGGGCCTTGATCTCTCTAGGGGAGTTAAGAAGTAGAGACACCCTTTCCATCCCAGAGAGGAGTCCTGGGGCCCATCTGCTGAGATCAGAGTAGGATTCGGAACCCAAGCACCAGGGGACCAGTGTTAGGCTCTGGTTTTAGATCCTGGTCAGCAGCACTGTCTCGAACCACAGCAGGAGGTGATCTAGATTAGACTAGGCCATGGTCTTGGACTGGAATCTAAATTTATAGTGGGTTGGATTTGTTGCTCATCTAAAACGGTCATTCTGGAAAGTAAAAATTTTAGACTTTGTAAGCATTCAGTGTCTGTCATGAGTAGTACTTAACTCTGCTATTGTACCTTGAAAGCAGTCATAGACAGTGTATAAGCGAATGAGCATGGCTGTGTTCCAATCAAACTTGAATTATAAAAACAGACAACAGGCCACATTTGGCCCATGGACCATAGTTTGCCAACCTCTGATCTAGAACTTTATTCCTCCTGAGGGGTATGTAGATTTTAAACCTAATTAGACAGTGATCTAAGCAAACAATGTTGGCCTGTCAGGCTGGAACCTTAGATCCGTGGCAAGTTAACATGAAAGGTGATCTATAGTCACACTCT
Organism: Macaca nemestrina; assembly: GCF_043159975.1. Taxonomy (NCBI): domain Eukaryota; kingdom Metazoa; phylum Chordata; class Mammalia; order Primates; family Cercopithecidae; genus Macaca; species Macaca nemestrina. The sequence goes on from NC_092125.1 coordinate 206,453,818, forward strand.
TGCTGAGATCTAGATATTGGGGATTGATGAACAAGAAATGCACTAAATAGTGTGTATAAAGCAGACTAAGCCATAATCTCTGGCTGAACCTAGATTCACAGAAAATTGAGGTAGGGTGGTATGGGGTGGTGAGATTTAGACTAACACATAAGGCTGTGGTCTGGATATGAGAAAGTGAGTGAGCTAAAGTCACACAGATATTGATCTAGAGAAGGCAAAGCTTTAGTCCAAAGCCAGAACCCACAAGACCTAGAACACCAGCCTGGGCAACATAGTGAGACCCTGTCTCTACAAAAACGTTAAAAAGTTAGTTGGGCATGGTAGCGTGTAGTCCCAGCTATGCAAGAGGCTGAGGTGGGAGGATTGCTTGAGCCCAGAAGATTAAGGCTGCAGCGAGCTGTGATTATACCACTGCACTCTAGCCTGAGTGACAAAGCCAGACATTGTCTCAAAAAAAAAAAAAAAAAAAAAGAGTTAAAACAGGACTATCCAGTAGACACATAATAGAAGACACATATGTGGCCGGGTGTGGTAGCTCACACCTGTAATCCCAGCACTTTGGGAGGCCAAGGCAGGTGGATCATGAGGTCAGGAGTTCAAGACCAGCCTGGCCAACATAGTAAAACCCCGTCTCTACTAAAAATACAAAAAATTAACTGGGCATGGTGGTGGGCACCTGTAATCCCAGCTACTTGGGAGTCTGAGGCAGGAGAATAACTTGAACATGGGAGGTGGAGGTTGCAGTGAGCCGAGATCACGCCATTTCACTTCAGCCTGGGTGAAAGTGTGAGACTCCGTGTCAAAAAAAAAAAAAAAAAAAGCCACATATGTAACTTAAAATTTTCAAGTGGCCACATTAAAGTAAAAAGAAGTAAGTGGAATTAATTTTAACAATTTAATCTTTTTTTTTTTTTTTTTTTGAGACGGAGTCTTGCTCTGTTGCCCTCGCTGGAGTGCAGTGGCACAATCTCAGCTCACTGCAACCTCCACTTCCCGAGTTCAAGCAATTCTCCTGCCTCAGCCTCCCAAGTAGCTGGGATTACAGGTGCCCACCACCACACCCAGCTAATTTTTGTATTTTTTGTAGAGACAGGGTTTCACCATGTTGGCCAGGCTGGTCTCGAACTCCTGACCTCAGGTGATCCACCCACCTCGGCCTCCCAAAGTGCTGGGATTACAGGTGTGAGCCACTGCACCCGGCCCAACAAATTATCTTATATAACCCAGTATATCCAAAATACTATTATTTCAATGTATAAGCATTATAAAAATTATTGAGGTATTTTACATTTAAAAAATGTATTAAAACTTCAGAATCTGGTGTATATTTTGTACTTACAGCGCATTCCAGTTCTGACTAGCCACAGTCACATGTGGCTAGTGGCTACCATGTTGGACAGCACAGGTTTAGAAACTGACTTTTCTTTGGGACCAGGGTCCAGAGGAGTTATGAGCCAGAATAATCTGCAATAAGTAGGGTTGCACTCGCTAGAGGTTACACCCTTAGCAGACTTGAACTGGGTGTAGTCTGACTGCCTGGGAGAACATCTGGGCTATGGGCTGGGGAGTGGGAGTTTCCCTCCCCTGGAGTCTTGACTCCCTGGCCTCAGGTGGAATCTCTGTCAGGGCTCTGGCCTCTCAGGGTATTCAGTATCACCTCTGAGCACTGGCCCCCAGTTCCTGTCCCTTACCCAGTGTCACCTCAGCCTTGTCTGGCCTGGCAGGTCAGGGGGAGGGAGCAGGGCGGCAGCTGGACCCTTGAGAGAGCAGGAGCTCCACCCCTCCAAGCCAGCTGCTGCCAGCCTTCCTGGAGTGACTCTGTGGAAACAGGGGGCCCAGAGACAGAAATAAACTGCCAGGTTTCCGGGGCGGAGTGGGGGGCCTGCCAGCCTTTGTGCTTCCTTGCTTGGGAGTGGGGGGAGCAGGAAGCAGCTCCAGGCCCTGTCCTAGGCTGTTCCCCCTGTATGCCATCTCCCCTCACCCCCAGGTGCCCCTGCCCCCATGGTTCTGAGGCTGGGCTGAGTCTAGAATTTGATGGATTAGTGAAACCTGGGGGCCCAGTAGTCTGGGACTGACACTTGGGAGCAGAGATTAGTCCTTAGGACTCTGATTGCAGCTTGGTGCCCATTTCTAGAACCCTATCATGGGGGCCCCTCTAGCTGCCGCACGGCAGGAGCTGAACAGATTCAGAGGGCTGCAGTGGGGCAACCAACCAGGAGCTGAATGATTTCTGTTGGATGCCCATGTCTGTCATTAACTGGCCAAAGGCAATTTTCTTTCCTCATTTATGATCCTATCCCCGGGTCTCAGGAGGATGACTGTGTCCTCCCATCCCTTCCTCTTGGGCCTCAGTTTCCCCATCCATTGTGGGGTTTGGACTGTGAGCTATTGGAGAGGAGTGGGGGACAGGGACAGAGTAGCCAGGAAGAATGTTGAGGGATGCTGTCTGAAGCTGCTGGCTTTGTGATGGGGGCGCTGTCACCAGTGCAAGGTAGGGTGCTGGTCTCTGCATTCATGTCATGACTGGGTACTGGTGTTGGGGGGTGTAGGCAGGTGGTGAGCACTGGGATGCACTGTATATATGTGTGTGTGAGGTGCTAGACTCAGGATGGCCAGTGCCTAGACAGGGCCAGGGTCACGGGTCACCACATGCCCAAAACCAGCCTCCACTGTTGTAAGGGTGACACTGGCGTGGTCTCCCCATGTCCCTATGGGTAGATGGAGGTGGGAATGGCCCCAGTGCAGCTGTTGAGAACAGACCCTCATGCCTGGAACTGGGACCAGAGCAGGAGTCCCCAGGGACTGCCTGGAAGGGAGGAGGGAAGCAGCAATGCTTATCCTGCCTGTGTCAGGGTGTGAACACTGTGTTCAGTGGTTAATGGGTTCTGGAACCAGAGTTTCTGACTTTAGGCTCTGACATTGTGTGACCTTTGGTGGGTCACTTAACCTTCATCGTGAACTTCAGCTTCCTCGTTAAGAAAAAGGGGATAACATTACCTACTTTATGGAGGACTTATAATTAAGTGAGCGCATGCTAACAATGCAGGGCAGGTGCCCCGTGTTGGCAGTGACCATTGGGTAGTCGCTAGGCACAAATAGGTGGTCAGTGAAAACGCATTGTTCGGATGTCCGGATGCTTTCCCTGCAGAGGGCCTTTTCAGACCCCTTCATTTTAATAAGGAAAACGGAGTCCCCCAATTGTGACAGCGTTTTGCCCAAGAAGAGGAACAAAACCTTTATATGGCACCTACCCTATAAAGCCAGGTAGCTCATCCCCAATTTACAGGTAAGGAAATCGAGGCCTGTGATTGGCCGCCGGTTCACGGTGGCGCTATCCAGTTAGGCCTCAGTCCGCCGCTGCGGAGGGAGCGCCGGGCTGCCTGTGCTCTCTGGAGGAGGGGCGTGCAGGTAGCGGGCGCCCTGGAGCCACTGCCCGAGCCAGGCGCGCTATTAATAACCCCGCCAGTCAGCCCCAGCCGAGAGCGCAGGTCCGGACCGCTGCCGGGCGCCTCCAGTCCCCGGGCCGAGCCCGAGCCCGAGCCCGAGCCCGACCCGGATCGCGACGGCTCTTCCCTCTCCCCGCCACGTGACGCCCCCCCCCCCCCCCGCCCCCGATTCCGCGGGCAGCGGAGGGCCCGGGCTGGCGGGCCGGGGGCCAGGAAAAAGCCGAAAACACCGAGGGCGGGCCGCTCCCCTCCCGCTCAAAATAGCCCCCGGACGGGGCTGCCACGCATTCCGCCGGGCCCGGGGCGCGGGAAGGGGCGGCCGACTTGGCCCCCGCCCGGCCCGACGTGGCTACCCGGCCGGGTTGGACCGGGTGGGGGCCGAGGGCGGGCCGCGCGGCCGGCCGGCATGTGGCTCTCCTTCTGGGAGCCTTGGCAGCCCGGACTGCGCGCTGCGCGGGGATGATGGAGAGCTTCTGGAATTTCCTGCAGCTGGAGAGCGCGGCCGGCCGGGGGAGCGAGCTAAGCGCGCGGCTTGGGCAGGGGCGCCTGGCGCCCGACCCTAGGGGGCGCCTCCGCGGCGAGGGTGGTAGGGGGAGACCTCGCCGCCCGGCCCCAGACTGCGGGAGTGGAGGGGGCACTCCTCGCCTCCCCGGCCTCTCTTTTTGGGTCTGGCGGGGGTCCAGTCCTGCGCCTCCGGGCCTGAGCGGAGTAGAAGGGCCAGGTGCAGGCAACGCCCCTCCCCCAGCCGCCTGGTTTCCCTCTCGGCCCGTCACCTCCTCCAGGAGCCAGAAACTCTGCGGCTTCATCTGGGAGGGGGGCGGAGGTGGCAGGGATCAGTGGGCAGTATAGCCTGCCAGGTAGCCCCAGAGGCGATGGCGGCGGGAAAACTCGGAGGCGGGCTGTTCGGGCCCGGAGAACTGCTGGGCTTGCGGACTGGAGCCTCTTGCTCCAGCCAGAGGAGTCTGAGGGCTGCTAGGAAGGAGGCAAGGCAGTCTTCTCCCAGCATGCCCCCCCTCCCACCTCCGCCGCCGCTCCGCCTCCCAACTGCGGAGCGGAGGGCTGGGAAAATCCTGGATAATTTCCCCGACGGCGACAGTGGCTTTCTTTGAGGGCAGTTCTGCACCTTGCAGGCCCCAGAGTCCAGAGAAGGGCCCCGGAGTGGGAGGGGCTTCCTTTTACAGGAGCCCTGAGAATCCAGGGGAGTAGGTAAGTGACCTCTCAGGGCTCACTCTTGGCACTGTGGGTGGGGGAAGGAAAGAGGTCTACCCTGCCCTTTGTTGGGGAGGGGAAGGGGCGCTTTCCCACAATTTTGTTCCCTTCCAGCACCATTTGGTGCTATGCAAACTGATGAACCTTTTGGCAACTCAGCAGGCGTCTTCCCCATCTGATGGTGGACCCTTCTCCCCCTGCCAGTTGCCCCTGTTCAGTTGTTTCCTGCCCCCACCTAGCATACCCTCACCATGGTAAACAAAAGCAGTGGGGATAGGCACCCTTCACCTATGCCACAGTTCCCACTTACTGGCTATGTGACCTTGAACAAGTCCCTTTACTCCTGAGTTTCCCTTTCCTCACATGAAAAACTAGATAACACTAGATAGGCCATGGCCTTGTGGTGGGGCTTCAAGTTGCACAACATGTCAATCAGTTAGCATAGCGTCTGCACATAGTAAGGGTGGGAAATGAAGGGCACCCGTGTGACATCAGCCCCATCCCGAGGAATAGAGGTAGCCCCCAAAACATTTGAATTCCTTTCCCCTGCACCAAGCCTGTGAGAGTTCACTTCCCAAGGTCTCTGTCACACTAGTCTCCTCACAGTGCTCCTTTTGCCTTCCACTGGGGATGGGGCGGGGGCTGGCAGAGAGCACCAGGCTGGCTCCCCAGGGGATGGTCCAGGCAAGCTGTGAGGCTGGTGGAATTCGGCTTTCCTCTTCCTCCCATCTCTTTGCTGACCTTTCACTCTACCACTGCCAGATACCCAGATTCAAATTCAGATGCCTTGGGGCTCCTCCTCAGCCCAGGATGTCGGGTCTGGGCCTGTGTGAACTCCCAACCTCCCCCACCCCCAATTCTCCCTGTTTCCTGTTTGATTGGCCTTCAGTGTCCACTGGGAAAGACCCTGGTGTACTGGAAGGAGCTCAAGGCCCCATTTATTGTCTGTGTGAACTTGAGCAAATTACCCTACCTCTTGTGAGCCTCAATTTGCTTTTCTACAAAATGGAGTTGAAATAAAAACTACCTAGCAGAACACCTCTTTACTCATGCATCGCAGAGGCTTCCTGGCAGACATCTATGTAAATAATAAAAGGCAGGGATGCCCTGGACCACAGAGGGAACTTGCATTTAAGGCCAGGTATAGGGATCCGTGTAACCTTCCCTTGCCTTTGGTTTGGGGAGACACCTCTCTGGGGCCCTGGGATAGGAAATGGAGCAGGAATGAGCATCCACTAGCTCTTTCTGGCAAAGCCTGGATTCCGCCAAATTTATGTGACCCAAATTCCAGGGCTGCGAGGTGCTCATGGCTTTGGATGCACTGCTGGGCAGTTCTCATAAACTCCTCTCTAGGACTACAGATGCCTCTTCCAACTAGTCCACCTCCCTCGGCCTCAGAAAAGTCTTCCTGGGCTAACTGTACCCTACTCCCGAGTGTCTCTCCCACCCGTAGAGGGCTCCCAGTGGGGAACTATGAAAGAAAAAGGGGCTGGCAACCAGCAGTTGGGCTGTGTGACGTTAGGCAGGCTGCTTCCCCTCTCTGGGCCTTGGTTTCCTTCCTCCTGCGTAGTGAAGGAGGTTGGATTAGTGGCTCCCTAAGGCACCTTCTAGCTCTGACAGGCTCCAAGCCTGTGTTGACTGATGTATCCTAGGAGATAGGCGCACACAGAGAACTAAGTCAGCTCGGAGATTCCTGTCAAGGTATCCCCACCCCACCCCCAGAAGGCTGGAGTGCCTCCCTTCCTGAGACACACCCTTCAAGGATACTGGTGGAGGTTGTGGTGGGTGGAGGGGGCAGATCACCCAAGCCAGTGGCACCGCTGCTTCCCTGGGTCCCTGTTGTCTGTGGAGAGGCCTGTGCACAGGAACAAGAGCTTGTGTCAGGCAGGGCTGTGAGACTGCGTGCTTCTAGGGGAAGGGAATGTGTGTGTCAGTGACCAGTCAGCCTCCAGGGAATGGGGGCGCGGTGCACAAGGCAGCTAGCTCGCGGGATGGTGGTGTCTCCAGAAGAGCGATCCCAGGGGCAGTGTGTTGAGGTGTGTGCAGGACGAGGGGGCTGGCAGTGGGAGGGAGGAAGAAACATCCATGAACCAGGCTTTGGGTCAGGACAGGCTCCTCAGGGAGGCTCCAGCCTCTTGGGGAAGCGGCTGGAGTCAGCACAGTCCCACACTGCGTGGTTTCGCCTGCGCCTGGGTTTGTCAGTTGTTTATGGATGTTGAACTGAGTGGCACTGTTCGGAATTGGAGTTGTCATGTTCTGTTGTGGGGGTATCTGTAGGGGTGTTGTCAGGGCCTCTGAACAGTGCGTGTGTGGCTGGCTGGGGTACGACGCGTAGCTGTCCAGAACGGTGTTGTAAGGCAGTAGGCAGCTCCTGGTCATTTGGGCTATCAGATGTCAGGTTGTACTGGGACCATCCGGTGGTGTTTTCAGGCTGTGAGTGAATCCTGGCCATGTTTTGGGTGCCTCGTCTCCTCTATCTTTATACAGAGGGAGGCCCCAGTACACCTGGAGGGAGGTCTCCTGTCTTAATCAGTCCCTCCACAGGTAAGCAGGCGGGCAGCCTCAAGCCCCCTCACTCTCAGTAATTTTACCACGGTGCCTAAGTCAGGAACAGGCGTGAATTGACCTTTTAACCCCTTCCCCACCACAGGATTAGACTCTGTTTCCTGTTCAATCTCCTCCAGAACCAATTCCACCCTGTCTGGACCACCCCCCAAAATGGATAAGCAACCCCCTCCATCTTTTCTCCCCCACCCCTGTTGGGCCTTGAGTGAAGGGCTGAAGGCCAGGCTGGTGCAGGGTCTGGCAGGAGCTGAGGGCCCAGGCGGGAGTGATAAATATTGAAGAGGAGGGATTTCGGTGTGGGCTGGAGCAGCTGCAGTGGTTCGAGTGTCACACTATCTCTCCCCAGGTTTACTGACCCATTTCCATTCACGCGGCTGCTGGTTTCCTAGCAACGGCAACAGTCCCCCCAGAACAGGCGGAGTGTGTGTCTGCCATTAGCGACTGCCGCAACTGTGTCAAGGTTACCCCGCTCCCTGCAAACCCACCCCGGCGGGTTTGTTTTCTGCCAGCGCCTGGCACACACCATGCCAGCCTGGGAGGGGGAGGGGAGGGGGCTGGGGGCCAGCCCCAGGGCTTGGGTGAGGTAGGGGGCCGAGGAGGAGCTGCTGTTCCCGGTCCAGTGGGAGCCAACTTGGACAGAGGCCGAAGCAGCCACCCGCCCCCCCCTTGGCTGGTGGAATTCCTGAGCCTGAGGGGAGCAGGGGGTGGGGCTGTCCCTCAGCCCTGACCCCCGAGATTCCAGAGCCTGGGGGGAGGGCTGTGGGCCGAGGGGGCCACGGGGGCCTCCGGGAAGCCTGTCCGGTCTGACCCCACCTGACTTGTTCTGCTCCTGCCCTGACTTCTTCCTCCTCCTGCTGCAGCTCCAGGCTCTGCTCTGCTCCAGGCTCTTTGTCCCAGCCTGCCTCTGTGCCTGGTCTCCCCAGTCAGACTCCCCAGGGCAAGGTTGTATTTCTCCCATCAGACTAGGGGTTCCCGAGGTTGTCTTTTCCTTCTCCACCCTCAGCACCAGCTCATGACTGTTTTTCCAAATGGCATGGGAGATGAGATGAGACATTTGGGGTGGCAGAGAATACTAGTGGGGACTCTGGGCAGATACCCTCATTCCACCCCCACTCACTGAAGGAGATTCTTCCTACACTCCTTCCACCTGGCAGCCCACACTGGCTCTGGGCACAGGAAGTAGAGTACCCTGCCTTTTCTCCCTGACAGTCAGGCTGCAAAGGGTTAAAGGAGCTCTCCCACCCCTTGCCTTGGTATGTGAGCTCCCCCAGGCTGGGGGGATGGGAGAATGGGGGGGTCTGTCACCTTATAACCACTCATGTGGTCAGCTCAGACCTGACCAGTCACATTCCTGCCCAGGAGGGCTGGGGCTTGAGGCAGAGGGACAGGGGCAGGGGCCTGGAGGGGGCTGGGTTTGCAAGAATGGAAAGGGGGGACCAAGAAGCTGGGGCAAGGGGCTGCTGGGAAGTATTAAGATACATAAAGCTTGAGTTCATCTCCTTATTCCTCTAGGCCTCAATCTCCCTATCTTTCCTCCCAATTTGCACCCCCTAAAACCTTCCAGTGGTGCACGTGCCTGTGACACAGGTACAGACCTGGTCCCAGTTCTAAACAAAGAGAAGAGTGTGGCCAAGGCAGTTTCTGACATGCAGGGCAGCTCAGGGACTTGTTGGTAGCCTGCAGTGTGACTTTCTGGTGCTTAGGGGAGGTTGGCTAGGTTTTTGGCTGGGTCAGAGGATTTGAGATCTAGGGTATGGATCAGGCTGTGCTAGACAGTAGAAAGAGACCTGGGCGGGGACCCAGGAAACTTGGTTCTTTGCCCAGCCCTGTGCCTGACTCCTAATGGCCTCAGTATCCCTGTTTGAAGGGTTTAGGCCAGTGGTCTCTAAAAGCCCTCCTGTCCTGTTAGTCAGTAGCCCTGGGTGAGGGATGAGGGGTGGGGGGCGATGGTCTGGAGGGGTGTGGGAAGCTGCCAGCTCAAGGGGGAGTTTGCAACGTGATCCCAGAGCGAAAATAGCCCAGGTCATTTTCAGCTGCTTGGGCGGAGGTATCTGATCCCGGCAGGGCAGCTTGGGCAGGGGGCAGGGAGGAGCATTCTGTAAAGCTCTCTGGGAAACCGGACCCTAGGATAGGAGGGTAGGGAAAGGTTGGCATGCCTGGCTGGGCTTCCTGAGACCCGCTGGGGGCCGGGGAATGGAAAGATGAGGAATGCAGAGGGTTAACAGGAGGTGAAGGCTGGACTCCAGCCCCCTTTGGGTCCTGGCCTGGCTGAGGTGAAAGGTCAGCTCCAGGGAGTCCAGGCACAGCTGGGGAAAGAGTAACCCGATCCTTCTCCCTAACCAGGCTCAGGGCATCACAGTGCCGCCTGCCCCAGGAAAGGTGCTTTGACATCTCCAGGAAGGAGTTTGTTTCTACTTGTTCTCAGCAGGAGTTGGGGGCTAGGGGAGGGTCCAGGCCTATGGGGTCAGGGAGAGCTACAGGCCAGGCGCCCCAACCAATATGGCAGTGCTTTGTCATCCTGGGGTCAGGGGAGGTGGAGGTGAGCCTGCTGGAAAGGTTAGAGGTAGCCTGTTCTGGCCCTGCTCTCACTCTGCCCCATTTATGACTCCTGACGGCCAGCATCAGGGCTGGGGAAGCTTAGAGGTAGGAGACACTCCTTCCTTCCCCAAACACACTGAGTAGTGACAGAACCCTCCTGGTACTAGACTGTGACAGCAAGATATGTTTGGGGTGGAGAATTACACCTCAACTCTGAGATAGATGGCTTTGCTGTCTGCAGTTGTGTGTGTGGTGGGGTACTAGGGTATAAGGTGGTGTGGGCCGGGCGCGGTGGCTCAAGCCTGTAATCCCAGCACTTTGGGAGGCCGAGACGGGCGGATCACAAGGTCAGGAGATCGAGACCATCCTGGCTAACACGGCGAAACCCCGTCTCTACTAAAAACACAAAAAATTAGCTGGGCGAGGTGGCGGCGCCTGTGGTCCCAGCTACTCGGGAGGCTGAGGCAGGAGAATGGCGGGAACCCGGGAGGCGGAGCTTGCAGTGAGCTGAGATCTGGCCACTGCACTCCAGCCTGGGCGACAGAGCGAGACTCCGTCTCAAAAAAAAAAAAAAAAAAAAAAAAAAAGGTGGGAGGCTGAGATGATGCGACATGGAAGAACATGGGGTTCAAATACTTGCCCATCTTAGGCAGGCTATTTTACCCAAGCCTCAGTTTCCTCATCTACAAAATAAGACTAATAGGACTCACCATGTAGGTGATGATGAAGATTGGCACAGAGTAAGTGCTCAGTAAAAAGTAACCTTAACAGGCCTTATTGGATGCCAAGGTCACACAGTGTGGAGCCAACATTGCAGCTGGCAGTCTGACTCTAGAGCAGCGGTTGGTGAGCTATAGACCATATGAGGGAGAAGGCAGTTTCCAGAATGTGACTGCGTCAGTGTCCCCAGGGCTGCACACTAGGTGATGGGGGGTAGTATCCAGATGATTTGGAGTGGGATGGGGTGAGGGGGCTTTCAGTATGTGGCAAGTGGGGAGGTTCGGGGCAGGGCTCTTCTTACAGCCGACTTCTGGGGCTTTCGCCAGCCCCCCGCGCCCCACCCTGACAGGCTTTGTGTGGCTGTGTGGGTGTAGTTGTCCCTGGAGTGCGGCTGTAGGTATGTTTGAGAAGGCGCAGGCATCCCGAGAAAGAACAAGTCGCCTTTTGTACGCGTCCAGCCCCAGGCTGGGCTGGGCGCTCTCTGGGGGATCCCCTGTTTCCGCGCCCAACTCCCCGCCCACGGACAGCGCCCCGGCCCGCCGCAGGCCCCCCACCTGAGGGGCGCATTGAGCGGGGCGCCCCCTCCCGGGGACCCGCGCCGCGGCGGGGGAAAGGGTCCGGGGAAGAGGGCCGGGGGAAGAGGGCGTGTCCGAAGCCCCGACCCCGCCCCTCTGACATCACTCCAGGTGCTACCAATCTCCGGGAGCCCGGCCCGCGCGGCCCGCCCCCTCGCCGGCACGCTCCTAGTGTTCGGGACGCGCCGTGGGTGGAGTCGGCGGGAGGTGGAGGAAGAGGGAGGGCTGGCCTAAGGGGCGGAGACCGTTGAAGGCCTCGCCCTTCCAAGTCTAGGAGAGGCTGAACACGCGACCTGGAGACCGAGCTGCTCTGCTCCGGTGAAGCTCCTCACAAGACCTCTGTCCTGGAGTGCTCCACCTTCCTGCCCACCTGCCCCAGATCTTGCCAAGTACCACTTTGTGCAGGAAGCCTTCCCAGAACCTACCCTCCTACCTCTTCTGATTACCTGCACCCTCTAGGGCCCTCTATAGTAAGGGCAGTACCAGCCCTACTGCCAGCGCTAGCTGCCGTCCACTGAGCAGTTTGCTGTGTACCCCACACTGCTCCATGTTTTTCATGGAACGTCTTACCGGCTGCATTTCTGCTGGCTGTCCACCTTGTATTATCGGGCCCTTCTCACCCACAGGGTTGGGTGTTCCTCTGGTCAAGCGTTACAGACACGGGCCCGCCTCAGAATAGTCACTACTGCCTCCAGAGTCACACAGAGCAAGGAGGTAGGAGCATCAAATCTGGACACCAGGTTTCCCAGCTCCCTTCAGGCCTTTGGTTCAGGCATGTGACTAAGAGCAGGGAGTTGCACAGAGACTTGCTTTAGGCCTCACCTTTCCCCATAGGAGGCCTCTGCCCTTCCCTGTCCCTCCCCACAGATTGGAAGAGCCCTAAGCCTGCTTTCCTCTGCAATTCACAAATCTGGACCAGAACCCCAACTTCTGGGAAGAGGGAGAGATGTTGTGGGAGCTGGGAGGGCTTTTGCAAGCCAAAGGGGCAGCTCTGGGCTACAAGGAGTATTATGGGCCCAGTGGATTTGGGGATGCTTGCGTTGGGGACATAATGATTTAGCTTGCAGGTGGGAGGTTCCAAGTTAGGCAAAGAGGAGGGTTAGGAGCCACAAGTATGTGGGGTTCAGTGCAGTGCAAGGGAGGCAGGGATTATGCTGGGCCAGCACTGCCCCCACCAACAGCCTGGCCCGGTGGAATGCTGGGAGGCCCCAGGGATGGGGCCAGGCAGCCAAGGTGTCTCCGGTGGCACGGAAGCAGTTAAGAGCTGCCTCAGCCTGTTCCTTCAGACAATTAGTGACATCTCGCTTGACAACACCACACTGAGCCGATGCAGACCTCAGTCCCCCCTCCCGGCCCCCCGACGGCCGCTTCAGCTGTTTATTCTTGGGCTTTAACAATTGGGATTCTGACTTGGAGGAGCGGGCGCCCCGCGCTGCCCTCTGACCCGCCGTCGCCTTGGCAACTGGAGCCCGGTAGGCCTGGGCTCTGCGTTAGGATTACAGATCCTGAATTCACAATCTTGCTGCTCCCCTGCAAGCAGCAGCGGCAGCAAGCAGCAGCATGCAGGATCTTCAGCTAGACTGGAGGGGACAGAGAGGAGGGTCCCCAGGGCCAGCCTGAGGTGCATGCAGGAAGCTGGGATGCCCACAGACAGCCTGGAGAGCAGTGCACCCTCCGCAGCCTCCCTAGGATTGGGCAGGGCCCAGAGCTGTGCTCTACTCCCAACATCTCTGTGGCTCTCTGGAAACTTTCTTCCTGGTAGAACCCCGAGGGCAGGGGCGAGGCTTCTTCCTTACCCTGCCTTTCCCCCTCAGTCAGCCCCCTACCATGCCCAGAGCGCCAAGTGCCAGCAGACTGTGCCCCTGCCGTGCCCGCCGCCATGGCAACAGGCCCCCCTCCCTCGACAGCTCTGCTCCTTCTTCCCCCCACCCTAGCAGCCAACTGCCCCAGCTGAAACCAGAGCTGATGCATCTGTGAGCCTCATGCCCAGACCCACATTCCATTTCTGTCCTCTGTCCCCCCCAGTTCTGGCAACGACATCCCTCCTCCTCCTCCTCCTCCTCCTCCTCCTCCTCCTCCTCCCTCTCCCCCTCCCTCCTCACCTCTGCCTACTCCTGCTGTTCCCCCCACACTCTAACACTTAGTGTCACCCCCTCTTCCCGCCCCATCTGAGTGTGTCTCACCCTCCGACTGTCGCTGTGGGGCTCTGGGTGTGTCAGTCCCTCTGTCTGTCTCTGGCTCCTGGGTCGCTGGTGCTCTGTGCCTCCGCCCGTCTGTGCAGACTCCTCAGGTTCCTTCTCCATCTCTTCCCCCCTGTGCATGTGTCTTTGTCTCTGCATCATCCTGCCTGTCTCTCTCTTTGTCTTTTTCTTCCTCCTTGTCTCCCTCTCTTCCTGAGTCTCTTTCTTGCTGTTTTCCTTCTTCTGGCATGCTCGCCCTCTCTCTCCCTCTCTGGCTCTCGCCCCCTCCCTCCAGATCATTTTCTCCTTCAGCCTCTTTCTGCCCTGTTTCTTTTGCCTCAGTGTCCTTCGTCTTTCTGTCTCTCTTCCTGGATCTGAGTCTCTGCCTTGATTTCTCCCGCCCCCTCTCTTTCTTCTGACTTTCTCCTTCTAAATACATATCTTTCTTTCAGAGCTGGGCCTTTCAGTTCTCCTTACTCTATTTCCTACCAGGTTGTTTCCTTCACAGGCCTGTGAAGGTTGGGGAGCTGGGGCGGGGGGCGGGGCTCCAGAGTCACCCCAAAGGGTTCCTCTTTTTAGTAGGGGCCAGATGTCCTGGAAGCCCCACTGGGCTTGTGTGGTTGAACCTGAAATGGAGGGTGCAAGGTTAAAGAACCTGCAGAGAGTGTGGCACCAGGAAACAAGAGTGTGAGTCTGCCTTTCCAGGGTTTTAGGGGATGGGCTCCATCCATCTAGTGTACCTTCCACTAGCCCAGGTTAGGAACAGAAGATAGTCCCAGGAGCTAAACTGGCCCAAGAAGCTCTCTAGAGGGCAGGCCTCACTGATTCCTGGAATTTGTTCCTTCCCTTGCTAAAATGATAGCAATTTCAGACTATGCCTCAGTTTCCCCAGATGGTATAGGGATACTATCCTTGCTTCATGTCTGACTTCTTTAAAGTGCTTTGAGTTCCTGGAACAAAGTCAAAGTTATGAGGAACAAGGAAAGACTAGAGTGACTCCCGCCCCTTGCTCACCAGCGCCGGGGGACACCAGACAGAATGTTTGTCCAGGGCATGGGTGGAATCAGGGTCCTGTCTCCTTAAGGGTTGGGTGGAGGACAGTGCCTCGCCTCCCCTCAAGACTGGCAGCCCCTGCTGTCTGGCCCGCCCTCCCAGTCTGGGCAGTGGCCTCTGTCCTTCCTCTCTCGCCCCTCTTCGTGGCATGAGCTTGGCATCGTGGGCAAACAGGCCCTTGGGTGGGGAAGCCAGGCCTCACCTCTGGGTGTGGTGAGGCCTGGTAAGGCAGGCCGTTCTAGGATCCTGGGGTCTGGGCACTACTCACCAAGGGGCTAGGCGGGGGAGTAGGGGTGCCTGGGGGAGGCAGGTTGCACGCAAGGCATGCTGGGCCCCCTCGGCGGGTGGGTGGGGGGAACAAAGCTGGCATCGAGGCCTCAGCTAAAATTAGCCGCTTCCCTGCGCGGGAGCGAGCATGCCTGCCAGCCGCCCAGATCGCCGCTGCCTCGGCAGGCCATCTGTCGCCACGCTTTGCTCAGTCCCCCAGGGCCCCCCAGCTCCAGCCACCCCCAGGGGCTAGAGGGACTCTGCTCTGAGGCTGTTCCCGGCCAGGACTCTAGGCTCTTCTGCTGTCATGCTGTGTGACGTCAGGCTAGGCCTTTCCCTCTCTGGGCTCCTGTAAAACGAGGGGCCCTAGACACTGACATCTCAGATCCTCTGGTCCTTTCGAGCACCAGGTGCTGCTGCTGGTCATGGTGGGGTGGGAGGTGGGGTGCCTCCCTCCACTTAGAGCCACTCCTCTTGTCCAAGCTTTGGACCAAGTGGGGTTTAGGGACTCCTGTCAGATTCATTGGTCTTCACTGGGCGGCAGGGAGGCACTGCATCCAACAACACCCCAGCATCTCCCCTGTCCCCCTCCACACTTGACCTCCAAGCAGTCTTAAAGAAACAGCTCCAGGTGGGGAGCCAGGAGATAGAGGCTGAACTCAGCTGATCCTAATTTGCTCTGTGGCTTGGGCAAGTCTCTTAGTCTATTTCTCCCTCTCTTCAATCAGAAGCTTCCCATTTCTTAAGCAGTGGCCCACTTTATGCTATCTTGTCTCATGAGGCTGGCACTGTTGTCCCTATTTTATGGATGAGGAAGCTGAGGTTCCTTGTGAAGAAGCAGGGGAACGGGGCTGGAGCCCTCCGTGGCCTGAAGTTTCCTGTCTGCTGGTCTCCAGCTTCAGCTTCTTTTCTCCGACCCTGGCACTTCTCTCGCTGCGGCCCCTTCCCCTCTCCCCAAAGCCAAAGAGACTGAGCTGCTGCTCCAGGGTCACCCAGCTTGGCCCTGGAGGAGCTCAGACTGGAACCCGGGCCTCTTGGCTCTTGGCCTCCCTTACCACTATGGCCAGCAGGCTGGGCCTGTTCCCTGGGTGAGTCATGTCCCTGGACTTTGGCCTCCTTGTCCCCAGCTCTGTGGCCTGAAGTTTGGAGAGGGGGCCTTTGTAAGGAAGAAGTGCTTCCCTGGAAGCTGTGGGGGTCTCAAGCCATTATCCCACCCCCTCCCCACTGAGCACATGGTGATAGCAACCCCTAACCGCCCTACTCCCCACTGATCTCTAAGCAGTCTCATAGTAACAGCTCCTCAGGCCTCAGGACAGCCCTCCCTCCACCACTGATTCGGCCCCCTTCCTAGATACACAACTACAGTGAATGAGAAATGGAGTGGAGTGGAGTGGGGGCCGGGGGAGGTGAATGGAGTGGAGTGGGGGCTGGGGGAGGTGGCATTTCCAGGTAGTCCGTGTGACCAGCAGCTTCCTCCCCAGCACTCCTCTCCCCCAGCACCCGCCACTGGGCGGGAAGCCACAGCACCTCCCCTCCTGGTGTCCAGAGACCAAGGTCACACCAGAGCCCTGTGTGCCTTCACCTTCTCTGGGACCAGTGGTGTTTGTCACTGGGGCAGTGTGTGGCTGTGCCCGGCTCTGGCAGTGCTGGGGTGACATTCATGCCCTGTGAGCTGTGACGCCTCTGCAGGCAGAGGGACAGCACTACCCAGGCTGGTGACAGTGATAGGGGAGGGGTGAGGTGGGCTGTCACCTGTCCGAGGCAGCCGGGGAGGTGACATGTTGTGTACCCGTCCCACAGTCTTCAGGGAGGATTCCCAGGCAGGGGCGAGGTTGTGTCCCTGCCTCATGCTGTATGGTGCGTGGAGAGCTCCATGCCTTCCTTACACCTGGAAGGTGGGACTTGTCCCGTGTGTGTGTGTGTGTGTGTGTGTGTGTGTGTCTTGGTCAACTGTGTGACAGGTTCTCTGTGTGTGCATGTGTGTGTGTGTGTGTGTGTGTGTGTGTCTTGGTCAGCTGTGTGACAGGTTCTCTGTGTGTGTGCGTGTGTGTGTGTGTGTGTGTCTTGGTCAGCTGTGTGACAGGTTCTGTGTGTGTGTGCCTGTGTGTGTGTCTTGGTCAGCTGTGTAACAGGTTCTTTGTGCATTCACATCCTATTAGTGGGTGTGGGGGTGCCAGGTTGCATGTCAGTTATGCCATTGTGCGGGGTGACAGACGCCTGCCCCATGCTGTTGAAGGTGTGTCAGGTGCGCCCATCTCATGCTTTGGGGGAAGCGACAGGTTATGTGCTTAGTTCATCCCGTTAGGAGAGTTGTCACCGACTTGTGCGCCTGTCTCTGGCTGTTGTGTGTGTGAGATGTCACCATGTGCCCGTCGCAGGCTGTTGTGGGGAGTGGCATGTGTGATTCTCTCATGCTGTTGGGAAGTTGTCAGTAACTTGGGAGCTCGTGTCTCACTCTAAAGAGACGACATGTTGCCTGGTGATATGGGGCTGGCAGCTGGTGGGGCCTTCCCATGCAGACCACAGAGCCCCAAAGGGCTGGCCAGAGGAAATGCTTGGGGCCCTGAGCAGAGGGACAAGTGCGGGTTGGGGGGCGCTCAGTCCCACATGATCTACCCTCTCACCCATATGCCAGCCCGTGGGACTGTTCCCCAGGCGGAGGGACCCAGCATTCTTCAGATGGTGTGGAGAAGGGCCTTTGGGGCCAGGACAGGTGTGTGTGAGGTGGGGCACCAGGCAGGGTTTGCATGGGGAGTGGGGAGCTGTGTCCCTGAGGGCCTGGGGACCCTATTTCCTGCCTCTCCTGCCCCTGAAACTGTTAAACTAATTAAGGCTGTGGAGCCGCAGGATTAATCGGGGCAGCTCTGCGCGGGCCGGGAGCTCAGGTAGTCGATCAGTGCACCGGGGAGGATATTGGATTTCTGAACCGCAAGTCAGCACTATTCGGGCCTGTTATCTCTCCCAGGCTCGAGGGTCAGGAGGCGGGAGGCTCGGCACGCTGGCCGCCCCCGCCCGGCCAGCTCGGGCGTGTCCACTCCCCCTGCCCACACATCCCAGCTCCGGCCTATCTGCTGCCCACATAGGCCTCCCCTCGGCCCTTCTGCCCGGCCCACCCTGCCTGTGCCTCGCCGCCTCTTTCTCAGGCTCCTGTAGAAATCCCTGGTCCCTGCTCTCCCCTGCCTTTCCCATCTCTGCCTGGCTCACTTCCCCCATGCCTCTCTTCCCTCTGGGGCTCTTCCTTGGTCCTTACTGGCCTCAGACTCACTCTGGGCCTGAGCTACCCCCTCCCCTCAGCCTCCGACGAGGTCTCACCGGGCTCTCTCTACCTTCCTCTCCATCTCCCTTCTTCCGTGAGCCCCTCATCACCAGTCCGTCTCTGCTTTTGTGTTTGTGCTTGCCCATCGCCCAGTTTCTGTCTTTCTCTGTCTCTCTGTCTCTGTTTCTCTCGCCATGTCTCTGTGTCTCCCTGTGTATCTTTCTCCCTCTTCCTCTCTGTCTTTTCCTTTCTCCCTCTGGCACACTCTCTCTCTTCTGTCTTTTCCTCTCTCTCTCTTGTGTGGTCTCGGCTGGTGTCTGCAACCAGAACAAATCTCCCCCAGCCAACACCCCCTGAACAAGGAGGCCAAAGCAGCTAATGGGAAACATGTGATTCTGCCTTGCGCCTGGAGCACCGTGAAGGGAGCCTTAGTCCCAGCCCAGCCCCTGCACCCCTCCTTGCTGCGTTCTCTGCACCACACTGTCCTCTGCCTCCCAGCGGCTCCCCCAGCCTGTGTGGGCACTGTTGGAAGTTCATTTACACTGGGTGGAGGCCCGACGTTTATCTGCTGGGGAGTATCAGGTTGTGGAGGGGCTGAGGGCAGCTTTGCTCCTGAAGTCCCCCCAACCCCCAGGGCCAGGCAGACCCCATGCAGACTCCCCCCACCCACCACTACCATATGTAGGAGAACAGGGCCAAGATGAGCTGAGCTGTGGGGGCCTGGATGGGGGGCAGCCAGTCTACCCCCACTGGAGGGCTCTGGGGCCACCCAGATTTCCATCTTTTCCTTCCTCCTGGGCCTCTGGGGAGCTGCAAAGGTGGGGGCTCCCCAAGGGCTTGGGAGCTGCCGGGCTGTGTTTCTGTGCCCACCCAACCACAGGGAAAGGGGGGACAGATCAGAGGAGGGAGGCTCTGGCAGGTTGGAATTCTCCTTCTCTGCCTGTGGATAAATTGTCCCTAATCCAGGCTTGGGGAGTTGTCTGGCTCCTACAGAGAGAGAGAGGAAGGGAGGGAGAGGGAGGAAGGAGGGAAGCAGGCACACACAAACACAGTGACACAGACACACACACACCATCTCACAAAGGGTGTCTCACATGCATGCTCACACGCACTCATACACTGAGCCCTTCACAAAGGTACCACACAAACACTGGGGCACCATTGTGCTGACACACCATGGCACACAGACCTGCTCACACACGTTGACGCTGACACACGGCCATACTGGCACAAACATACAATGACATAGCACAAGGACCCACTGACACACACAGAGACACGCAGTGGTGCACAGACACAATAAGGTCACACAAATCCACACATGCATGGACACACACACAAGCACATACTGACCCATGGTGAAGGAGACCCACAGGGACACCGTGGCCAGTCACACTACCACACCATGACCCTGAAAACACAGAGAAAGGCAGAGGTGGGAGGGAGGGAACACTGATCCACAGTGACACCAGTGCCTGCAGTCACAGGCCTCGAGATTGGAAACCTGCAGGGACAGCAGAGGATCAGCCGCACGCCCCCACCCCCTGCCAAACACACATCCAGAGAGCTCTGAGACAGGCAGGAGCCGGTTTGGCTCCTGACACAGCGAGATGCAGAGAGCCAGGCAGAGCGTGTGCACACCGAGGCATGCTCACACCCAGCCACAGCTGGGCTCACCTGGCTACACACAGGCACACATGCACCCCTGTGTCCTCACACGCATACAAACAGGCTTAGCTAGACTCACACACACACACACAAAAACTGAATAGAAGAAACATGAAAAGTGCACATACCCACATGTATGACTGAAGACACCAAATCCAGGCACACACTCAACCTGGCATCACACTTACACACAGCTGACCACACCAGCCACAACTGAGCAAACGCGTGATCCTACACACAGACATGCTTAAGCCCTCATGTACCCACACAGACATACAGAAATACAGAGAAGCACACAGACAGGCTAAATAGACCCAGGAACCCACATGCAGGTATATTTACCCAGACAGCTGAGCCTTGACAGATATGCATTTGCAAAGGCAGAATCTCAATCACACACATACAAACTCCCAGGCAACCAGAACCTGTAAGCAGTCCGTGAGGCCTGGTTCCCAGACCCCCTCTGGGCTCCAGTACAGACCTCGAGGAGGCAGACAAATGGGCAGGAAGCAGGGGGGTGGTGAGGCGGGCCATGGTGGTTAAAGAAAACAAGAGACATAACCAGTTACTGATGGAGATGGGTAAATGCCAGCTGCATATACACCCTTGTGGAAATTCACATCCACCATCACTCTGAACAGCACCTCTCACACCTACATTGTCAATAAGCTCTTTGCATTATAGTTTCCCCGGATGTTCCTCCCCATTCATAAGATCTCACTTTTCCCATTTTATAGATGAGAAAACTGAGAGCCAGAAAAGTTAACTGACTTGCCCAAAGTCACACAGTTACGAAGGTTGAGCCAAGGACTGTCTGACTCCCAAAGGCCAGGTTCCTTCCACTATAGTATATGTGCGTGTATATGCATGTGTGTACATAGATGTGCAAAAACACTGCTTCTCAGTAGGAGCCTGGGATTTCAAGAAACAGGTTTGGCAGTCGCAGTGGCTCACACCTGCAATCCCAGCACTTTGGGAGGCTGAGGCTGGAGGATTGCTTGAGCCCAGGAGTTCGAGACCAGCCTGGGCAAGATGGTGAGACCCTATCCCTACAAAAAATTTTTAAAAAACCAGCCAGGCATGGTGGTGCACACCTGTAGCCCCAGCTACTCGGGAGGCTGAGATGGGAGGATCACTTGAGCCCAGGAATTCAAGGTGGCAGTGAGCTATGATCATGCCACTGCACTCCTACTTGGGCCACAAAGCGAGATGAGGCCCTATCTCTCTTTAAAAAAAAAAAAAAAAAAAAAAAAGAGTGTCTCACAGTTCCCTGGTGGGATAATGGGGTGAGGTTGGAGCTGGATGGGACTTCATGTATGAGAGCCTCCCGGCTTGGTGTCCCTCTGCACCCTGCTGTCTGGCTGGCTTACCCTGTATCCATGCTTATCTCTGTGGTGTTGTGTTTGCTTCCACAGATGGGAGCTTGCCTGATTGTCAAGCCATCGGCCTGGACCCCAGAGCCTACCCAGCTGAGCATGTGCAGAGGGCCCCGAGTGCGGGGCAACGCTCAGGCCATTACAGAGACCACCCTGGAGATGCTGATGAAGACAGGCCTTTCCTGCTGAGCCGGGCCTGTCTGCACAGCCTGCTCAGGTAACAGTGTGCAGGGAAGCCAGGCTTGGGCCTGGGCCACCTCCAGGAAGTGGGGATCAGGGGAACTTGCCTCCCAGTCCCAACAGGGATCCCTTCCCAGCTTAGGTCAAAAAGAGGTTCTTTACAGAGTCAAAACATATTAACCCAACATTTACTCAAACTCCCCATTATCCAGAAAGGGGAACTGAGGCTCATGGATATACAGTGAGTCCTACCTCCTAGCCTGAGGACTCTTCCCTGCGCCTTGATGACCTGAGAGAACTGGGAGGAGAAAGGGGTTGTGACAATGACCAGGACTCAGGGCAGAGGTGGAAACCAGAGTGCCTGATGTGTGCAGCTGCTGACCCCCCAGGACACCTCTCTACCGGAGTCTGTGGAAGCAGAGAACTGGGAGGCCAAGGTGAGGTGCTGGGAGGGCCTGGGTAGCCCAGGTATGCTAAGGTGCCCTTGCAGGACAGGGAGGGGGGTGGGGGCAGTGGCAGGACCCACCTCACTACTCCTGGCCCAGGTTAGCCCACCCAGGCTCAGGAGCTGCGGAGCCAGGTGAAGCTGCCCTGCCCTGCAGAGGCAACTCCCTGAACTGACACATGAAGCCTCCGGCTCCAGGAAGCTCCCTAGAGCTGAGCCTGCCTGGGGACCCCACCCAGCTTCCAAAGGAGCATTCCTGGGGCCTGAGGTCTGGGGGTGGAGTCTCCTGGGATTGTAAGGGTGGGGAGGTACAGCTGTGGGAGGATGCAAGGCTGTGTGTATCCGACTGTAAATGTACAGGGCACTCAAGCTTGTGTGCAAGCAGGTGTGTGTGGCGGGCTCTGTCCTTCCGTGCACATGGGGTAATATACAAGAGTTGTATAAGTGGACCAGGCTGGGGAGCGTTCAAGGGCTGTGTTATGTGGTACATGGGAGTATGAATATGCAGGATTCTGGGTGTGTACTGGGCAGGTGTGGGGATACTTCGTGTGCCACACTGGATGGTGTGTGTGCAAGGGTGCTAGTGTACACTGGAGAGATGTGTGTATAGACAAGATCTGAATACACTGCGATGGTACCGTGTGTGCACACGGGGATCTGTGTGTACACTGGCTGTGTGTGTGACCAGGGTTCTGGATGCACAGTGGGAGTGATGTGCACATGTGGCTCCATTTGTGCTTTGGAGGTGGGTTGGGCAAGCCTTGAGCTGAGCTGGGCTCAGCAGTGCCCAGCCTTGTGGCCAAATTGCTGAAGTCACTTCCTTTCCAGCAGCAACTTTCCAGGAGGAGGAGTTCTTCAGACCTGGGCGGGGAGGGAGGGGGGGCGGAACAAGGAGCTCTCTGGGGAAGGAGGTGGGCGGGGGTGAGAGGCTGCAGGGAGGGCCTAGTGGGGCTGGAGGAGGGGAGTCCTCCGGGAGACAGAAGGAAAGACAAGGACGGGAGTCTGCAAGGGCCAAGGGCAGGAGGGGAGGGGGGCGGAGCAGGGCGGGAAGCTTAGTCCCTGGGTGACCTCGGAGGGAGGAAGGGAGGGCCGCCGGCAGGGTGACCCTCGGGTCCAGCCAGAGCTGGCGGTGGTGGTGGCGCCCGCACACCTGGCACCCAGGGCAGGGGGCTGGCAGGGGGCGGTTCTAGGGCAGACCTGCTTGCCAGGTGCCCCGCTCCAGGGAGGAAGGGGGTGGGCGAGGGTTGCACAAAGGAGCTCTGTGTGGCTGGGGGTAGGGTGGGGTGGGGTGTGCAGTGCTGTGCTGTGCTGTGGGGGGGCCCCTGATGGCCCCAGGGGGTGGGGCAGGGCCAGCTCCCCTTGGGGGCATCAGTGGCTCCAAGGGGACACCTAGTGGCGAGGGAGAGTAGTGCATCTAGTTGAATGGTGGTTGGTGGGAGGTGGTGACTAGAAGCTGAGAGAATAGATTAGAAGTCAAAAATTAGAACTGATGGTTGGGACTAGGACAGTTGGAGGAGGCTGCATGGGAGGGGGCTGAATCTCTGGACACCGAAGCAGTTTGATTTAGAGAAGCCCTACCTAAATTCAGACACCAGCTGAATTGAGTGAGATGGCTGTTTGTCCTTAAGGGCATAACTTAACCTCTCTGTGCCTCTATTTAAATGATGCCAAATGAGTGACAGCTGCCATTATTATTGCCATCATTGTTATTTGTATTATGATATTGTTCCTGGGATCAGGTTGAAAGAAGATCTTCAGGTGTTACTGTGTGGGCAGGTAGGTGGCTGAAGGGAAGGAGGTGGAGAGAAGTGAGGACTCGTCCCCCGAGGGGCAGATCCTAAGAGATAAGGCCGCTGGAGGAAAAAGGAGGTGATGGGAAGGTCTCAGAGCAGGAGTAATGGCCCCTTTGATGCAGTGTTTCCCATTTGAGGACATCCCAGGGCCTTCAAACCAGGCTAGGAGGGAAATGGTGGGGGAGGAGGAGTGTGCAAGCTGGAGAGAGGGTCATGAGGCCGGAAGTGAGAGCTGGGGCTGGCAGCCTGGCTCCCCTGGGGAGGCAGTGGGTGGGGGAGGGGAAGGAGGGCTGGGGAAGGGGTGGGGTGGTCACAGCCACAGCTGGGGAGGGTGGGGCTGGGGACTCAAGGATGTGGGCTGGCGCTTCCCGGCACTGTGCACAGCAGGTTGGGGCCCCCAGCCTCCTCCCAGCCGGCTGGTGTCCCTATGGGCGAGCTCAGACACACTGACCCAGCAGCAGACAGGCAGACAGAAGGACCCCTTTGACTTTGTCCCCAGACCAGGGCTAGGTGGTACCCTTGGGAGGGATCCAAGAGAATGGCCGCCGGGGTGTGGTGAGGAGGGGAGCCAGCTGCTTCCCTCAGATCCTGGAGGCTGCGAAAGAGAGCAGTGGCCAGCCTCAGGAGGCCTGGCAGGAGGACGTGCCCAGAGGTCTTCATGGGTGGATGGAACAGAAGCCACCACCAGAGAGGAGGTTTTTCTCTTCTGCCAAGATCACACCCTCAGGCCCCAGCTGGGAGGTCTCCAGAGCGGGGAAGGCTCAGCTAGCCTGACCCTCAGTAAGGGAGGGAGGGGGCTTCTGATGGTCATCTCCAAGTGGGTGCCAGGAGCCACGGCGCAACCACACTATTGGAAATTGGACTTGGAGATTCCAGAGTCTAAGCCCCTTTTCTCGTTTGTGAGGGTGTTACCCACTGTCCTCCCTGCGAGGGCAACAGTGCTCCAAGTTCTTGGACTAGAGAGATCCTGACCTAGGAGGGGCCAGGTCCACAGCCAGGCCTGGAGAGAGCAAAGTAGGTGGGACCAGTAGGTGGGACAACGAGGAGCAGCTGAGGCCTGGAACCTGCAGAGAGAGAAGGAAGAGTGAATAGAGGGATGTTCCACCTGGGTGGGCAACAAAAGGGCCCCTTCCTGTGCCATTTTGTGACCTCAGACAAAGTCTCTTTCCCTCTTCAGGTCTCAGTTTCCTCATCTGTAAAATGGGAGGGGCATGAGATGGCACTAGAAAGTGTACCCACTGGGGTAGCTGGTTAAAAATACAGATTCCCAGATGTCCCTTCACATCTATGAGTCACATTCCCCTGGACTAGGGCCTGGGTATCTGGAATGTTACACAGCTCCCCCAGGCCCAGGCTTTGGAAGCCAATGGGTTAGATAATTTTAAGGTTCCTCCCAGCCTTAAATTAGACCACGGCGCTAGAAGGAGCATTTTCAGAAGTGGCTGAAGGATTGTTACAGGAGCTGGGAGTGGAAGGAGGCTTTGGACTTAAGGCAGAATTAGAAATCCTGCCACTTAGCAACTGTGTGACTTCAGGCAAGTTACACATCCACTCTGAGCCAGTTTCCCCTGTAACATGGGGATAATAAATCATGCCTCCCAGGCTGCTGTGAGGATTCAGTGGGTCATAGATGTGTAGGTAGGTGCTTTGTAGATTGCAAATCACCATCCCCCAAAGGGGAGCAGAGAAGTGTCTCTTTCTACTCTATCCTGTCCCTACAGCTCTGCAGTCTTCCTGTGGGGTGACAGCACTGGTAGGTGGGGAGAGTCTACATGAGTCTCTGGCACATAGGTCTCAGTGACCCAGTACCAGGTCAGAGCCAAACATTAGGCAGGCATCAAGGTCAGTCTTTAAGACCCTCACAGTATTGGGGCCCATTCAGCTCCCTGCTCCCTGAGATCCCAACTCCTGGAATCAGCCATGGCCCTGAGTCCTCGGGCTCCTTTGGGAGTCAGACATGCCTGGATCTAAATCCCAACTCTGCCCTGACCAGCTCAGGGAGTCAGTCGGTAAATATTTATGTAGCATTCATAGCCTAGGCCCTAGGGTCAGGCAATACAGCGATAAACAAGACAGACGTGATCCCTGCTCCTGAAGAGCCCACACTGTTGCAGGAGACACACTAAACAGCCAGTCACACAAGTAATTGATTATAGTTGCGATAAATACTATGAAGGTGAAATAGATAGGGCTCTGAGAGGATGTAGCAGGGGCCAGGACAAGACCAGAGGTAGGATAGAGCGGCAGAGTTTTTCTGATGAAGGTGGAAGAAGGATCAGAGAATGTCCCTTTTCACACTCTTGGGTCCCTCCCTCAGCATCCTTCTTGGGTCTGGAGAAGAAGAAAGAGCCTAAAGGGAAAAGGCAGGGTTGATTGCTCTGTGTACCTATTCGTTTGTTGATTCATTCAACAAACTTTAAATTTAATGTTTTGGAGAAAGGATCTCACTCTGCTGCCCAGGCTGGAGAACAATGGCATGATCATAGCTCAGAGCAGCCAGCCTGAACCTCCAGGGCTCAAGCGATCCTCCCACCTCAGCCTCTTGAGTAACTGGGACTACAGGTGTGCACCACCATGCCCAGCTAATTTTTAAATTTTCGTAGGGATGGGGTCACGCTATGTTGCCCAGGCTGGTCTCGAACTCCTGGACTCAAGCGATCCTCCTGCCTTAGCCTCCTAAAGTGCTGGGATTACAAGTGTGAGCCCCTGCACCTGGCCAAACAGCCATTTTTTAAAATGCTGCTGTAGGCCATGTGCTGTTGAGTGTTGGGAAATACATATAGCAGTGAATAGGACAGATATCTTTGCTTTTATGGTGTTTACCATCTTCCAGGGGATAGTTTCTGTAAGACTGGGGAAGATAATCATATTGATCTCATGTTTGTATGGGGAATTTGATGAGATAATCTATATGAAGCACTTGGCCCAGTGTTTGGCAACAGAAAATGTCCCCAAACTATGGACTTTTATTGTTGTTGACTCCCCGTGTGATTGCTCTGACCTCAGGCATCTTCACTTTTTCTTTGCAGCTCTTATCCCACTAGTAATTAAGTAATTTATAATGATCTGATCAGTGTCTGTCTGTCCAGTCCTTGTCCAAAGTAGGTACTTCATAACTAATGAGTGTATGAATGAATGATGTTACTTTATCTCTGAGCCTCCATTTCTTCATCTGCAAAATGGGGTTATTAATAGCCCCTACCTCACAGGATTGGTATGAAGAATTAAATGAAACGATGCCTGGACAGCTTCCAGCCCAGTACCTGGCGCGCAGTAGGTGCTCACTAAACCTGAGCTGCGATGGTCCTTTCCAGGCGCTGTCCACGCCCCGAGGCCTGGGCTCAGGCCGAAGTTGCTCCACAGCACCCCCAGCTGACAGCCAGCGACTGGCAGAGCCCCCAGGCACGGGGGCCCTCTCTCTTCCAGGTCAGCCAGGTGTCTGCGCTGGATGGAGCGCTGAGGGAGCCGGGGGTGGTACCTGGAGGAGGCCGGGCCGGTGGGCAGGGGTTGAGCTGTGGCCACTAGACCATTTGGGGAATTCAAATCTATTTCCTGTCTTATTGCCCACAGAGATCTCCAGTGTGACAGCCCAGGCGGCAGAGCCGAGGGTAAGTGGTGGGGGTTCTCCTGGAGCCCTTTGGGGGTAAGAAGCAGGAAGGCTGTGCCCTTGTTAGAGCTTCCTGGCCTTCTCCTTAAGTTTGATCACCCTGCTGATGTGCTTCCCTCTCAGAGGCAGGGGTCCTGTTCTTCCTGAGCACATAGCCAGATTTCCAAAGGGGATGAGCTGTCAATAAGTGAAGCTGGGCCAGGCATGGTGGCTCACGCCTGTAATCCCAGTAATTTGGGAGGCCAAGGCGAGTGGATCATCTGTGGTCAGGAGCTCAAGACCAGCCTGGCCAACATGGTGAAACCCCGACTCTACTAAAATACAAAAATTAGCCAGGCGTGGTGGCGCGTGCCTGTAATCCCAGGTACTTGGGAGGCTGACACCTAAGAATCACTTGCACTAGGAGGCAGAGGTTGCGGTGAGCTGAGATCACACTACTTCACTCTAGCCTGGGTGACAGAGTGAGACTCTCTTTCAAAAAAAAAAAAAAAGTGAAACTGGGGCCCATGAGGGGCTTGCTGTACATATGGTGGTTTGAGAAAGGCTGGGAGTCAGCAAGGGGATTGGGCTTGGGGTGGGGATGGGAGCTTGGTAAGGAGATGAGACCTCAGGAGGGAGGGGTCCAGGAGCTCATCGAGGATATGGGAAGCTGATGAGGATGTAGGTGTTCAGTAAGGGACCTCCTGCTCTTCCTGCCTGGCAGGTCCTGGTCCCGGCTTCTCGCACCCTCATGTCAGCCCCGGCCCCGCCCGGCGGCCTGCGGAGGACAAGGTCAGGATGCGTGTGAAGCCCCAGGGCCTGGTGGTGACTTCCAGTGCCGTGTGCAGCTCTCCTGACTACCTCCGGGAGCCCAAGTACTACCCCGGCGGCCCCCCCACCCCCCGGCCCCTGCTTCCCACCCGGCCCCCTGCCAGCCCACCCGACAAGGCCTTCTCCACCCACGCCTTCTCTGAGAACCCACGCCCACCCCCACGCCGGGACCCCAGCACCCGGCGCCCACCAGTCCTTGCCAAGGGGGACGACCCGCTGCCCCCACGGGCAGCCCGTCCTGTCTCACAGGCCCGCTGCCCCACACCGGCCGGAGACGGCAGCAGCTCCCGACGCTGCTGGGACAACGGGCGGGTGAACCTGCGACCAGTGGTGCAGCTGATTGACATCATGAAGGACCTGACACGCCTCTCCCAGGACCTGCAGCACAGTGGTGTACACCTGGACTGTGGTGGGCTCCGACTGAGCCGCCCGCCTGCACCGCCACCCGGCGACCTACAGTACAGCTTCTTCTCCTCACCCAGTTTGGCCAACAGCATCCGTAGCCCTGAGGAGCGAGCCACCCCACACGCCAAGTCAGAGCGGCCCAGCCACCCCCTCTACGAGCCTGAGCCTGAGCCTAGGGATAGTCCCCAGCCTGGCCAAGGCCATAGTCCTGGAGCCACGGCTGTGGCCACGGGTCTGCCCCCAGAGCCTGAGCCAGACAGCACTGATTACTCAGAACTTGCTGACGCCGACATCCTTAGTGAGCTGGCCTCCCTCACTTGCCCAGAGGCCCAGCTGCTAGAGGCCCAGGCCCTCGAGCCACCATCTCCTGAGCCAGAGCCTCAGCTCCTGGACCCCCAGCCCCGCTTCCTGGACCCGCAGGCACTAGAGCCGCTCGGGGAAGCTCTGGAGCTGCCACCCCTGCAACCTCTTGCTGATCCTCTGGGGCTGCCGGGCCTGGCTCTCCAGGCCCTGGACACCCTGCCTGACTCCTTGGAGTCGCAGCTGCTTGACCCCCAGGCACTCGACCCCCTGCCCAAGCTGCTTGACGTCCCAGGTCGCCGTCTGGAGCCCCAGCAGCCCCTGGGGCACTGCCCACTGGCCGAGCCCTTGCGCCTGGACTTGTGCTCACCGCACGGCCCCCCCGGGCCTGAGGGTCACCCCAAGTACGCCTTGCGGCGTACTGATAGGCCAAAGATCCTGTGTCGCCGGCGGAAAGCCGGACGGGGGCGCAAGGCGGACGCCGGACCCGAGGGCCGCCTACTGCCCCTGCCTATGCCCACGGGGCTGGCAGCCGCCCTGGCCGAACCCCCACCGCCACCGCCGCCTCCACCCCCTGCCCTGCCAGGCCCAGGCCTGGTCTCAGTCCCAGAATTGAAGCCAGAATCTTCCCAGACCCCAGTGGTCTCTACCCGCAAAGGCAAGTGCCGAGGCGTGCGGCGCATGGTGGTGAAGATGGCCAAGATCCCCGTATCGCTCGGGCGACGGAACAAGACCACATACAAAGTGTCTTCCTTGAGCAGCAGCCTGAGTGTGGAGGGCAAGGAGCTAGGCCTGCGTGTGTCAGCTGAGCCCACCCCGCTGCTGAAGATGAAGAACAACGGGCGGAATGTGGTAGTGGTCTTCCCACCCGGTGAGATGCCCATTATTCTTAAGCGTAAGCGCGGCCGCCCTCCTAAGAACCTGCTGCTGGGTCCTGGCAAGCCCAAGGAGCCAGCTGTGGTGGCGGCCGAGGCAGCCACTGTGGCAGCAGCCACCATGGCCATGCCAGAGGTGAAGAAACGACGGCGGCGGAAGCAGAAGCTGGCGTCTCCCCAACCGTCCTATGCGGCAGATGCCAACGACAGCAAGGCTGAGTACTCAGACGTCCTGGCCAAGCTGGCCTTTCTGAACCGCCAGAGCCAGTGCGCTGGACGGTGCTCGCCACCCCGCTGCTGGACACCCAGTGAGCCGGAGTCAGTGCACCAGGCCCCTGACACCCAGAGCATCTCCCACTTCCTGCATCGTGTGCAGGGCTTCCGGCGGCGTGGGGGCAAAGCAGGTGGTTTTGGTGGCCGGGGTGGGGGCCATGCGGCCAAGTCAGCCCGATGCTCCTTCAGTGACTTCTTTGAGGGCATTGGCAAGAAAAAGAAGGTGGTGGCCGTGGCAGCCGCTGGGGTGGGGGGCCCTGGCCTTACCGAGTTGGGGCACCCACGCAAACGGGGCCGGGGGGAGGTAGACGCTGTGACTGGGAAGCCAAAGCGCAAGAGACGGTCCCGGAAGAATGGGACTCTGTTCCCAGAGCAGGTGCCCAGTGGCCCAGGCTTTGGGGAGGCGGGTGCCGAGTGGGCCGGAGATAAGGGTGGTGGCTGGGCCCCTCACCATGGGCACCCAGGCGGGCAAGCTGGCCGAAACTGTGGGTTTCAGGGGACCGAGGCCCGGGCCTTTGCCTCCACTGGGCTGGAGAGCGGAGCCTCAGGCCGTGGCAGCTACTACAGCACGGGCGCACCCTCAGGCCAGACCGAGCTCAGCCAGGAGCGCCAAAACCTCTTCACCGGCTACTTTCGCTCGCTGCTCGATTCGGATGACTCCTCCGATCTCTTGGACTTTGCCCTCTCAGCCTCTCGCCCAGAGTCCCGGAAGGCATCAGGCACCTATGCAGGGCCACCCACCAGCGCCCTACCTGCCCAGCGGGGGCTTGCCACCTTCCCTAGCCGGGGAGCCAAGGCCAGCCCAGTGGCAGTGGGTAGTGGTGGGGCTGGGGCGGACACCTCCTTCCAGCCTGTCCTGCCCACGCGCCAGACCTTCCCACCAGGACGGGCAGCGAGCTATGGGCTAACTCCGGCCACTTCAGACTGCCGGGCAGCCGAGACCTTCCCCAAGCTGGCTCCCCCGCCCTCAGCCGTGGCCCGCTCACCTACCACCCACCCGCCTGCCAACACCTACCTGTCCCAGTACGGCGGCTACGGGGCTGGACAAAGCGTATTTGCCCCGGCTAAGCCCTTTACAGGCCAGGACTGCGCTAACAGCAAGGACTGCAGCTTTGCCTATGGCAGTGGCAACAGCCTCCCTGCCTCACCCAGCAGCGCCCACAGCGCCGGCTATGCCCCACCGCCTACCGGGGGCCCCTGCCTGCCACCAAGCAAGGCCTCCTTCTTCAACAGCTCTGAGGGGGCCCCCTTCTCTGGTTCAGCCCCCACGCCCCTGCGCTGTGACAGCCGGGCCAGCACAGTCTCGCCTGGGGGCTACATGGTGCCCAAGGGCACCACAGCCTCTGCCACCTCTGCAGCCTCTGCCGCCTCCTCCTCCTCTTCCTCCTTCCAGCCCTCGCCCGAGAACTGTCGCCAGTTTGCGGGGGCTTCTCAGTGGCCTTTCCGGCAGGGCTATGGAGGCCTGGACTGGGCCTCAGAGGCCTTTAGTCAGCTCTACAATCCCAGTTTTGACTGCCACGTCAGCGAGCCCAACGTGATCCTGGACATCTCCAACTACACACCACAGAAGGTGAAGCAGCAGACGGCTGTGTCGGAGACCTTCTCTGAGTCATCCTCCGACAGCACCCAGTTCAATCAGCCGGTTGGTGGCGGCGGGTTTCGGCGTGCCAACAGCGAGGCCTCAAGTAGTGAGGGCCAGTCGAGCCTGTCCAGCCTGGAGAAACTGATGATGGACTGGAACGAGGCATCATCTGCCCCCGGCTACAACTGGAACCAGAGTGTCCTCTTTCAGAGTAGCTCCAAGCCGGGCCGTGGACGGCGGAAGAAGGTGGACCTGTTCGAGGCCTCACATCTGGGCTTCCCAACATCCGCCTCTGCCGCTGCCTCAGGCTACCCATCCAAACGGAGCACTGGGCCCCGGCAGCCGCGAGGTGGACGGGGCGGTGGGGCCTGCTCAGCCAAGAAGGAGCGGGGTGGCGCAGCGGCCAAAGCCAAGTTCATCCCCAAGCCACAGCCGGTCAACCCACTGTTCCAGGACAGTCCTGACCTAGGCCTGGACTACTATAGCGGGGACAGCAGCATGTCACCACTGCCCTCACAGTCGAGGGCCTTCGGCGTGGGAGAGCGAGACCCCTGTGACTTCATAGGACCCTACTCCATGAACCCGTCCACGCCTTCCGATGGCACCTTCGGCCAAGGCTTCCACTGCGACTCGCCCAGCCTGGGTGCTCCCGAGCTTGATGGCAAGCATTTCCCACCGCTGGCCCACCCGCCCACGGTGTTCGACGCCGGCCTGCAGAAGGCATACTCGCCCACCTGCTCGCCTACACTGGGCTTCAAGGAAGAGCTGCGGCCACCGCCCACCAAGCTGGCTGCCTGCGAGCCCCTCAAGCATGGGCTCCAGGGGGCCAGCCTGGGCCACACAGCTGCAGCCCAGGCCCACCTGAGCTGCCGGGACCTGCCACTGGGCCAGGCCCACTATGATTCCCCCAGCTGCAAGGGCACAGCATATTGGTACCCTCCAGGCTCGGCTGCCCGCAGCCCGCCCTATGAAGGCAAGGTGGGTACAGGGCTGCTGGCTGACTTCCTGGGCAGGACGGAGGCCGCGTGCCTCAGTGCCCCTCACCTGGCTAGCCCACCAGCCACGCCCAAGGCCGACAAGGAGCCACTGGAAATGGCCCGGCCCCCTGGCCCACCCCGTGGCCCTGCTGCAGCCGCTGCTGGCTATGGCTGCCCACTCCTTAGTGACTTGACCCTGTCCCCCGTGCCGAGGGACTCGCTGCTGCCCCTGCAGGACACCGCCTACAGGTACCCAGGCTTTATGCCCCAGGCGCATCCTGGCCTGGGAGGGGGCCCCAAGAGCGGCTTCCTGGGGCCCATGGCGGAACCTCACCCTGAGGACACATTCACCGTCACGTCCCTGTAGTGCCAACTGAAGTGCCGACTGGACCGCGAGGTTTTGTTCCTGGGTGAGTCTGGGGATGCGGGCGCAGTGGGCAGAAGCCTGGGGGTGGGGAGAGGACATCAGAGCTTAGTCAAGGACAGAAGTATGGAGTGCAGGAAGCAGATGCAGGATTTAAGGGCAAGGCTGGGGACCGACAGCAGGGCATAGGGACTGAGGATTCGCTGTTGCGGACAGCCTCAGAAGGAGATGGGGTACTTGGGCTGGGAACTCGGCAAGGGGCTTGGACTTTCAGGGGGTCTTGTTAATTGAAATGGCCAGAGGACTATACACTGGATGGGTCCCCGTAGTTTGGTTCAACAAGCTTTCAGTTCTTTGTTCGTGCTATGTCTTGGATAGGAAGTAAGTATTTCCCAGGAAATACACTGATAAGGGCGGGCATTTACATTGCCCTGTGTGAGACAGGTGAAGGGAGGAGCAGGTTGGATGGTCGTCTACCCAGGGCCTATCCAGAGCACCAGCCCTGCTGGCACCCCCATTTCCCTGGGAACTTCATCGATTCTAAGAGGCAGCCTGGTGAGGGCCAGGCCAAGAGTGGCCAGTATGGCATGGTCACACACTCTGCGAGGGCTTCACAGAATGGCCCAAAGTGTCTTCCCTTGACCTCTCAAGGTACCCCCAAAGGCTATTTTCCAACATCTTTGCCCTGAGATAGGCTAGGTGTGGCCAGGAGCATATGGGGTAGGGACCCAGAAGTGGAGAAGGGGTGCTGGGATCCCACTGTCCCTGCAAACCTGCAACCAGTGAGACTATCTTCAGGCAAGGTATTTTGACCCTAGAAAAGCCAGTCCCTTTCCTGAAGCCAAAGGCTTTTCTGAGAGTACAGTTAAAGAGTGTTAAATGTTTCGATACTGTTTTTATCAGGTACTGTGACCTCATTAGTTGGAGTCAGTTTTAGTATTCTCAAGATTGGGTGTTTTAAAAAAGGAAAATAAAATACAGAAAAATGCCCCCAAAATGATCAAAGAGAACAAAGTGGAAGGAGCCATCTTCTTGAAGAACAGCCTGCTCCAGAAATACAGCCGCCACTGGCCCCGCTTTTGGACAAAGATCTGTCACAAAGTTGTCCCAGATGTGGTAGTGGGTGGCAGGGCAGGCTGGGGGCATGCCTGCGCCCCTCACCCTTCACCTTTGCTGCCACTGAAGCTTCCTGGGAGTTTCTCTTCCTGGAGGAGTAGCTGGGCTCCTGGAAAGTCCCATCCGTGCTCTGGGAGGCCATTCAAGGCCAGGGTGACTCAGGGTCCTGAAGTCATGTCAGTGGAAACTTGTTGCCCGCTCTCTGCCAGACCCCAGCTCCCCTGGTGCCTGAAGGTGACAAAGGGCAGCATGCGGGAGTCAGAAGGCCTCCGGGAGGATCATTCCCAGATTGGCCACCAACTTGCCACATGCCCTTGACCAAGCTTTTGTCCTTCTCTGTGCCTCAGTTTCCCTATCTTTTCAAGGAAATTTACTTTGATAATCCCTTAGGCTCTCACAGCTCTGTATGGCAGAGACAGTGAAGCAAACTTTTTTTTTTTTTTTTTTTGGCAGTATCTTTTCCTTCCTAATGAAGCCAGGCCAAGATTAAAACGGCCTTCCATTCCCCATGCATCTCATTGCAAGCAGCAGAACCTCAGATCTGAAGCAGGCCAGGGAGAAGCTGCTTAGGGTTTAAAATGTCAAACTGTTGATCCTTCTCACTGGAGGGGA
This sequence comes from Macaca nemestrina, assembly GCF_043159975.1. Lineage (NCBI taxonomy): Eukaryota > Metazoa > Chordata > Mammalia > Primates > Cercopithecidae > Macaca > Macaca nemestrina. Next base: position 206,488,010 of record NC_092125.1, read on the forward strand.
GATGTCTCATGGATAATCCAGAAATGTGAAATAATCCAAAAACCGTTCCTCCCAGGCTCTGGGTGGGAAAATGGACGTGTGTGGGGGCTGGGTGTTTGGGCAGGTCACAGCTCAGTGAAATACATAATGGAACCACCCAGTGAGGCCTGAACGCAGGAGGAACTGGGATGCCATCCAGCCCCACATTCTGGCCCTGCTCCCCACTCAGGGCTGGGAGTTAACTGCACTGTCCTCAAACCAATGCATTCCATTGTTCTAGAGACATCTGTCCAGCACCCACTAGAAGCCAGGCATTGGGGGCATCACAGTGAACACCACAAATGAGGTACTGGTCCTCAGGGGGCTTCCCATTTAGAGGGAAAGACAGCAAACAGTGGCATTAAGCATGGATGATTCCAGCTATGGGAAGCACTGTGTAAGAGAAAAAAGCTAGAAGCTTGTGAGCGCACACAGCATGCTGACCAGACCTTGAAGCTGAGGCCTGAGGAATGATGGGGCTGGACAACTGGCGGGGAATGGGAAGAACATTCTGGGCAGAGGGAACAGCAGTGTGGAAAGCCTGGAGGCAGGAAGGGGCTCAGCTTTGAGAAACTGCCTGTGGGAACGCAGTAAAGCTAAGTGAGGGGACGAGGCAGGCAAGTCCAGATCACGTGGGGCATTGGAAGGCGTCTGAACTTCATTCCCAGACACACTGGGATCCACTGAATAGTTCCCTGCCGGAATTCCCCGGGCCACCATGGAGCGGGGCTAGTGTTGAAGCAGGGAGACCAACTGCAGAAGTCCACACACGCAGTGATGGTGGCCCAGACCAAGGTGGTGGGAGGGCTGCCCCCTTTCCCTAAGATGGCACACAGGCTCTAGGGCAACCCCCCAGTGCCAGGGGATGATCAAAATCACCACGGGAATGAGAAAGAGTTGGAGATACAGAGAAAGAGAGTGGTAAGGAAAAAGAGTTCATGCAGGGAGTTGCCACTTTCAACAGAGGGCTTAAGCAGAGAGGACAGGGACACACTCATTCACCAATAGCAGTGAGCGGTTTTGACGCCAGGCCCTGGAGAAGCAGTAATTGAGCTTAGTTGCCCAACTTGAGCACCTGTGTGTCCATCCAGTACTGGGTACTGGGGAGACAAAGCAGACATGGCCCCTGTCCTCCAGTTCAGCCTCCACCCCAGGAAACTAAAACAAGTACACAAAGAACCTGAAAACACCTGGTAGAGAGTGGCAGGTGCTCAGAGGCAGTGAGAAACAAAGATTTGCACTGGGCAGCTGGGTGTTGTAGTCAGAAGTCAGCCCTCTGCTCCCTTGATGAGAAAAGGGACACTTGTGCTGGGCTGTTTATGTAACACTGCCTCCCTGACTTTTCACAGCAGACTATAAGGTGGGGTGTGTGTCCCCACCACAACCCCCTGCCTCCCGCCCTATCCCACATTAGAGAGAGTTGAGGAAATGGGTGCAGCTCTGAACCTTGCCCAGGGGATCCATTAGCAAATAGTGGACCCAAGATTAGAACCCAGTACTGTCCCTCCTGAGCCTGGGTACTCTGCCGTATGGCTGCCTGTCATCTCCCCATGCCTGATTCCCCATCTGCAAAAGGACAGATTAGATTGAACAATCCCTACAACTTATGTATTTATTTATTTATTTATTTATTTATTTATTTATTTATTTATTTGAGATGGAGTCTCACTGTATCGCTCAGGCTGGAATGCAGTGGCACGATCTCAGCTCACTGCAACCTCTGCCTCCTGGGTTCAAGCGATCCTCCTGCCTCAGCCTCCTGTAGCTGGGATTATGGGGGTGCGCCCCACGCCCAGCTAATTTGTTTGTATTTTTAGTAGAGACGGGGTTTCACCATGTTGGTCAGGCTGGTCTCGAACTCCTGACCTCGTGATCCACCTGCCTCAGCCTCCCAAAGTGCTGGGATTATAGGTATGAGCCACTGCGCCTGGCCCAGTCCCCACAGCTCTTGCTGGTTCTGATATCTTAAATGGATTTTGAGGTTCTGTGGAAGAAGCTGCACTTGAGCTCAACCTTGAAGAATAGGCAAGGTTTGGACACATGGAGACCGTGAGAAGGGCATTCTGGGCAGAGGGAGCTGTGGGCAAAGGCAGGTCACATCCCAATGTGAATTAGAAGATAAAAGCTCCGAGGAGACAGAATGGGGAATGTGGGGCCCGACTGATCTGAGAGCTGTGGCTGATGGGACAGGGAACAGAACAGGTCAAGCAGGAGGGGGCCTTGGGCCTGTGCAGACATCTTCTCCAGGCCTCTAGATGGAAAGTAGAGCCAGACAGACTGGCTCCACGTTGGGCCCTGTGGGCTAAAGATCGACCCTGTCAGACACTGGGGACAGGGGTGGGAGGGTACGAAGGGCCCTCCAAGGTGTTCAGGAATCTGGAGTCCCTCTCCCCTCCCTACTCCCTCTCAGGCCTGACCTGAGGCCAAGAGAAATGTCACAGGTCCTCCAAGGTTACTCCAGCTGCGGCCTGACCGGAGCAGGAAGCAGTTTCCAAGGCCACCATCCAGCCGGGGTCAGCAGGCATGCCCGGGCCTGGGCCAGGCCCCAGCTGCTCTGGGCTTTGTCTCTTCGTGTCTTGAAACCTCGAGAGGTCACTTGATCTTGCCTGTGACTCTGAGCAAGAGGCCTTACGTCAGGGCCCAGCCAGTCCTGCCCTGACTCTTCTGGGCACAAGTTCTTCCCCACACTCTCTGAGGCCATCCTCCCTCTGATCCTATCTCTTGCCACTCCTGCAGCCATGTTTAGGCCAGGCCTTGTTCTGAGCCCTCATTTCCTGAAAACGTAATCTCTCCACAACCATGCCGACTCACCCTCCTTCTTTCTTATCTTCCCACGTCCCAGAGCAGGGCCACAGAACTGGAGGGTGGTGGCTGGGAGCCTGCCTGTGGACACAGATAGGCCTCTATGCACAACCCAGTTCCATCCCTTACCAGCCAGGTGACCTGGTGAGTCATGTCACCTGATGAGTCACGTCACCTCTCTGCGTCTCTTGTGAGAATTAAACGAGATTACACGTGAAACCCTTGGCCAGGTCCCTGGTACACAGTGAGCACGTAGGCAGTGGCTGGTGATGGGTAGGTAAATACCCCGCAGAGGCTGAACTCTGGGGCCTCTGACCAGCCTGTGTGAGTCACACACCTCCAACCCTCGCCTCTTGTACCTTCGCGCAGGACCACAGAGCCGGCCCTCCCTCGCCTGTGCCCCTCCTAGGAAGGAGCTTGTATTCTAGTGTGGATTTGGGGCCTTGGGGGAGGCTTTGTGATAGCACCTAGTTCTTTGCTTTAGCAATTGGGCCGAGTCCTCCCTGGGGAACCCAAGGACAAAATGACCTGGCTCAGCTAGAAACCCTGTCATCACAGTTATGCACACCAATCCTCTCCCCCACTGCAAATATGAAAAATATTTTCTCGTGACTGTAATATGTCATGATTTTTCCCCTGGCAGTTGTGCCATCTTTGTCAGCATAACCTTTGCTGCCATAGGGCACTGCGTTTGTGCTGGAAGGCTGGGGGAAGTAGATGAATTCTGTGTTCACACACATGAGCTAGTGACCTGCTTGGGGCCAGGCATTGTATCCAGTTCTGAGGGTATCACTGAGCAAGACAGGCAGTGCCCTGCCCCCACAGGGCTTGCAGCCTTTTACAGGTGTTTGTTTAAAACCTCCTTGCTGGGCGCAGTGGCTCACACCTGTAATCTCAGCACTTTGGGAAGCCGAGGCGGGAGGATCACCTGAGGTGGGGAGTTCGAGACCAGCCTGGCCAACGTGGTGAAACTTCGTCTCTACTAAAAATACGAAAATTAGCCGGGCATGGTGGCAGGTGCCTGTAGTGCCAGCTACTCGGGAGGCTGAGGCAGGAGAACTGCTTGAGCCCGGGAGGCAGAGGTTGCAGTGAGCCAAGATCGCGCCACTGCACTCCAGCCTGGATGACAAGAGCAAAAACTCCGTCTCAGAAAAAAAAAAAAAAAAAAAAAAAAAAAAAAAAAAACCTCCACATGGGCTGGGCACAGTGGCTGACGCCTGTAATTCCAGCACTTTTGGAGGCCGAGGCGGGCAGATCACTCGAAGCCAGGAGTTCGAGACCAGCCTGGCCAACATGGTGAAACCCCCTCTCTACTAAAAACACAAAAGTTAGCCAGGTGTGGTGGTGTGTGCCTGTAATCCCAGCTACGTGGGAGGCTGAGGCAGGAGAATTGCTTGAACCTGGGAGCCGGAGGTTGCAGTGAACCACAATCACACCACTGTACTCCAGTCTGGGCAACAGAGCAAGACTCCGTCTCAAAAAAAATAAATAAAAATTTTTTTTAAAAATCCTCCACATGAGCATCACTGTGTAGAGCAGGGCCTGGGACACTCCCACGAGAAGGATCAGGGACCACCCTCTAAAACCATTGTGAGCAGGGCAGGCAGCAGGAGATTCCTGGAGGCAGGAAATGGGTCTTGACAAATTTGAGACTTCGGAGGCTTTAGTTCTAGCTCAGCCACCTGAGTTTCTGGCCCAACTCCCTCCCTGCTCCAGGCATGTACCCCACCCCCAGCCCCCCAGTTCATTCTCCCCATATGGCCACCAAAGTGCTGGGGAATTTTTTTTTTTAAGCATTTTTAGATGCACAGTGTCTGGAGTCCCTAAAATATTTATTGGATGAATTGATTAAAACACATCTGCTCCTGTGACTCCATTGCTCTACACCTTCTGATTGCATCCTTCCCTCTCCAGCCTCCTTCCTTGCCTACAAAATAAAGGCCCAGCTTCCCAGTATGGTATTCAAGGTATTCCAGGCTTCCGTCCTGGCATCCAACCTTTTTTCCAGCCCCGATCTTCCTCACACACACCCTCCCTTAACAGCCAGGAGCATGTGTGGAAACAGGAGGGAGCACTGGGAGGGCTGGCTCCCAAAGGTGCCCTGTGCTTTTGCTGTTCCTGGCCTGGGTGGCCCTTTCCTACCCCATCTCCCACCTGTCAGTTCCTATCTTTCACTCAGACATCACTTCCTCCAAGAAGCATTCCAGAGTCCTTCTCAGGCCCAATTAATCTCTCACCCTTTCTGCATCCGTGACAGCCCTTCCTGGGAATGCCCTCCTTGCCACGCCATCAACTCCTTTAGGGCGATTACTCATCTCTGGGCACTGTCCTCCCCTCCCCCACCGAGTGTCTCATCATGCCTGGGACATCTCAGGTTTTTTGTTTTTTTTTAAACTTGAGTTGAAGAAAAGCATGTAGAATAGGGAGAATTCTAAGAGGAAAGGTTAAGCCCTGGGGAACGGGATGGGACAATTTCTCCCTGTCATCAGGAAGTGCTCCTAATAGAAGGGCAGGGACCAGTTCAAATTTTCAGGGCTCACTGGGCCTGTGGATGTCTCCAAGCACAATCCCTCCGGTTTACACAGAGGGAAGGGTCCTCGCCTGAGGACTCAGAGCCACCTGGTCATTGAAGCACGGAAGGTAGAGCCAGGAAGGGCCCCTGGGGATTGCCTGGTTCCATGGTTCTTGCTCTTTCCTCAGCCTCCACTTCAGTTGCGTGTCCGACACAAACCTGTCAGGAACACCTGTCTTTACATATGGCATCTCCAGCCACAGGGTAGAGGGGGAGAGAGAGAGAAAGAGAGAGATGGAGGAGGTGAGGCTAGCCTCCTCCTAGGACAGGTAAGGAATGTGAGGCTCTGAGAGCTGGTGGAGACACAGGGTCACACAAGGCTGGGGAACCCCATTTGATCCTACTGCCCCACAGCTGCGGAGACAGGGAAAGAACCTTAAGGAGGGAATGGCTGGCAGAGCTAGAGTTTAAGGAGCACCTCTGGTCAGTAGTGGACACACATTTGAAAAAATTCTCAGGCCAGGAGCAGTGACTCACGCCTATAATCCCAGCACTTTGGGAGGCCCAGGTGGGTGGATCACAAGGTCAGGAGTTCGAGACCAGCCTGACCAACATGGTGAAACCCTGTCTCTACTAAAACTACAAAAATTAGCTGGGTGTGGTGGCGCGCACCTGTAATCCCAGCCTCATCGATAATTCAGTGAATTCCAGGTCCACCTCTCTAACGGTATTTCTGCATACCAGTTGTGGGCTGAGCCCCCAGGAAGCAGTATCCTCTCCACATGGAGGTGACTCAGAGGCTGGCTGCCTTAAAATGTTACAGGGATGGATCAGGCTTTGAGCCTCTGTGGTTTGCCCCTGACTCTTTGTCTTTGGGGCACCATCCCAGTGCCTGAAGATCTCTCCCATCACCTGTTCAACTCCCTTATTTTATAGAATAGAAACTCAGGCTGCCACGGTGGCTCACACCTGTAATCCCAGCACTTTGGGAGGCCAAGGCAGGTGGATTGCTTGAGTTCAGGAGTTTGAGTCTAGCCTGCACAACATAATGAAACCTTGTCTCTACAAAAACTAAAATGAAGTAATTAGCCATGTATGGTGATGTGTGCCTGTAGTCCCAGCTACTCAAGAGGTTGAGATGGGAGGATCGCTTGGGCCTGGGAGGTGGAGGTAGCAGTGAGCCATGATTGTGCCACTGCACTCTACCTTGGGTGATAGAGTGAAAACCTGTCTCAAAAAAAAAAAAAAAAAAAAAAAAAAAAACTGAAGCCCAGAGAGGGAAGGGACTTACTCTGGGTCACACAGGAAATCAGTCTCTCAAATTCACATGGACTTTTTCCTTTTTTTGAGACAGTCTTACAGTCTTGCTCTGTCACCCAGGCTAGAGCGGAGTGGTGCGATCTCAGCCCACTGCAACCTCCACCTCCCGGGTTCAAGCAATTCTCATGCCTTGGCCTCCCAAGTAGCTGGGATTACAGGGTGTGTGCCGCCACACCTGGCTAGTTTTGTGTGTGTGTGTGTGTGTTGGTTTTTTGTTTTTCTTTTTGTTTTTGTTTTTCTTTTTGTTTTTGCTTTGACAGGGAGTCTCACTTTGTCACCTAAGCTGGAGTGCAGTGGCATGATCTCGGCTCACTGTAACCTCTGCCTTCCGGGTTCACGCCATTCTCCTGCCTCAGCCTCCTGAGTAGCTGGGACTGCAGGCACCCACTAACACACCTGGCTAATTTTTTGTATTTATAGTAGAAACGGGTTTCACCGTGTTAGCCAGGATGGTCTTGATCTCCTGACCTCATGATCTGCCCACCTCAGCCTCCCAAAGTGCTGGGATTACAGTGTGAGCCACCGCGCCCGGCCCAGTTTTTGTATTTTTTCTGTAGAGATGGGGTTTCACCATGTTGGCCAGACTGGTCTCGAACTCCTGACCTCAAGAGATCCACCCACCTCGGCCTCCCAAAGTGCTGGGATTGCAGGCGTTAACCACCTTGCCCGGCCTCATGCACTCTTTTTGCCTTCTGCTCTACTGCCTTGTTTGACATTGGACCCTTTCAAGAGAGTAGAGACCAGATAGTAGAGGTTAGACCTTAACTCATGTCCTGGCAGCCAGTGGGCATGAATACATGTTTGCTGGTTGCTTAAATGAAAGCACCAATATAGATTCCTTTTTGGAGGAGAGCAGCCCTCTCTGGACAACCTGATTTATATGTGCTCTGCAGCACTTTGAATCTCTGCTCAGCTGTCCCTCAGTGCTGCCAGTGCCCCCCCCCGACAGGCAGAGACCACTTAATGCCCTGGCACCTCAGATGGTGAAACCACCGGAGCGTGAGGACTCAGAGGAATGTGACTCTGCAGTTGTGTGTCACAGAGGCACTAGAAGGTGAAGTCTGCGTAACAGTGGTTGGTGTGCTGGGGGCTGGTGCGTGCTAGTGCTGGGTGTGCAGCAGTACCACATACAGGTTCCTGCCCTGGAGGAGCCAGGTCGGGATGACAAGGGTACTGTAGCTGTGGTAACAGGGTGGTATAAGGAGGTGTTCTGAAGGTGTGCAAGGCCCGAGCTGGACCTTGACATGCTGACCAGACTCAGGTCAGTCCCTGCTCTGTCATTCAGTCAGTGCATGTCTCAGCCCCAGCATGTGCTGGGCAGTGTTCAGTAGTGGTTGAAGAGCCACAGTCTCTCCTGCCATGACCAGGTTAGCTGCCTCCCCAGGACCTTCCGTGGCACAGCCACTATCTCCCTGCATGGTAATTACCTGGTTTGGGGTCTGCTTTGCTTTCCCCTCTATCTGCGAGCCTCTCAAGGACAGGAACCAGATCGGTCTTGGTCTCTGCTTTGTCCCCAGTGCCTAGCACTGGGCTGCGTGTTAGTGTCTGGTCCTGCTTTGTGGAGAGCTGAACCTGGTGAGGTCAGAGTTCCACACAGCCACAGCATTCTCCTCCCACCTCCATGAGAACCCTGGGGCTTTTGGGCTTTGATTCCCCCCTCCCCCACTCCCTCCCATCCTGAAGATTCTGCCAAAGTCTCTGGCTGGCCAAGTCCTGAAAGCTGGGGAGGGTAGTGGGAGGAGGAAGGTGAGACGCGATGGGCGGCTTAGCAGAGGGTGAGAAAGCCTCCTGCTGCCTGGCCGCAGGCACCGCGGGAATGGTTCTGGCAGGAGCCGCCTGCTGGGCTGAGATCACCATGGAGACCTGGCTTAGAGAGGGTCACTGGCAGTGGCTAAGGGCCGGGGGTGGGGGTGGGGGTGCAGGGATTTATGCAGAGGCTCCCAGCCTGCCCCAGGGCCCTGGGAGGGAGCAGAGGAGGCTGGCATTGGACAATATCAGTTTGCCAGTGGTTTGGAGCAGCCCATCCTAAAGTCCCCTTCCCTTGTCACCCAACACCCCAACAGAGGTTCTTTAGCTTGGCAACTGTTCTTCAACCGCAATAGAGCTGTCCTCTGGATGGATGCCCCCAGCCCTCTGGTTCAAGCAGTTACCCCAGATAAAATCCTTCTGCTCCCTAATACACACCCCTCTTGTCTCTGCAGCCTGTTTACCGCCTGACTATGGAGAGCTTGCATTCATCCCAACAGCAGCCCCTGCCCCAAGAGCTGCTTTTCTACCTATCACCCCATTGCAGCACAGCTGTCACCCTCCCAGGCACACCGCTCGCCCCTACGGCTAGTATTCCATCCTCCTGTAACTGCAGGCGACCTGACAGCTTAACAAAGATGCAGCTCTTCTCCTCTCCCATGCCTCTGCCTGCCACCTGGTCTGATCCACCAGAACGGGGTGCTGCCCTGCCTCCGCAGGAGCCCACCTGGTTCCCCTGGACCTTGGGGTAGTCCTGGCAAGTCCAGCCTCAGGACAAAAGTCGTCCCCGGGGCTGACTGCCCAGCAGACAGCAGCCGAGGCTGAGCAGAATTTAAATGTGGCTCTGGTAGAAAGGAAAGCCAAGAAAGTACAAGGGAGGAAAGGCTTTCTGTCGCTGCCTGGCTCCTGCTGGTGTGGGGGAGGACTGATGGGCTCCTAAGGAACCTGAGGAGGCCGCTTCAGCATCCTCACCTCGCCCCTTAATTCGGATGGAGATGGTTGCACACTGAGGGTGGGAGATGTGTGTCTCGGGGCTCTGAGAGGAGGACAGAAGTCTGAAAGGACCAGGCTAATGACTGGAGCTCTTAGGAAGTCCCGAGCCCAACCCTGTCCTTCAGGGGACCTTCTCACTCACCCTAGCAGAGCTGTGAATCCAGGGGGTCTAGCCAAGCTGGGGGTCTGGGTAGGGAAGTCAGATCCCCAGGGCCCCGCAAGCATAATGAGAACTGTCTGGGAAAAAGGGGTACTTCCAATCTCGAGTGTCTGGCGATGGGAGGAACTGGGAGCTTGGGAGTGTCTGAGCTTCAGGAAGGCAGGGTTAAGCCAAACACAGATGGCATTGTGTTGGGCAGTTTCTGTTCCTTCACTGAGAAAGACTTCCTCCTCACCTCACCTCTCTAAGGAACAAAATGGCATTGGTAAGAAGAGGATTGGATTTAGAAGAAATAAAAGCAGTGGTTCACACCTGTGCTGTGTGCTGAGGCCCTGCCCTCCCCATGATGTCATTCCTCAGAACAGCCTAAGTTGGAGGAATTACTAAACTCATCATGACATGAGGAGGCAGGTTTGGAGAGCCCAACTGCCCCAGAAAAATAATAATGAATAGTAATCAGTATAATTTATTATGCACTTAAGGACCAGGCTTCCTCTGCCCTATATCACTGAGTCCTCCCAACAAACCAGTGGGGTAGTTCAGTTATCTTCTTTTTACAGATGGGCAAACTGAGGCTCACAGAAGTCCAACAACATGCCCAAGGTCATAGCGCTATTAAAGGGTAGCGCTGGTATTTGAACTCAGCTGTGTCTGATTCCAGAGCCCAAGCTCTTAACAAATTCCACTGCCTGGAACCCCAGCTCCTCAACCAGCACCTGCTTCACCCTGTGGTTTGGGGCTTGGACATGCATGTTTTACAGATGGGTAAACTGGGCTCAGAGAAGGCAGGTCTGAGTTTTCAGGAGAAAGAACAATGGGTAGCTTTCCCGGACAAATCCTAGGAGGAGCTGGGTGAGGGTCTCCCTCTTCACTTCCCTGATCTCAGAGCAGTCGATGCCTGCCGCTCACTCCTGCCTCTTCTCTTGTGTTTCTTTGCAGCTTTCAGAAAACCAACGCCAAGATCCCTCCCAGTGTCCACATCGTCCTTTGGCAGGAGCGCCTGCCCCTCTGCCTCCCACCCTGCCCCCTACGCCCCTTGCAGACCCATCTCCCTCCACCCCCTCCCGCCCATCTCCTCCACGCAGAAGCCGAAGGTGAGCCCTTTCTGCACAAAACCAGCAATTGTAAATACTTTTTAAAAATGTACAAAACTTAAAAACAAAACACAGTTTTAGAAAAAGACAAAAAAAAAAAGAGAGAGAGAGCGAGAGAGCGAGCGTGTGCAAGAGGTTGCGAGCGGGGCCCCGAGGTGTCCAGAGCCCCTGCAAGTATGCACTGAGAAATTTATCTACAGGTCGTTTGACAAAAATGAACAATATCCTATTTATTGTATATACTGTTTTATTATAAATCGTGGATTGTATATTGCATTCTGTAAACCTGCTGTGGTCCCGTGGTGTGCAAATTCGCATGGTGGGGGGGAGGGAGAAGAACCTCTTGCGGGAGCTTTTTTTTTCTTTCTTATTTTTCACTCTTTTGGGTTTTCTCTTCTGTTGTTGTTGTTGTTGTTTTCTGTTGGCAGGACACACCCAAAGATCCAAGTTTGTATTAAAAAGAAATGAAAAAAAGCAAAAAAAAAAAAAAAAAAAAAAAAAAAAAACCAACCTTGTGTCTTGTGAAAGGGGGAGTGAGGGTGGAGGGCCATGGAAGGGACACCGCTGGGTTTTGTCACCAGCTACTGGTTCTCCAGAGGAGTTGAAATACCTGCATGTGTTGCCGGCCACTGAGTTCTCCCTTCTGCCTGAGATCTTGGTCACCCTTGGATCTGGGTTCCCCCCCATTTCACTCCAGGCCCTGGGTCTCCCCTGCCTCTGAGCTCCCCACTCTGCTACCAAGGACATCCTGGCCCTTGATCATGCATTCAGTCCCAGGTCCAGGGATTCTACCTCTTGGACCTTCATTTTGTCCTAGGTCCTGGGTCTCCTCTGACTCTGAGACCCTATATTCTATCCAAGTCCAAGGTCTCCCCAAATCCTGGATTTCCTCTCCCTGAGGAACCTCCATCATGGGCCAGAGTTTGGGGCTCCTGCTTGTGGATCCCCTTATTCCATCCAAGGTCCATGGTGTACTTTGGAGTCCCTTTGTGTGTCCTGTGTATTCATGGCTTTTGGGCCTCACAGTTCTACTTTGGTTCAGGGACACCTCTCTTGGCGACACTCATCCCATCGTAAGTCCAGGAACCCTCATGGGGCCTCCCTTTCCCACTAAGAATGGAGTACCCCCTGTCCGTGTATCTCCCATTTGCCCCGGGTCATCAGTCTTCTCTGCCTCCAGGCCCTTCATTTTACCCCAATATACCCACATCTGCTTATGCAGAACCTGGGATATCATCAGGCCAGTCACCCCAGTGTTGCTCTGCCCTCCCCTTTCTGTCTACCCTGAACTCCAAATGTTTCCTCCCAGCTTTGGTAAACTGTGGAAGAAGAAAACTAACCGTGTGCCTGCGTCCGGTGGGCCGGAAGAGCTGAGCTGTTTCCTGATCCCTGACTTTGGGGACTTCTTGGGTGTCCTTGCCCAAATGGTGCCCACTTTGGCCTCCCTGGTCTTTGGGAAGCAGTTTTTCCCATAGACCCATTTTATGTTTAAGTTCTGCTGAGTGTGGCTTCATGTCCCTCCTCAGTGAAGCTCAGGGAGACGTCAAGGGGTAGTACCATGGCGCCTGCCCTCCCTGACCCAACCAGCTAGGCCCTGGCCTCAGGAGAGTCAGAGGAGCCCGTGGTCTGAGGAGGAAACACACCTGGGCACACCTGTCTGGAAGAAGAGGCAGGAGGACTCAGGCCACAGTCCCCTGAAACTGTAGCCTCTGTGCTGGATGTAAAAGGCTCATCCACCCACCAAGCCCCCTCCTTGCATCCCCCAGACTCAGAGATGAAGACATTACCCTACACTTCCTGACTGCTGACGGGGAAGACAACACTACACTCAAGCTAACGATGCAGTATGGAGCTGGAAGTGGGGGCAAGAAGCAGTGAGACTCCCTGAGAGTTAGGGAGGAGGGCTTCTCCCAGGAGAAAGTGTTTATGGAGCCAGTCCTAAGGTGCTGGGAGGGAGTTCCTGGAGGAGGAAGAGGATGTGCAAAGGCCCAGAGATTCGAAAGGCTAACAGGAGGCAAGAGCCACATGCAGTTAGCTCTGTTGGGCACACCCTGTGTTGAGGGAGGGGAGAGGGCTTTGGCAAGGTCACTCTGGGTAGGGTGGAGCCTGATTGCAGCGGGTAGGGAGCATCAGAGAAAGCAGTGGGTGAGGCTGAGATAGGCCGACCCGAGAGAAGCCTGTGTTCAGCCCCAAGAGTCACCTGCAGGGAGAAAATGCCTGTGTGCAGCAGCTGCTGAGGAAGCAGAAGAGACGAGGAGGCTCTCCAGGTGGGGCAGGCTGGGCCCAGTTGGCGTTAGGAGAACCAGAGTGGGGCCTGGTGAGTCCAGCTGAGGGCTCAGAGAGGTGGCGGCCCAAAGGAGGTTTCGGGGAGGGGAGGGGACAATGGTGGATTGCTCAGTGGAAGGGACTGGGGCTCAACATGAGATAGGAGAGGAACTTGAGAGGGAGAGAAGGGCAGTGAAGGGTTGTGGGCCCCAGGGCTGTGGAACTGGGGCAGAGAGACAAGACCCAGGAAGGAAATGGGAGTTTGACGAGGTGATTATGGCACAGTGAAGGAGCCCCTTAACTCAAGGGAAGATGAGAGTTCACTATGAAAAGAGGCGCATAGCGACAGGGAAGGGATGGGAGGAAGGCTTGGTGAGAACAGGAGCTCCAGGAGATGGGAAGGGAGGGGCAGGAAGGGAATGGGCGCTCAGGGAAAGGAGAGGTTTCAGCCTAGGGTCTGCTGCTTAGGAAGGGGTGAGGCGGGCCGTGGTGTACTTTGGAGACCAGACTCAGGAGATGGACCAGGGCCTCTGGGATGGAACGTTCTCTGTGCCCTTAGGCAAGGGCAGCAGACACCCTGCACAGTGTATGGTGCAGGTTTGGGGCACGCTCTGTTTTGATCTGTTCTTTTCAGAGGTCGGGGCCCTACCGCCACCACAGTGCCACACCTGATCCCAGAATGCATCAAGGCAATGTGGTTCTCAGATACGTGGGTTTCGCCATCATTTATTAAACACTTCCCTGAGGTGTTTATTCTTCGAACAATCCTTGAGGTAGAGAAAGATGCTCACTTGGTTTACAAATGAGAAGACAGGTTCCCAGACACAGAGTAAGGGCCTGGTCCAAAGCTCACATGGAAAGTGGCAGAAGTAGGTTGGCCTAGGCTTTAAGCCCTTCCTTTATTTTTCCCCCCTTTTTGTATTTTTCTTTTATTTCTGCTTTTTAGAGATGGCGTCTTGCCATGTTTCCCAGGCTGGTCTCAAACCCCTGACCTCAAGCAATTCTCCCAGCTTGGCCTCCCAAAGTGCTGGGATTACAGGTGTGAGCCACCATGCCCAACCTTTTCTTCTTTAAATTTTTTTCCCTTTTTCTTCTTTTTTTTTTTTTTCTGATACGGAGTCTTGCTTTGTCGCCCAGGCTATAGTGCAGTGGCAAAATCTTGGCTCACTGCAACCTCCACCTCACAGGTTGAAGCAATTCTCCTGCCTCAGCCTCCCAAGTAGCTGGGATTACAGGTGCCTGCCACCACGTCCAGCTAATTTTTGTGTTTTTAGTAGAGACAGGGTTTCACCATGCTGGCCAGGCTAGTCTTGAACTCCTGACCTCGTGATCCGCCCGCCTCGGCCTCCCAAAGTGCTAGGATTACAGGCGTGAGCCACTGCACCTGGCCTCCCTTGCTTTTCACAGTTTTGGGCGGGGGGGAATCTGCTTATAAAATCCAAAAATCCATCCTATAATTTAAAATTTTTAATAATAGATATATGGCACTTATATATGCCAGCTGTTCCAAACACTTTGTATATATATTAATGCGTTTGGTCTCCACCAGAATCCTATGAGGCTTCTTTTTAATGATTATTATCCCCATTTTACAGACAGGAGACTCAAGTGCAGAGAGAATTTATGAAGACCACTCAGTGAGTACGTTCAAACCAGAACTTGCTAAGTGGTGACACCAGAGTACAGACCAAGCAGTCTGGCTCAGAAGTCTGTGCTTCACTGTACAGTTAAAAGTGAAAATCCCTGGGCATGGTGGCACACGCTTGTGGTTCCAGCTCCTCGGGAGGCTAAGGCAGGAGAATCGCTTGACCCGGAAGGCACAGATTGCAGTGAGCCGAGATGGCGCCACTGTACTCCAGCCTGTGTGACAGATCCAGACTCCATCTCAAAAAAAAAAAAAAAAAAAGTGAAAATCCTCTCTACTCCCATCCTGGGCTATAACCCCTGTGTCAACACTTGTTAGTCTCTTCATGTACATAAGGGGTTCTAGATCCTAGAACGGAATTGCCTGGAGAGCTTCAAAATGCCGATGCCCAAGTCTTACCCAAAAATATTCCGATTTTATGGGTCTGGGGTGGGGCCTGGGCATGGGGATTTGTGAAGGCTTCTTGGGTGGTTCCAATGCACAGCCAACTGGATAACCTCTAATTGAGCTGTTGAGCTGAGTGTCACACACACCTGTATTTAGTGTACTGTCCTAGGTGTGCATATGATGCCTTCTTGTATGTACACTGTCATATCCATTCGTGTTTTTCACTCCGAGTGGCTGTCAATTACTGTGGGTTCTCTGAGAGACCTGGTGTGAACACATTCATTCAGACATTTCTTAAGCACCTTCCAGGCACCGTCGAAGGCACTTAGGGAATCAACAGTGAGCAGGACAGTCAGGGGCCCTGCCTTTGAGTGTCTAGTCTGATGGAATTGACATATTTAGTTACGAGTTTTTCCCTGTGAATGGCAGGGGTTCGAGCCCCTCGAGGGTTGCTGAGTGGGGGAAGGGGTGGACATCTGACCCGCAGAGCTTAGGATGGGCAGAGACTTTCTGGTGGGGCTGTGTGTGCTGGGTCTTCTGGCCCTTTGTGGATGGGATTGAGAGAGGGAGGCCCAGGACATGTTTCTGGACTTGAATGAGTGTGGCTGGCTGTGTGGCAGGTGTGTAAAGGTGTGCATGATTTGGGCCTGTGAAAATGTGAACAGTGGTGGTGGGCAGAGGAGGTGTTTAATGAGGGACGGCTGTGTACAAGGTAAGCACTAGCCCAGTGCGTCACACAGATGCGCACATGCATGTACACGTGTCCACACACACACAACCAGCTGTGAGGAGGAGGCTGGCTTCCAGTCCCAGGGCCAGGAGAACTCTGCTTTGGGTATGTGGGGGAGGCACAGCTGGGGCTGGAAACTCTAGAGTGGGAGGGAGGGAGAGAGGAAGGGAGGCTGGGGAGCTGCATCCTTGATCTCTTCTGTTTCTGCAGTTCCGGACGCCGTGCTCTGGGTCTCTGTGTGCCTCTGAGTCTCCCTCTCTCTAATGTCCGGATCTTGGCATCTCTGTGCCTCTCTTCTCCGTCTTGGGCTTTGAGGCTGATCACGTGACTGGATCTCCACCTCTCCAGCCTACTTGGCTGTGTCTCCCTCCATGTCTCTGTCTCTGCCTCCATGTCTGCCTCTGCCTCTGCCTCCCTGTCCTTCCCTGTCCTTGCCAGGTTGGGGGAGGGGGGCCCAGTGCTCAGGGAGCAGGTGTCGGCTCACTCAGGCAGCAGGGAGTGAAGCCGAGGAGGGCAAAGAGCCAGCAGCCCCTGGACACACAGCCACACTCCAGGAGACGTGGGGCACTCACAGGAACACACAGTGCCATGAGTGGAGAGAGGGGCTCCTGGGGGCACTTACAGGGACATACACGTACAAAAGTCCACACACAGCCACACCCAAAACACGCATGGATGCCAGACACAGATATCCACGGGCCACACACACAGACACAAAGGCGCACACACAGGTACTCATTCAGACACACACGGACATCCAGAGTCGCAGACACACCCAGGGCGTTCCTCCTGGGAAAACCCAGAGCCATGGACGCGGACACGGACACACACACACCCCTCGGGCGCGTACAGACACACAGAGGCACAGGTACGCTCGGTTAACAGTGGCAGTCACACTTAAGCACTTGGGGCTAAGGAGGCAGATGAGCACAGACAGGCACAGACCCTCCAGGACAAGCGGAGACCGACATAAAGGCAGGGAAGGCCCGCCGAGAGACCCACTGAGGGGCACACCCAGGCACGGGTAGAACGTCCTCGAGGACACACTCCTCCCTCGGGCCTCACTCCGGAGCACCTGGGGACACGCCCATGGGCGGCTGCACGGGCGTCAGGACGCCCCAGCGCACCTGGCGCCCCCGGCGCTCCCCTAGGCTCCCGGGCCGAGTGTGCGTGCGTGCCCGTGCGCGCCGCCACCTGTGGGAGGAGAGGTGCGCGCTGCGCCCGGGGCTGCCCGGCTAGCGCGGCGCGGGGGGAGCTGTTGCCATGGCGCGCGGAGCGCGGCCGCATACTAATGGGGCGGCCACGGGCGCTGCCCCCACAACTGCCCCCTTGCCGGCCGGGCTCGCTCCTCCAACTCCTTCCTCCGGCTCCAGCCAAGTCACCCCGGGGGCTGGCGGCCTCGGCCCACGCACCCCCTCGGAGGGCCTGATCCCCTTGCCGAAGGTCTGGGGGCCCTCGCCTCCCCTTTCCCGGCAGAGAAGTCCCAGGCCGGGCAAAGGGCGACGCTGGGGCGGGCAAGGGCGAGGGCCGGGGCGCTGCGGGGGCTGCCTGGCCTGGGCTCAGGCACCAAGCGGGCACGGCAGCTGGGAGCGCAGGTGCTGCCCTGGAAATGGGTGGCTGTCCTGGAGGGGGCGGGACAGGGGAAATAAAGGGGGAATTTAACCCTTCCTTCCCCCAGGCTTGGCTGGGGAAGGGAGAGGCCTTGACCAAGCCCTGTGCCATCTGCCTCCAGCATCTCTCCAGTCCTGGTTGTGGCTGCTCTGAGGGTCCCCATCCCTCAGGACCTGCTCCTCATCACTCCCGGCCCTAAAGTGACTGGTGAAGTTAGGGGTGTGTGACGTGCCCCAGGACTAGGTGGAGGGGGTGGTGGCACGTGAAGGGTTAACACCTTCTCATACCTTAATTCCAGTCCCGGAGCTACGCTGACCCCCTACCCCCTCAGTCCCGCTGTGTTAATTGGCGCGGAGGGGCGAGGCCTATCCTGGCTTGGGGGGAGCCAACAGAGGGTTTGCAGGTAGAGCCAGTGGGAGGGGGCCTAATGGAGGGGGGAGCCAGGCGGTTGCCTAGCAACCCTACAGCTGTCTGTTGACCTAGAAGAAGCTGCGCCGTCTTGACACAGCTGGTGTTTACATGTAACCGAGGCTCTGGCTTAGCGCTTGCTTGGAGGAAACCTGAGGTAGGGCCCTCGTGGCAGCCTGGCCCTGGCCCCCGGCTGTCGTGGGCTCCCTGCCTGCCTGCCCTCTTTGCTTCAGCTCCCACCTGAAGTCCAACGGAGAAAGAGTGGGAGAGCAGATCTCAGGGCTGCAGGCTTTGGGGCTGGAGAAAGTTGCTGTACACACACACACACACACACACACGCACACACACAATGCCTAAGGCCTTCCACACAGAAATGGTGGGAGACTAGGAAAAGCAGAGGCAGATTCCAACCCACATGGAAAACACCAACATACAGAGGGACACATGGCCCTACAGACCTGCAAAATCAAACTGACCTAGGCACACAACACAGGCACGGAGGTGCCATAGACATAACGACAGCCAGGAAGACAGACATACAGACACACAGAAACATGGTAATTGAAACACTGACACACAGATGCACCCACATACACCTCCATACACAGGACAGGCACTGACCATTGGACAGAGACACACGCTCGAGCACACTGACACACAAACAGAAACCCCCATGGTGACATCGGCAATTCCCGCATGAATGCAGAGTCCATCCCGGCTAGTGTCTGCAGGCCTGCACAATGAAAGGCAGAAACCCACATACAGAGTCATCCATGTGCACACACAAGAACACAGAGAAGGCCGGGTGTGGTGGCTCATACCTGTAATCCCAGTGCTTTGGGAGGCCAAGGCAGGCAGATCACCTGAGGTCAGGAGATCGAGACCATCCTGGCTAACGTGGTGAAACCCTGTCACTACCAAAAATACAAAAAATTAGCCAGGTGTGGTGGCACACGCCTGTAGTCCCAACTCTCGGTAGGCTGAGGCAGGAGAATAACTTGAACCCGAGAGGTGGAGGTTGCAGTGAGCAGAGATTGTGCCACTGCACTCCAGCCTGGGCGACAGAGCAAGACTCCATTTAATTTAAAAAAAAAAAAAAAAAAAAACCAGAGAAACACACAACACATCCAACTTGTACTGATTGACCACAGTGCCCAAGGCGGGCAGTCGCTGACACCACTGATGCAGGCAGGAGCCCGACATGTGGAGAGGCACAGGCCCCCAGAGGACCACAGGCCCTGACATGTCCCACCTGCACCCACACAAGTACCCATAGCACAAACACGTGCCAGCCTAGGGTGTGGTGTGGGCAGAGCTGAGACTCCTCCCTACCCACAAGCTCTTCATCGCAGCAGATCTGCCCTGGGGTCAGAGGGCCCTAGTGGCCCCAGAACCAGAGCCCAGTGAAGCCCTGTCTGGCCTGGGCTGCATCCGTAACCCTCAGGCTTAGGAAGGAGACAGCACTAGTCTTTTCCCTGGGAGCCCCTGGTCTGAAGCAGACAGAGCTGTGTCCCCTGGAGTCCCTAGATGGGCAGAAGAGGCAAAGACCTGCCCCGTGGAGCTCCAGTCTGATGGGGGCCATATCTCCTTGCCAGGTAGACAGACACACAGACACACAAGCTCCTGGGGGGTTCTTGAGGGCTTCCTGAAAGAGGTGAGCCTGTAGCCTGGCTTTGGAGCCCAAGAGGAAAGGGGGAAGGGTGTGTACTGAGGAGGGCCTCCCTTCCTTCCCCTGTACCCCGCCCCCTCATCCAGCAGTTCCTCCTCCCCCTAGGGCCCAAGGGGCCGGCTGGGGCCCCACAGTCCCATCAGCTCGAGCAGTGAGCAGAAGGAGGAGAGCAGATATTTTTAGCTTCTCTGCCACTGACATTTCGCAGCAGGCGACCTGGGGTGAAGCTGAGTGAGTGCTGAAGGCTGGGAGAAGTCGACAGCGCCTTCCCAACCCCATGTACAAGCACACACAACTGTGCACGCACACAGACGTGGCCCAGCTTCAGGTACACAGTCACACACCTAGACACACATGCACCTGTGCACGCACTTGGTTCATAGGCCACTTATGCTAGAAACCTCACATATCTGGACACAAAAATGTATCCATTCACACATCCAGACACACACGCACGATTCATACGCATAACACACTTCCCACACCCTGCCAAGCATGCACACTCTTATTCATCATTCATTGGAGAAATACGTATCCAGTGCCTACTAAGTATTGAGCCCTATTCTGGACACTAGGAATACAGTTGGCAAAATAGATAAAAATTTCAGTCCTCATAGAGTTTACATTCTGACAGGGGAAGTTCAACAATAAACAAAAAATAAAGTATAGCCTTAAGAATCACAAATAGGCCGGGCGCGGTGGCTCAAGCCTGTAATCCCAGCACTTTGGGAGGCCGAGACGGGTGGATCACGAGGTCAGGAGATCGAGACCATCCTGGCGAACACGGTGAAACCCCGTCTCTACTAAAAAAATACAAAAAACTAGCCGGGCGAGGTGGCGGGCGCCTGTAGTCCCAGCTACACAGGAGGCTGAGGCAGGAGAATGGCGTAAACCCGGGAGGCGGAGCTTGCAGTGAGCTGAGATCCGGCCACTGCGCTCCAGCCCCGGCGACAGAGCGAGACTCCGTCTCAAAAAAAAAAAAAAAAAAATCACAAATATAGGCCGGGCACGGTGGCTTGCACCTGTAATCCCAGCACTTTGGGAGGTCGCAGCGGACAGATCACTTGAGGCCAGTAGTTCGAGACCAGCCTGGGCAACATGGCAAAACCCCGTCTCTACTAAAAATACAAAAATTAGCCGGGCGTGGTGGCACACACCTATAATTCCAGCTACTCAGGAGGCTGAGGCACAAGAGTTGCTTAAACTCAGGAGGCAGAGGTTGCAGTGAGCCAGGATCCTGCCACTGCACTCCAGCCTGGGTGACAAGAGTGAAACTCCATCTCAAAAAGAACCACACATATAACCTAATCCCCCAAAATACACAACCGCACATGTGAACAGCTTCCTAATATTCACTACTCCACAAATACACACGACTGCACATACAACCTACAGGCAAGACTCATACAGATAACTCCACACATATACCTCAAGGTAATTACAAACACGTGTACACATCTACACATATATGCAATTACACATTTAACATATAAATACGCAATTCAAACACATGATACACATTCATCCAGACACACAACACACACAACTGTACAGAGCTATACAGTTCACCTGCCTACGTACACAGGATACAGCCCTCGCAAGAACATGTAAGGCAGGTTCACACAAATCTTTCCACGCATACACAACCACTCCCTGCCGGTCACAGACACACATTCCTGCAGTCCTTCCCCTCCCGGCTGAAGTCCCAGCTTGTTCATAGCTGTCCACACAGAGTCCCAGCATACTCACAACCTCACGCACACTCTCAACAACCCTGCTCCAAAGAGACTACACACCCTAAGTCAATGCATGCCCAGGTTCATGCCCGCTCAGTACCCGCAATCCCCTCCTTTTCCCATGAGGGCAGTTCCGTCACTGTACCCCACACCTGCACCCTGAATACTGCTCCCAGGACTCCAACCCAGCTGCCCCCAGGGTTTGGGGGTTGGGCTCAGACCCTGGAGGAGCCCTGATATCCCCTTCCCAAGGCCCCAAGAGGCAGGACTCAGAGTCTCTGAGCTCAGAGCTCGCCCCTGTGCCCAGGCTGGAGGTGGAGGTAAAGGAGAGCCTGGGCTTCTCAGCTCTGCCGCCAGTGCCCTCCCCTAGCTCTTCTCTCTTCCTTCCTCTCGTCTCAAATTTCTTTCTTTCTGTTTCTCTGTCTCCCCATCCCACCCCTACCTCTCCAATAGCCCTTGACCAAAAACCAAGCTCTCTTCTCTTCCATATTCTGCCAGAGGGTATTGAAGCCCTGTGACAAACAGATGGACTAACAGGCAGACAGACATATCACCTGGGCAACAACAGCAACACAAAAAAGAGGTCATTGTCATATCCCGAAGACCTGGGAGGGAGAAAGAGTTAAATGGACCAAGGGAAAGATCGGACTAAGTGGCCCACAGGCCAACATGCACAGCGAGGAGAAGGAACCCCGGGTTCCAGTCCTGGTTCTGCTGTGTGACCCTGGATCAGCTGCTGCTCCTCTCTGGGCCTCTTCTGCCTCTCTGCAAACAGGGAGTTGCAGTAGGTGTTTTTCTGAGGCAACAGGACTCTCAAAGACACTGCAGCAGTTGTATAAACAGGGAGAGGGGCTGGGGACCTTGAGGGCCTGGTTAGGGCCATAAAAGCCCCTCCCCAGAGGCTCTCCGCAGCCTCTTCCCCACCCTAGGCCTGGGCTCCAGTCTGGATTGAAGCACCGGAGGCCAACAGCACCCCCTGCCCCCAACATACATAAACACATGTGCTCCTCCAAGACTCAGCCACTTCCTTTGCCCTCTCTGGACCTCAGTGTCCAGGGTTGTGCATTTAGGGGGCTCAGGTTTGGGCTCTGTGCCTATGAGCCAGTCTATGTGTGCACTGTCTGTCTGTCTGTCCGTCTGCCAGCAGCCTTCAGGCGCCAGGAGGGGAGGCAGCAGTGGAAGGTGGGGGCAGGGAAGGAGGTAGCGTTGACAAGTTCCAATGTCTGGCTTTCCCTCCTGGAAACCCCGAGCTGGGGCTGGCCCCCCCTTCCCTTCCTGTCTCTCTCGCTCAAGCACGTCCCTTCTAAGAGCCCCTCTCTGCAGACACCCCCAGTGGAACCAAGCCCAGATTTGCTGCCAAGAAGGCCGACATTTCTTAGACTTGCCACGTTAAAGGGGCCTGCACAGGCACGCACTCAAATCCGCCCCCCCATGTCCTCCGCCTGTGCACATTCAGGCGACCCGAAACACACAAAGACACGGTTGGACACAGCGGCCACCTGTGCACACAGGAGGTAGCACATGGAGCGCATCTGACCCCGGGCTCACAGACAAGTACAAACACAGCCATGGACTCCCTCCGCCCTCCTCCATTCAGCCTGCCACAGACCCAAGCATGCAGTTTCCAGCACACCGCGCTCACAGACACGCACAAACGCAGTCACACGCAGGGCCTTGCCACACAGAGAAACAAGCGCAAACCTGTAGCACAGCACCGTCACCATCACTACCACCACTGCCGCCACCGCCCTGTGTAAATGCAACCACAGAAACACAATGCCTGTGCTGCCTGTTCCCTGTACACACAGCCAAAGCATATACAGTCACACAGTGTTCCCCTGAGTCACTCTCAACAACCACACAGACAAAGTCTGTTGGGCACAGAAGCGCCCATACCTACCCTCTGGACATTTGGACTGGCCCACACCACCAGTACAGTGCCTTCCTGGGCACGAGACATGCACAAAATCCCAGCCACCTGCAGCGTTCCCTTCTGCACACACACTGTCCCTTGCACATACACAGACAAGCTCAAACCCACAGTTATGCTATTATCCTCTTGTACACCATAAAAATCACAGGGGCTCCCAACACACCCAGACGTGACATACACAAACTCAGGCACACGTACCAACTCTTTTGTGCATACAAATATTTATTGGCACTGACATGGTGCCCATCCGCTACCATGTGCACACACTGCTAGATCCCACGTGTCTCTGTACACAGGCCCGAGTTCAAACTCAGGGCACACAGCTTTCCCTTGTGCTTACACAAACACACAGTGGCCCCGATGTCGGCACAAACTCACACACATAGCATTATCACCTGTGCACATTGAGGCAAACACAGACTCACAAATCACCCCAACATGCTCTTCCATGCACACACGTATGTGTGCATGCTCCCACGGACAGACCCAGCTATCGGAACCTCACTCTCAGATACTGCAGCCCCCAGCCCCCAACCCCAGCTTCCTGCCTCCTTCCCTTGGCCAGTGAGGGTGGGGAAGGGCTGGGAAGGCTGGGGGCTGGCTCAGCCCTTGTTCCCTCCCTCCACCGGCTGGCTCGCTCCCTCCTGTCTGGCAGAGTCAGCCAGCCAGCCCAGCCCCGGCTCCGGCAGCCCTGACTGCTCTGGGCAAACTCTCGGCGGGTTGGTCTCGGCTGATGCCGCATCAGCAGCAGCAGCAGCAGGGGCGAGAAGGCTGAGGGTGGATGCCAACGTGGCAGACGGCGGGCAGGGCGGCAGGAAGGAAGCTGGGCCCATTCTGCGCCCACTCACTGGGGGAGACAAAACCAAGGGGGCTGGATGAGCAAGCGAGGCAGCTGGGCAGGGGACCTTGTGCACAGCCTGGCTCTTGGCCCACACTGGCCCCAGACTCACAGGGTGACCTTGGGGAACTTGCTCCCCCTCTCAGGTTCTATTTGCTCCTTCAGTAAGTGAATAGTATGGACTGGACGCTTCCTCCAGCTCCAAATCCTTGCATCCAGTTCAGTGCTCTGTGGCCTCAGGCTAGTCCCTCCCCCTCTGGAATCTTAGCCTTTCAGCCCAACGATAAAAATTCTTCGCCTCTGTGTAGCTACCACTATTGACAAAAGGTTTTCAGTCTACAAAATTAGCACCATTTTAGAAATAAGAAAACTAAGGTTCAGAGAGGTCAAACAATCCACCCAAGGTTACCCAGCAAGAGTGACAGAGCTGGAACAAGACCTCAGGCCTCCTGCTTTAGTCTCCGGAATCAGTGCTTTCTCCCTTCTCTTCCAGCCATCCCATGCCCCAGCTCACCCTTCAGGGTTGTCTGCCCACCCCACCTCCCAGCCCTGGGCCCCACTAGAGCCACCTGGCTCTGCCCTGGGGAGTCAGGGTGCAAAGGCCAGATAGGCCTCCCACCAGCATTCCAGCTGCCACTGGGAACACAGCTGTCAGCAGGGCCGGGAGAGCCAAAAGCCGCCTCCCCAGCAGGCCTGCATAATTGGTACATTGTCAGCTCAAAAACGGAACTGCTGTGGGATCTTGGGCTGTCCAGGCCTCAGTTTCTTCATCTGGCTGGCTGTCATGGATCGGAGGAGATGATCTCCAAGGGCCTTTTCAGCGTGGAGTGTTGCCTAAGGAGTGACCGAGGGAGGAGGCAGCTGTGCCAAGGTCCTCGGCCAGCCACGGGTGTGCCTCAGGTGTCCGGAGCCCCGAATTGGGTCCCTGCCTCACCTTTAGTTTGGGATGGGATCTGCGTCCTCTTTGAGGCCCCACAAAAGGGAGGGGCTTGGAGAGTTTGCAGGCCGGATGGAGAGACACACAGATGGAGGAACAAAGGTCTGAAGGAGAGAAGGAAAGAAAGTCTTCAACCTGCACTGAAGGAGGGTGTGAAGGCAGAAGACTGAGGGAGGCCCCCACGCCCTTCCTTTGTTTCTTCCGCCACCCTCTCCTGAGGCTCACTCTGCCCAACCTCACAGGGCTCAGTCTGTAGGAAGGACAAATGTGGGACAGTCACAGGCGGGTGCAGTGTGCTGTGGGATGAGCCCGGGGACTGTGGAGGAGGCCCCGCTGGTTTGTGGGGGTGAAGAAGGCTCTCGGGGAGGCATCACAGGTGTTGAGCTCAGGTTTCCAGGAAGAGGAGGAGTTAGCCTGTATGTGCAATGATTACCCCCGTTTTACAGATGGGGAAATCAATGCTCAGAGGTAGAGAAACAGAGCCAGGCCTTGCACCCAAGCCTGCTTGACTGCAAAGCCAGTGTTTTTTGTGCTATGCCACGCTGCCTCCTGAAGGAGTGCATTGCTAATGGTGGCATTTCAGATGCAGTGACAGTGCACCGGGAAGAGGTTCTGGACAGATGGTTCCCAACTGGGTCCCTGCCTCGGGCTAGCAGAGCAGAGGGTTGTCAGGGCAGGCAAAGCGTGCCCTCCTCCACTCTGCTAGTGTGTGGGCTGCGGGCAGGTCCCCACTCCACTCCTCACCAACCCCCTCCAGCCCTTTGGCCTTGCCTGGGTGACCTGCATGAGCTCAGCTTCCCAGCAGCCCTGCAGAGGAGTCAGCCTGGGCAGAGGCTGCCTCTGCCCTCTCGCTGCTTGGCAGTGCCAGGGGAGGCGGGGCTTCAGAGGGGTTGGGGAGACTTCCAGCCACCAGACCTCCGGTCCTGTCCCCTGGCTCTGACGCCCCTGAGGTCTTCTGCAGAGGGCCAGGCTGGGACAGGTAGTGTGGAGCTGGGCACACTGGTCAGGCCCATCCCTGTTGCTGCAGCCTTGTTGAGCTGCCATTAACAAGTGGCCGGAGGTTGCCGTGTCTCCATGGAGACCAGACAGTTAGTGCGGCTCCGGGGTGAGGGCCGTGATTAGTGAGTGTCAGCTTTGCCAGCCCTGCTCTTCCCACCGCCCGCCCGCCGCTGGGCTCAGAGACAACAGGCCTGGCAGGGGGATGGGGAAGGACTAGGAGGGGGCTCAGGGCCCTCACAGGCAGGGGGGCTCCCAGGCCCAGCCCCAGGTGCTGCATCTTTGTCTCCCCCAGTGGCTCCTCAATTCCCCTTCCTCTAGTCTCCCGCCTTCCCTCCCCAATCCATCTTCCACACAGCCACCAGGGTGAGCTTTCTAAAACCCGAGCTGCATCCTGACACTGCCTTCCTTTAGAACTTTCCATGGCTCCCCGTCTCCTGGAGGCTAACAGTCAAATCCCTTATCATGGCGTTCAAGGAATTCATTCATTCATTCATTCATTCATTCATCACTCATTCATCCAACAAATATTTTTTGAGCACATACTATGTGCCAGGGAGCCTGACAGGTACACATGGTCAATAAAACCAGCGAGATCCCTGCCTTCATGGAACTTCCAATCTAGTGAGGAAGACACACTGAAAATAAAATACAAATCAAGGGATACACAATTACAATCACAAGGTTTGGGAGGAAGTGGAGAGAGTGCATTGGTAGAGAATAATTTGTAGGGTAGGCAGCCTAGTTAGAGTGCTCAAGGTGGCAGCATTTGGACAGTCACAGACATTGCTGAAGATCCACTAGTCTACACAGCATCCCAGAAAGGAAGAATACTCCAAGGAACGGCCTGGGCCAGGACCGAGTCTCCTACCAAGGGAAGGCTCTGCCCTGCTCCTCTGCCCTGTCCTACTCCTCCCTCCCTCCCTCCAACCCCCTCCTCCATGGTTCCTATCTTGATTAGAGGCACAGGGCTTACCCAGATGAAAAAAAAACCTCTAAGTCATCACCAACTCCTTCTCTCCCCGTGTTCCCCTCTCGTGATTCCTGGGTCCTGTCAATTCTATCGTGTCTCTTCTCTCCTCGCTGCCACCGCAGACCCCGTCACTTTCACTCAAACTATCACACCTGCCCCAACAGGCTTAGCCATTCATTTGTTCCCTCTCAATCATGGATTGAGGCTCCGGGCACTATGCCTTAGGGCCTTGTGGATACAGCAGTGAGCAGTGCCACAAGGTCCCTGCCATTGGCCACAGTCCAGTCGGCGAGGCAGGCAGGTGGGCAGGTTTACAAGCGCAGAGGAGAAGTAAGTAGGAGGATCTAATCTGGACTGGGAGGGGTGTCTAGTAGAGCTTCCGGGTGGAAGTGCTGGCTAAACTGAGACCTGAAGGTGGACAAGGAGTTAGCCAGGCAAAGTCACGGGAAAGATACTCTAAGCAGAGGCAAGAGCACATGGGAAGGCAGGAAGTTGGAGAGGTCTCAGCGTGAGCTAGGGCTGGTGGGAAGCATGCTCAGATCTGCTCCCTGATAGCCAGGCTCTCCTCGTCCAGTTCACACTCTACACTGCGGTTAGAATCATCTTTCTAAAATAGGCGCAATAAGGCCAGGCACCGTGGCTCACGCCTGTAATCCCAACACTTTGAGAGGCCGTGGAGGGTGGATCACGAGGTCAGGAGTTCAAGACCCAGCCTGCCCAACATGGCAAAACCCCGTCTCTGCTAAAGATACAAAAAAAAATTAGTCAGGCGTGGTGGTGCACGCCTGTAATCCCAGCTACTCGGGAGGCTGAGGCAGGAGAATCCTTTGAACTCGGGAGGCGGAAGTTGCAGTGAGCAGATTGTGCCATTGAACTCCAGCCTGGGCAACAGGGCGAGACTCCATCTCTAAATAAATAAATAAATTATAAGAATAAAATAGGTGCAATCCTGTCCCTTCCCAACTCTTAAAATCCTGCTCTGTCTCCCCAGTCCTTTAAAGTCTGCACTCAATAGCAAGGCACTGGAGGCCCTCAAAACTGCCTTTGGAGCCTCATTTCCTACCATTCCTCTCAGTCAACTCTGTGTCCAGCCACACCCAAACAGGTCATATCCTTCCATATCCCTAGGCCTTTGTCCACAAAATACATTCCTCCCGGAATGCCCCCCACCACTTTTCCAGGTGAACTCTTCATTCTTCAGAGCCCAACACAGATGTTCCTTTTCTCTAAGATGCCTCTCTGGACCCCACCTCTCCAACAATAAGAAGTTTCTCTTCTATGCCCCATTACAATTTATTTTCATTTATTTTTATTTATTTACTTTTTTGAGACGAAGTCTTGCTCTGTCGCCCAGGCTGGAGTGCAGTGGCGCGATCTCGGCTCACTGCAAGCTCCCCCTCTCCGGTTCACGCCATTCTCCTGCCTCAGCCTCCCAAGTAGCTGGGACTACAGGCACCCGCCACCTCGCCCGGCTAGTTTTTTGTGTTTTTTGGTAGAGACAGGGTTTCACCATGTTAGCCAGGATAGTCTCAATCTCCTGACCTCGTGATCCACCTGTCTCGGCCTCCCAAAGTGCTGGGATTACAGGCTTGAGCCACCGCACCCGGCCTATTTTCATTTATTTTTTTTTTGAGACAGAGTCTTGCTCAGTTGCCCAGGCTGGAGTGCAGTGGTGGGATCTCGGCTCACTGCAACAACTGCCTCCCAAGTTCAAGTGATTCTCTTGCCTCAGCCTCCTGAGTAGCTGGGATTACAGGTGCACTCCATCATGGCTGGCTAATTTTTGTACTTTTAGTAGAGATGAGGCTTCATCATGTTGCACAGACTGGTCTCGAACTCCTGACCTCAGGTAATCTGCCAGCCTTGGCCTCCCAAAGTGCTGGAATTATAGGCGTGAGCCACTGCACCCAGCCTATGCCCCATTACATTTAATTCCAGATAGCTAATACTCACTGAATGCTTCTTTCTTTTTTTTTTTTTTTTTTTTGAGACGGAGTCTTGCACTGTAGCCCGGGCTGGAGTGCAGTGGCCGGATCTCAGCTCACTGCAAGCTCCGCCTCCCGGGTTTACGCCATTCTCCTGCCTCAGCCTCCGGAGTAGCTGGGACTACAGGCGCCCGCCACCTCGCCCGGCTAGTTTTTTGTATTTTTAGTAGAGACGGGGTTTCACGGTGTTAGCCAGGATGGTCTCGATCTCCTGACCTCGTGATCCGCCCGTCTCGGCCTCCCAAAGTGCTGGGATTACAGGCTTGAGCCACCGCGCCCGGCCGAATGCTTCTTTCTATGTGCTGGGGTTTACATAAACATTCCATGTTCGTGATCATATTTAATCTTCATGGTTATATCATAAGAAAGTGTCATGTCATCATTCCCATTTTGCTCGTGTGAAACTGAGACTCAGAAAGGTTAAGTGACCAGCTCAGTTCACAAACATAATCAGTGATAGAGCTGGGATTTGAACCCAGGCACTTTGTTGCCACAGTTTATGTGCTTAATCCTTGTTCCACACTGCTCTACAGTAAGGTTTTCTAGCAATGTATTTGCCTCCCCTACCAGACTAGCAGCATTTGGAGGGCAGAGGCCAAGACTGATTCATCCAGGTTCCCCAGGGCCCAGCACATGGCTCCACACACAAGTTGCGGTGTGCAAATGTGTGTAGAATGAATAAATAACTTTAGCTAGAATGCTGCCAGACGTTGAGATGGGCTTAAAGGTTACTTAGGGCAAATTGAGCCTTCGTGTCCTGTGTGGGTCTGGTCATTATCTTGGGACAGATACCGTGCCCACTCCAGCACCTACCTCTGGCACAGCCTCAAAAAGGATCTGCTGGTGGCCTTGGGATTCCCACCCCTTGGCTAGCAGCCCCGTTGGAGTCAGACAGATTCAGCTTTGAGTCTCAGTTCTCCCCTTAGATATAGCAAATGACTTCACCTCTCTGAGTCTCAGCTCTTCATCTTCAAAATGAGCTCAATAGTACCTGCCTTTCAGGGTTGTTGTGAAGATAATGAATGGCAGCCATTTTTACTATTTCCCAAGTGTCAGCTATGTGCTGTGCCAGCATTTGTCATTTACTCTTAATTAGTACAGACCCTAGGCCCAGGCAGCCGTGGAGACAGGGGCCCCAGTGTTTTAGAAGGCCACCCTAGCCCTCCTCCCCTAGGTCCCTCCCCATGGAGTGAGGAGTCAGAGAGGCCAAGAGGACATACCCACCCGGAGCCCACCCTTACCCCTTTCTAGACCACCTCTGAGTACCCAGGATCCTAAATTTCGCTGAGCTAGTTTCCAGGGCCTGGGTGGGCCCTTCCCTCATCCAAACCACACTTCCAGGGTAGATTCCTAGGCCTGAGGGGTGGCCAAGGGCAGCAGGGGTGGGTGGATACAGCTTGACACGCAGGCAAAGGGGCAGGCAGGGAATGTGGGAGGAGAAGGGCCTCTGGTGTACTCTTTTTTTTTTCTTTTTGTTTTTGAGACAAGGTCTAGCTCTGTCAACCAGGCTTGAGTAACATGCCTGGCTTATTTTTGTATTTTTGGTAGAAATGGGGTTTCACCATGTTGCTCAGGTTGGTCTCAAACTCCTGGGCTCAAGTGATTCACTTGCCTCAGCCTCTCAAAGTGCTGAGTTAACAGGCGTGAGCCACTGTGCCCGGCCCACTGCTATACTCTTATTAGGGACCAGTTTGCGCTTACTAATCTTCACAAATGCCCTGAAGCAGGAACTATTAGCCCCATTTTATCTATTATCTTCTATCTATCTATCTATCTATCTATCTATCTATCTATCTATCTATCTATTTATTTTTTAGAGACAGGGTCTTGCTCACCCAGGCTGGACAGGCTGGAGTGGAGTGGTGTGACCATAGCCCACTGCAGTCTCAAATTCCTGGGCTCAAACAATCCTCCTACCTCAGCCTCCTGACTAGAGGGTTTTGTTTGTTTTGTTTGTTTGTATTGATGGGTCTCACTATGTTGCCCAGTATGGTCTCAAACTCCAGCACTCAAGTGATCCTTCTACCTTGGCCTCCCAAAGTGCTGGAATTACAGGCATGAGTCACTGAGCCTGCCTTGTCCTGTTTTATTTATTTTATTTTATTTTTTATTTATTTTTGAGATGGAGTCTCTTTGTGTTGCCCAGGCTGGAGTGCAGTGGCACGATATCAGCTCACTGCAACCTCCGCCTCCCAGATTCAAGTGATTCTTCTGCCTCAGCCTCCCGAGTAGCTGGGACTATAGGCGTGTTCCACCAAGCCTGGCTAATTTTCGTATTTTTATTAGAGACGGGGTTTCACCATGCTGGTTTCTAACTCCTGACCCCAAGTGATCCACCCGTCTTTGCCTCCCAAAGTGCTGGAATTACAGGTATGAGCCACTGTGCTTGGCCCTGGCACCCCATTTTAAAGATAAGGAAACTAAGGGTCATCTAGAGGAGTGACTCCAAAGCCTATTCATTTTACTGCCTCTGAGGAGGCTTTAGATCCAAATGTTTTACATATATTATCTCATTTAATCCTCGCAATGACCCTATAATGTAAGTAATGTTATTATCTCACTTTTCAGATGATGAGACTGAGGCACAGAAAGGTTAAGAAACTTGCCTGCAATTGCATAGCTCATGAGTGGCCGAACTGGGAGTTGAACCCTAATAGTCAAGCTCTTAACCCTGGGCTCTGCTGTCTATTACCATGATCATAGTTATCACTCAGTTCCTTCACTTGGCTAGCAACCCCCTGCCTCAAACACCTGCCTGAGGACAGGAATACAGTGAAGGTGCTCTGGGTGCGCCCTGGGCAAAAAGCCAGAAAGAGGTAGAAATGGAATCCAACACGAAGGCATCTGGGCAGAACGTGTGGAAGGAGCTAGGGACTGGGTCTTTTTTTTT
The DNA here is from genome assembly GCF_043159975.1 of Macaca nemestrina. Classification (NCBI taxonomy): domain Eukaryota; kingdom Metazoa; phylum Chordata; class Mammalia; order Primates; family Cercopithecidae; genus Macaca; species Macaca nemestrina. The sequence goes on from NC_092125.1 coordinate 206,519,658, forward strand.
TTTTTTTTTTTTTTTTTTTGAGACGGAGTCTCGCTGTGTCGCCCAGGCTGGGGTGCAGTGGCGCGATCTCGGCTCACTGCAAGCTCCGCCTCCTGGGTTCACGCCATTCTCCTGCCTCAGCCTCCCAGTAGCTGGGACTACAGGCGCCCGCCACCACGCCCAGCTAGTTTTTTGTATTTTTAGTAGAGACGGGGTTTCACCATGTTAGCCAGGGATGGTCTCGATCTCCTGACCTCGTGATCCACCCGCCTCAGCCTCCCAAAGTGCTGGGATTACAGGCTTGAGCCACCGCGCCCGGCCGGGACTGGGTCTTGACCCTGCTCCTCACCCTCTGTCCTTCAGTGCCAGGACAGCTGGGCAGGGCCCCGGGGGCCGTTCAGAGAGAGGGACCTCTGGCCTGAGCCTGATACTATGTCCTTCTTCCCAGCCTGTGGCTTGAGAAGATGGCGCTTTCCCAGGACCGAGGCAGAGGCTGCCCCCCTACTTCCCCTCCAAGGCCCAGCTGTGAGGCGCCTGCCCAAGCTCCCACCAGCCCCGCCTCTCCCACTCCCCGGCCAAGCTGCTGCTGCTCTGTGGTCACCTGGACCCAATTTTCTTCTTCCTGCCTCCTCCCATCTCTGGGAAGCACCCCTTGGTTGCCCTGCCAATTTCCAAAGGCTTCTCCCCCAGGAAGCCATCTCTGTCTTCACCCCAGTCTTATCCCCAAGGTCCCCTACCTCCACTCGGAACACTCTGGCTCCTGTCCTTTCACCCGCACATGCAGAGAATCACTTGGACCATCAGCCCATTTTCCATTTGGTTCCTGGCGGAACACTGGGTCCGCCTGGCCAAACTATGAGTTCTCTTTCCCTGGGCAGTATCACTTCCTGTGCTTCCCTCTCCCCCAACAGTGCCTGGCAGGGAGGAGGCCAGAGCTAGAGAGCTGCCCATGCATCAGGAACTGAACCTTAGCACTCACAGGCCTGGAGTCAGCGTGACTATTATTCAAGCTTTTGAGGTCAACCTCCCTGTCACTTGCTAAATGAGAAAACTCAAGAGGCCCAGGGAGGGGAAGGGACTTGCCTAAGGTCACCCAGAGGCCAGGCCAGGACTCAAATCCAGGTCTTCCAACTCTCAGACCCAGGCTTTTCACGCTATGTGAGATCAAGTTTCCAACCCTCCCTGATCCTCCTCATTTTCAGACAGATGACCAGAATAGTACCTGAGAATGTACTGTCAGAAACTCAGGGGTTAATTCTGCCCCAAGGGCCATATCTGGAAAAGCCCCAAAGAGATTATTAGTCCAATCACATCACTCTCCATCCACATCCACTCCCATCCTTTTTTTTTTTTTTTTTTTTTTTTTGAGATGTAGTTTTGTTCTTGCAGCCCAGACTGGAGTGCAATGGCAAGATCTCGGCTCACTGCAACCTCCGCCTCCCGAGTTCAAGCGATTCTCCTGCCTCAGACTCCTGAGTAGCTGGGATTACAGGCGTCTGCCACCACGCCCGGATAATTTTTGCATTTTAGTAGAGATGGGGTTTCACCATGTTGGCCAGGCTGGTCTCAAACTCCTGACCTCAGAAGATCTGCCCCCCTCAGCTTCCCAAAGTGTTGGGATTACAGGCGTGAGCCACTGCGCCTGGCCATCCACTCCCATCTTACAGACAAGCACGCTAAGACCTAGAAAGCAGACTATCTCTAAAGAAAACAAAAAGGGGGCAGGGCGTAGTGGCCTGTAATCCCAATACTTTGGGAGGCCAAGGTGTGCAGATCACGAGGTCAGGAGTTCGAGACCAGCCTGGCCAACATGGTGAAACCCCGTCTCTATTAAAAATAGAAAAATTAGCCGGGCGCGGTGGCTCACGCCTGTAATCCCAGCACTTTGGGAGGCCGAGGCGGGCGGATCACAAGGTCAGGAGATCGAGACCACGGTGAAACCCCGTCTCTACTAAAAATACAAAAAATTAGCCGGGCGCGGTTGTGGGCGCCTGTAGTCCCAGCTACTCGGGAGGCTGAGGCAGGAGAATGGCGTGAACCCGGGAGGCGGAGCTTGCAGTGAGCCGAGATGGCGCCACTGCACTCCAGCCTGGGCGACAGAGCGAGACTCCGTCTCAAAAAAAAAAAAAAAAAAGAAAAAAGAAAAATTAGCTGGGCATGGTGGCAGGCAACTGTAATCCCAGCTACTCGGGAGGCTGAGGCAGGAGAATCTCTTGAACCTGGGAGGTGGAGGTTGCAGTGAACTGATATTGCTCCATGGCACTCCAGCCTGGGCAACAAGGGCAAAACTCCGTCTTAAAAAAAAAAAAAAAAAATACTGGGCGCAGTGACTCACGCTTATAATCCCAGCACTTTGGGATGCCGAGGTGGGCAGATCACGAGGTCGGGATATCGAGACCATCCTGGCTAACATGGTGAAATCCTGTCTCTACTACAAAATGCAGAAAATTAGCTGGGTGTGGTGGTGGGCACCTGTCGTCCCAGCTACTTGGGAGGCTGAGGCAGGAGAATGGCATAAACCTGGGAGGCAGAGCTTGCAGTGAGCCGAGATTGTGCCACTGCACTCCAGCCTGGGGGACAGAGCAAGACTCTGTCTCAAAAAAAAAAAAGAGAGAGAGAGAACCTGTTAATTCCAGGCTCTGTTCTGAGTGCTGAGAATATAAGAGTAAGAAAGACAATCATAAGGCCAGGTACGGTGGCTCATGCCTGTAATCCCAGCACTCTGAGGGGCCGAGGTGGGTGGATCACCTGAGATCAGGAGTTTGAGACCAACCTGGCTAACATGGCAAAACCCTGTCTCTACTAAAAATACAAAAATTAGCCAGGTGTGGCCGGGTGTGGTGGCTCACGCCTGTAATCCCAGCACTTTGGGAGGCCGAGGTGGGCGGATCACAAGGTCAGGAGATCGAGACCATGGTGAAACCCCATCTCTACTAAAAATAGAAAAAATTAGCCGGGCGCAGGGGCGGGCGCCTGTAGTCCCAGCTACTCAGGAGGCTGAGGCAGGAGAATGGCATGAACCCGGGAGGCGGAGCTTGCAGTGAGCCGAGATTGCGCCACTGCACTCCAGCCTGGGCGACAGAGCGAGACTCCGTCTCAAAAAAAATAAAAAATAAAAAATAAAAAATTAGCCAGGTATGGTGGCACACGCCTGTAATCCCAGCTACTCAGGAGGCTAAGGCAGGGAGAATCGCTTGAACCCAGGACGCAGAGGTTGCAGTGAGCCCAGATCACACGACTACACTCCAGCCTGGGCCACAGAATCATTGCTGGAAAAAACAGGAGGTGGCTTCTGGGTACAGGAAATGTTCTGTGTCTTGATCTGGGGACTGGTTATATGAGTGTGTTCAGTTTGTGAAACTTTATATCAAAGTGTATGTTTTGATATGTGTATTTTTCTGCATGCATATTTCAATAATATATATATATTTTTTTTTTTTTTCTTTTTTTTTTTGAGACGGAGTCTCACTTTGTCACCAGGCTGGAGTGCAGTGGCGCCATCTCAGCTCACTGCGGCCTCCACCTCCCAGGTTCAAGCGATTCTCCTGCCTCAGACTCCCCAGTAGCTGGGACTACAGGCACTTGCACACACACAGATAATTTTTGTATTTTTAGCAGAGACTGGGTTTTGCCATGTTGGCCAGGATGGTCTTGATTTCTTGACCTCGTGATCTGCCTGCCTTGGCCTCCCAAAGTGCTTGGATTACAGGCATGACCCACTGCACCTGGCCTGATTTTTTTGTTGTTTTTTTTGCTCTGTCGCCCAGACTGGGGTGCAGTGGTGCCATCTCAGCTTACTGCAACTTTTGCCTCCTGGGTTCAAGTGATTCTCCTGCCTCAGCCTCCCAATTAGCTGGGACTACAGGTGCTTGCCGCCATGCCTGGCTAATTTTTGTATTTTTAGTAGAGACAGAATTTCACTATGTGGACCTGGCTGGTCTTGAACTCCTGACCTCAGGTGATCCACCTGCCTCAGCCTCCCAAAATGCTGGGATTACAGGCGTGAGCCACTGCGCCCAGCCTAAAATGGATTTTTTTTTTCTTTTTTTTGAGACGGAGTTTTGCTCTTGTTGCCCAGGCTGGAGTACAATAGCATGATCTCCGCTCACCGCAACCTCCACCTCCTGGGTTCAAGCGATTCTCCTGCCTCACCCTCCTGAGTAGCTGGAATTACAGACATGTGCCACCACACCTGGTTAATTTTGTATTTTTAGTGGAGACATGGTTTCACCATGTTGGTCAGGCTCCTGATCTCAGGTGATCTGCCCGCCTTGGCCTCCCAAAGTGCTGAGATTACAGGCGTGAGCCACCGCTCCCAGCCTAAAATGGATTTTTTAAAAAGACAGTCACAAGCACTGAGCCCACAAGGCTGCAGTACAGTAGGGGGGATGAGATATTAAACAAGGAATTACACAAATAATTGTTTAATTACCGTTGTGACAAGTGCTACAATCAAGTGGAAGGTGTCATGAGATATGGAGTAGGATGACCTGATCTAGTCTGGGAGTAGTCAAGGAAGACTTCTCAAAGGAGGTGGGGTATCAGCTGAACTGTAAATAATAAGAGTTAACAGAGTAGGAATGATTCTCAACCCCTACTTCACACTGCACAAAAGTTAATTCAACATGAATCATGGACCTAAGTGCGAATACAAACACTTTGAAGCTTCAAAACCTATGGGGCTGGGCGTGTTGGTTCATGCTTGTAATCCCAGCATTTTGGGAAGCCGAGGCAGGTGGATCACCTGAGGTCACAAGTTTGAGACAGCCTGACCAATAGGGTGAAAGCCTGTCTCTACTAAAAATACAAAAATTAGCCAGGCATAGTGGCGTGCACCTGTAGTCTCAGCTCCTTGGGAAGCTGAGGTACAAGAATCGCTTGAACTCGGGAAGCGGAGGTTGCAGTGAGCCAAGATCTTGCCACTGCATTCCAGCCTGGGCAACAGAGCAAGACTCTGTCTCAAAAAAAAAAAAAAAAAAAAAAAGGAAAGAAAGAAAACATATGGGAATATTTTCATGACCTTGAGATAGGCAAAGATTTCTTTTGCTGTTGTTGTTGTTGCCGTGTTTTAGAGACAGAGTCTTGCTTTGTTGCCCAAACTGGAGTGCAGAGGCATAATCAGGGCTCACTGCAGCTTTGGACTCCTGGGGTTAAGCAATCCTCCTGCCTTGGCCTCCCAAAGTGCTGTGACTACAGGTGTGAGCCACTCTTCCCGGCCTAAGCAAAGATTTCTGAGGCATTGAAAGCACTAACCATGAAACAAAATTATCAGGCAGTGGGGGAAACATTCAAGACGGAGAAAACAGTATATGTGAAAGCCCAGAGGAGAGAAGGGGAAAGGTGTGTTGGAAGAGCTGAGGAAAGGCCAGAAGAAGCAAAGTCAGGGAGAGAGTGAAGTGTGAGAGAAGGGCCAAGAGGTTGGAGACAAAGGTCAGCGATAATGTGACTTTAACCAGAGTTTGCAAAAACCTAGTATGACCCTCTTTGACGTGCTCAGGACTACAAGGTGTTGCCTACACAAAAAGGAGAATAAAAGGGAACATGCCCCCTTCTCCCAGCTCAGCAACAAGGCAAGGCCAGGCTTGGATTCTGCTTCTTTGCAATCGAGACGTAGTTTTTTTTACAACTTGAAAAGTCACTTAATCCAGGCGCCAGGATGAGGTGGGGCATTGCAGGTGGGGACTCGGGCTGTTAGGCCCCGTCCTGCCAGGCCCAGCCCTGGTCTTAGAGGAGCTAGAGTTTGCCAGTTCCCACCCACGCCTCAGCTCCTGCTATAGCCCCACCCCACTCCTGCTCAGCACCTGGACCTCCTCATCTCCTCTTCCCTCTCCCCCTCTCTTGGAGGGCTGACAAGTCCCACAGGAAAGAAAGAGCTCAGAGGTCAGGAGTTTCCTCCACCCACTGGCACTCCCACATACATCCCAATATACCCTAAACCAGAGCTGGGGGCGGGGGGTGGCCTCAGGCAACCAAGTAGCCACAGAGTTCAACTGTCTCATCATTAAGGCCTCTTCCCCGCAAGGCGCTCAGGAAAGACTGATGGTGGTGACTCCATTCAATTCAACCAACATTGAGTACTTGCTGCATGCCAGGCCCTGTGTTAGAGTTAAGAAGGGTGTTGTTCCTACTCTCTGGGAACTCTTGGGGCAGTGGGGGAAAGATAGTGCACACAGCCCACAGTATTATATGTGCTTTATAGTGGTGCAAAGTGCAATTGAGTATAGAAAGTGAGACTGATTTCACTTGGGGAATGCTGAGTGGATGTCAAAGAAGATTTCCTCTAAGAGGTGGCATCTGAGCTGGGCCATAACGAATCAATAAGACTGCCAGTAAGAAATGCTCTTTGAGGCCAGGCATGATGGCTCATGCCTGTAATCCTAGCACTTTGGGAGGCTGAGGTGGGAGGATTGCTTGAGGCCAGGAGTTCAAGAGCAACCTGGCCAACATAGCGAGACCGTCTCTAAAGAAAACAAAAAGAAGCCAGGTGCGATGGCTCATGCTTGTAATCCCAGCACTTTGGGAGGCCGAGGCAGGCAGATTACAAGGTCAGAAGATTGAGACCATCCTGGCCAACACGGTGAAACTCCATCTCTACTAAAATACACACACACAAAAAAATTAGCTGGGCATGGTGGTGCGTGCCTGTAGTCCCAGTTACTTGGGAGGCTGAGGCAGGGGAATCACTTGAACTTAGGAGGCGGAGGTTGCAATGAGCTGAGATCCTGCCACTGCACTCCAGCCTGGTGACAGAGCAAGACTCTGTCTCAAAAATTAAAAAAAAAAAAAAAAAAAGAAGTGCTCTTTTTAACAGAGGAAAGTATGAGAATTATAGTGACTACCAGAAATGTGAGGTAGTTTGCTCAGCACCTTATGTATTCACTCAATTGTCACGATGACTTTGTGAAATTGTATAATTATGGCCATTCTCCAGATGTGGCAGCTGAGGCTTTGAGACATACAGCTAGTAAGAGGCAAAACTGGGATTTCGGCTCAGTGCTATCTGCTTCCATGAGTTGAACTTCTGCCACCTAGAGTAGCCTGAGCAAAGGACATGTGGCAACATGAGCAGAAGGCCATGAGGTGAGGCTGGAGGGCTGAGTAGCAGGGGTTGGGTTCGGGGAGCCTTGGTTGAGGAGTGTGGGCTTTAGCCAGCAAGCAATGACGGGGGGTCATGGGAGGTTCACTAATGGGGGTGTGGGGTAAAGAAAGATGATGCTTACGATAAGCTTTCTGTTTTCAGAGGCCCACTTTGAAGAGAAGAAATTAGAGGCAGAGAAACCTGTGTGGGAGTTGCTGCAAAAATCCAAGAGAAAGATGGGGGTTGAGGGATGAAGAGGAAGGGATGCATCCAGGAGATACCAAGCGGAACCTAGGGATTGATTGGTTCCAGTAGACAAGTGGAGGGAGGAGTCCAAGCTGATGTCTCAGGCTTTTGGCCTGTATGCTCCAAAAGGAAGCCCAATAATTAGGTTTTGTGTTTCGTTTTGTTTTTCGTTTTTTGAGACAGGGTTTCACTCTGTCTTCCAGGCTGGAGTGCTATGGCACGATCAGAGCTCACTGCAGGCTCGACTTCTCTCCACACTCAGGTGATTCTCCAACCTCAGCCTCCTGAGTAGCTGAGACTACAGGTGTGCTCCACCATGCTCGCTCATTTTTTGAATTTTTTGTGGAGATGGGGTCTTGCCATGTTGCCCAGGCTGTTCTGGAACTCCTGGGCTCAAGCAATTCTCCCACCTCAGCCTCCCAAAGTGCTCAGATTACAGGCATAAGCCACCATGCCCGACCTTGGCTAATTTAATTTAATTTTTTTTTTTTTTTTGAGATGGAGTCTCGCTCTGTCACACAGGCTGGAGTGCAATGGCGCGATCTTGGCTCACTGCAACCCCTGCCTCCCAGGTTCAAGCGATTCTCCTGCCTCAGACTCCTGAGTAGCTGGGATTACAGGCACGCGCCACCATGCCCAGCTAATTTTTGTATTTTTAGTGGAGACAGGGTTTTACCATGTAGGTCAGGCTGGTCTTGAACTCCTGACCTCATGGGGATCCACCTGCTTCGGCCTCCCAAAATGCTGGGATTACAGGTGTGAGCCACTGCGCTTGGCCAATTTTTAAAATGTTTTGTAGAGACGGGGTCTCGCAGGACAGGCGTGGTGGCACACACCTGTAGTTCCAGCTACTCAGGAGACTGAGGTGGGAGCCTGGGAGGTTGAGGCTACAGTGAACCCTGATTGTGCCACTGTACTCTAGCCTGTGCAAGAGAGTGAGACCCTGTCTCAAAAAAAAAAAAAAACAAAAGGCCAGGTGCAGTGACTCACACCTGTAATCCCAGCACTTTGAGAAGCCAAGGCAGGCAGATCATTTGAAGTCAAGAGTTCAAGACCAGCCTGGTCAACATGAGAGATTGGATCTGTGTTGCCCGGACTGGTAGTAAACTCCTGGGCTCAAGCAATCCTCCTGCCTTGGCCTCCCAAAGTGCTGGGATAAGAGGCATAAGCCACTGTGTCCAGCCCCAGTAATTAGTTTTTAACAACATACTGGGTACCTCCTAGTCCCCTACCATGACTCAGCCCTACATGTGGCACCTGCAAAACTCACTCCTGAAAGGTGCTTTATTCTTCTCCAAATATTTATATTCATCACCTATTTGTGCATGTATTTATCTAACATATATGGAGCACCTACTGTATGCCAGAGGCTGTGCCAGGAACCGGGGATACTTCAGGACACAAACTAACCTCGTGTCATTAGTGATATAATGGTTACAGCCAGGGGTCTGCATTTGAATCCTGATGTGCAGCTTATTTGTGGTGAGTCCTGGCTCAGCCTCCAACTTGCTGTGACTTCAGGTGAGTGAGTGAACCTCTCATTGTCTCAGTTTCCTCATCTGTAAGATGGGGATACCAACAGTACCTACCATGCAGATTAAATGGGTTAAATGTAAAGTTCTGGGCCCCGGGTCAGCATTTGACATTAGCTATTATTAGAGTTTACATTTTAATGAGGATCCAATTGCACTACTAATTATTTAATTTGTTAGTATTATTGAGACAGAGTCTTGCTCTGTCTGTCGCCCAGGCTGGAGTGCAGTGGTGCGATCTCGGCTCACCACAACCTCCGCCTCCCGGGTTCAAGCAACTCTCCTGCCTCAGCCTCCTGAGTAGCTGAGACTACAGGTGTGTGCCACCACACCCGGCTAATTTTTGTACTTTTAGTAGAGATGGGGTTTCACCATTTTGGCCAGGCTGGTCTCAAACTCCTGGCCTCAGGTGATCTGCCTGCCTCAGACTCCCAAAGTGTTGGGATTACAGGTGTGAGCCACACCACCTCTGGCCTATTTAATTTATTTTTATTTTTATGTTTGAGACAGGGCCTCGCTCTGTTATCCAGGCTGGAGTTCAGTGGCGCAATTACAGTTCACTGCAGCCTCCTTGACCTCCCAGGCTCAATCCATCCTACCACCTCAGCCTCCCGAGTAGCAGGGACTACAGGCACATGCCACCATGCCTGGCTAATTTATTTTTTGTAGAGACAGGGTTTTGCCATGTTGCCCAGGCTGGTCTTGAACACCTGGTTTCAAGTAATCTTCCCACCTCAGCCTCCCAAAGTGTTGGGATTACAGGCCTGAGGCACCACACTGGCCAATAATTTTTTTTTTTTTTTTTTTTTTTGAGACAGAGTCTCGCTCTGTCACCCAGGCTGGAGTGCAGTGGCCAGATCTCAGCTCATCACAAGCTCCGCCTCCCAGGTTTAGGCCATTCTCCTGCCTCAGCCTCCCGAGCAGCTGGGACTACAGGTGCCCGCCGCCTCGCCCGGCTAATTTTTTGTATTTTTTTGGTAGAGACGGGGTTTCACCGTGTTCGCCAGGATGGTCTCGATCTCCTGACCTCGTGATCCGCCCGTCTCGGCCTCCCAAAGTGCTGGGATTACAGGCTTGAGCCACCGCGCCCGGCCACTGGCCAATTATTTAATTATGTACAACCATGATAAATACAGCACTGCTGTCTTTCTTCTTCTGAAGGTGCCTCCAGCTGGAGGTAAGGGAAGGTTTCAGAGCAGACGATGGTCCCACTGAGCTGAGCTAAGTGAGTTGGGGCTGGCCAGGGAAAGCATGAGGGAGGGAGGGGCATTTAAGGCAGAGGGCACAGTGAGAAGGCAGACCAGCAGGTGGAAGGAAGCACTGAGAGCTTTGTATTTCCAGAATTTTACTTGGAGCCTCAAAACAGTGCTGAGAAGTAGATCAGGCAGATATTGTGCCCCCATTTTACAGAAAGGGCACTAAGGCCCAGAGAGGAACAATGACTTAGCAGGTCTGTGACAGAGGAGGTGCTCGTCAATGTTCTGCCAGCTGATCCAAGGGGCTGGAGAGGACAGGCCTGAGAAGAGGCCTTTGTCCCTTTGCCGGCTGGGGCGGGAGCAGCAGAGGCTGAGGCTGCAGCTGGCCACCAGCAGCTGTGGTGGCCAGAGCTGCATTCCTTCCCCTGCCAGCGAGCAAGTCCAGGCTTATGACAGGGGTTGGGAATTTTCTTTTTGTCTTTAAGAAAAAAAGCACTTTAGTCAACATTAAGTTGTGACTTCAAACAGACACAGCTCCTAAGTGTCCTCCTCAGCTCTCCAACTCCCCAGGGTAAGCCCCCAGGCAGCCAAGTTTCTGGGAAAGGCAGGAGGCCTGGAGGTAGAGTCCAAAGACTGTGGTGAGCCTTGGCTCAACCTCCCACTTGCTGTGTGACCTCAGGCAGGTCACCACCCTCTCTGGGCCTGAGAGTCCTCTGCAAAACAGGGAAGGGAGGGTTGGATGACATAAGGTGGGGTGGGGAGCCCAGCAGCTGGCTCTAGCCAGTGGCAACACAGCTCTGCTGCTCTCCAAGTTTGAGGCAGTGGGGCCTTGGGGGTCCGGAAGCTGGGGACAGGCAGCCTTTCATCCCTGCTGGCCCAGGGTCGCTGCAGGTTGGCAGGCCCCACATCCCGAGATCGCGTTTCAGGCTGGAAGAGGCCTTCCTGTGACCTCAGCTGGCCAGGCCTGCCCCTGCCTCCCTCCTCCCCATTCTCACCAGAGGGAAGCAGGCAGTATCCCGCCCAAGGTCACCAGCCAGCAAGTGGCTGTCCTTCGGCCTGCCCTTCCCTCCCACCCGAGCCGGCCCCCACCGGCCTCCCACTGTAAAGCCTCAGGTCTCCTGGGCCATTAGGAATCTGCCAGGCGAGGCGTGGTCTTTTTCCTCTCTCTTGTTTCTTGGCTTGTTTTCCCAGTTCTCCAACAGCCGCCTCCTGCAAAAGCCTCCGGGTGCGTGTACAGGAACATTTTTCTTTAAAAAAAAAAAAAAAAAAAGAGAGAGAGAGATTGAGAGAAAGACAGAGAAATACAGCAGAGTTTGGGTAAAAAAGCAAGGAACTCCTTAATCCTTTCTCTGTAACCTCTGGCTTCTCAGCTGGGTTGGCCCCAGGCACTGGGAAGGCAGGCTTTGCTGGGGTGAGAGGCCTGGGCTTGTCCCCCACCCGCCCCCTCCTCACCCGCCTCTGTTCTCCGGGGTTTGGTCTGGCTTTTGGAGCCAGGAGGAGACGAACTGCAGGGCTCAGCAGGGCTGGGAAAACATGGGGGTGCTGAGGGGCTTGGCTGGGACTTTGCCTCCCTGCCCACTTGGCCACCTTCTATGGAGGTTACAGGATCTGAATATTTCACCCATAACCCATTCTCTCTCTTCCTGCTTTCATTCCTTTATCCTCTGTCTTCGGAATCACTGGCCTGTCCAGTGCTAGCTCCCTGAGTGCCATCTCCCATCCCTGGACGCAGTCACCCCACACGGGGCGTGGCTTTCTTGTTTTGTGAAAGTCATACACTTTCACACTTTGTCTTTATCCAGTCAGACCCCTCTGTAGAAGTGGCACTCAGTGTCCTGCCCTTTGTCCTGTCTGAGGAACCCCTAATTATCTGTTATAGTCACAGTTCCTGGGTCCATGCCTGACACATAGGAGGTATGTTGGGGTGCTTCTCGAATGAATAAATTCAAACCATAAATAGGTCGCTCAAAATATTCAGAGTAAGCCGGGCGCGGTGACTCATGCCTGTAATCCCAGAACTTTGGGAGGCCGAGGCAGGCGGATCACAACGTCAAGAGATCGAGACCATCCTGGCCAACATGGTAAAACCCCATCTCTACTAAAAATACAAAAATTAGCCAGGCGTGGTGGCGTGCACCTGTAGTCCCAGTTACTCAGAAGGCTGAGGCAGGAGAATCGCTTGAACCTGGGAGACGGAGATTGCAGTGAGCCGAGATCGTGCCACTGTACTCCAGCCTGGGCGATAGAGCCAGACTCAATTTCAAAAAATACATATATATATTCAGAGTGATCCTGCAAAAGGGACATTTGATTGTGACACATCTCTGTTAAAACTCTTCCATGCCTCCCCAGCACCCCTAGAATCCAGTCCAATCTTCCATCTCCACCTCTCCCCACTCACCAGCCCTCATCAAAGGATGTCCTTTCCCCCAATGAGTCATCATTTTTTCTCTTGCCTCTGGGCCTTTGCACATGAAATTCTGACCACCTGCCTGCCTCTGCTGGCTGACTGTCTCAGACCTGTTCCCTTGTCAAATTCAGAGCCCAGCAAAGCAGGGATACTCAAGACTTTTTTTTTTTTTTTCCAAATAGTTTGACATTCAATAATTTTTTTAAACCACTGAAATAGCCAGGCGCGATGGCTCAAGCCTGTAATCCCAGCACTTTGGGAGGCCGTTCTGGGCGGATCACGAGGTCAGGAGATCAAGACCATCCTGGCTAACACGGTGAAAGTCCGTCTCTACTAAAAATACAAAAAATTAGCTGGGGGTGGTGGCGGGCTCCTGTAGTCCCAGCTACTCGCCAGGCTGAGGCAGGAGAATCGCTTGAACCCGGGAGGCGGAGCTTGCAGTGAGCTGAGATTATGCCACTGCACTCCAGCCTAGGGGACAGAGTGAGATTCCGTCTCAAAAAAAAAAAAAATTAATAAAAAATAAATAAATAATAAAAATACAAAAATTAGCCAGGCATGGTCGTGGGCGCCTGTAATCCCAGCTACTTCAGCAACTGAGGCAGGAGAATCACTTGAATCCAGGAGGTGGGGGTTGCAGTGAGCTGAGATCCAGCCACTGCACTCATTCCAGCCTGGGCGACAGAGTGAGACTTCGTCTCAATAAAACAAACAAACAAACAAAAAAACACTGAAATAGTGTTCATGGGAAAATTCAGAACTCTATTGGAGCTTCTTGGTCTTATTTTCTGGATGGTGAGTTTTGTTTTTATGTTGAATTTATACCTAGGCTGGTATGGCACTAGGTGACACGATCTGGCTCTGGTCTTGAAGTCTCAGCCTAGATGTCAACTACTCCTCCAGACCGGTTTAGATCTCTTCTTGGTGCTCCTGAAGCCTCTCTCTCTCTCTCTTTTTTTTTTTTTTTTTGTGGAGATGGGATTCTCACTATGTGCTGGGATTGCAGGCATGAGCTGCCACACCTAGCCCCCTATGGATTTTTTATATCCATATTTTTGTTTTACTTATTACTTTCCATTTTCTTACCCCAAGTCTGTAAGCTCCCTGAGGGCCTAATATTTTTCTACTTTTTTTTTTTTTTTTGAGACGGAGTTTCGCTGTTGTTGCCCAGGCTGGAGCGCAATGGCATGATCACGGCTCACCGCAACCTCTGCCACCCAGGTTCAAGCAATTCTCCTGCCTCAGCCTTCCAAGTAGCTGGGATTACATGCATGTGCCACCATGCCCGGCTAATTTTGTACTTTTAGTAGAGACGGGATTTCTCCATGTTTGTCAGACTGGTCTTGAACTCACAACCTCAGGTGATCCACCCACCTCAGCTTCGCAAAGTGCTGGGATTACAGGCATGAACCACCACGCCCAGCCATATTTTTCTACTTCTATACCTGCAGTGCCTAGTATAGAACCTAACATAAAACTGACCCAAGACATGTTACTCTCCAGTCTTTTTTTTTTTTTTTTTTAATTTCTTCTAAAAAAAATGGGATACATGTGCAGAACGTGCAGGTTTATTACATAAGTATTCGTGTGCTATGGTGGTTTGCTGCACCTATTGACCCATCCTCTAAGTTCCCTCCCCTTACCCTCCACCCCCTAAACAGGCCCTGGTGTGTGCTGTTCCCCTCTCTGTGTCCATGTGTTCTCAATGTTCAGCTCCCACTTATGCGCGAAAACATGCCATGTTTGGTTTTCTCTTCCTGTGTTAGTTTGCTAAGGATGATGGCTTCCAGCTTCATCTATGTCCCTGCAAAGGACATGATCTCATTCCTTTTTATGGCTGCATAGTATTCCATGGTGTATATGTGCCACATTTTCTTTATCCAGTCTCTCATTGATGGGCATTTGGGTTGGTTCCATGTCTTTGCTATTGTAAATAGTGCTGCAATAAACATACGTGTGCATGTGTCTTTATAGTAGAATGATTTATATTCCTTTGGGTATATACCCAGTAATGGGATTGCTGGGTCAAATGGTATTTCTGGTCCTTGAGGAATTGCCACAATACCTTCCACAATGGTTGAACTAATTAACATTCTCACCAACAGTATAAAAGCATTCCTATTTCTCCACAGCCTCACCAGGACCTACTGTTTCCTGACTTTTTAATAACTGCCATTCTGGCCAGGCATGGTGGCTCACGCCTATGATACCAGCATTTGGGAGGCCGAGATGGGCAGATCACGAGGTCAGGAGATCGAGACCATCCTGGCTGACACGGTGAAACCCTGTCTCTACTAAAAATACAAAAAAAAAAAAAAAAAAAAAAAAAAAAATTAGCCAGGCATGGTGGCGGGCGCCTGTAATCCCTCCCAGCTACTCAGGAGGCTGAGGCAGGAGAATGGCCTGAACCTGGGAGGTGGAGCTTGCAGTGAGCCGAGATTGTGCCACTGCACTCCAGCCTGGGCGACAGAGCAAGACTCTGTCTCAAAAAAAAAAAAAAAGAAAAAAAATTCGCTAGGTATGGGGGCACGCACCTGTAGTCCCAGCTACTAGGGAGCCTGAAGCAGGAGAATCACTTGAACCTGGGAGAGGGAGGTTGCAGTGAGCTGAGATCACGTCACTGCACTCCAGCCTGGTGACAGAGATAGACTGCACTCCAGCCTGGTGACAGAGCGAGACGCCATCTCAAAAAATAAATAAATAAATAAATAAAAATAACCGCCATTCTGACTGGCGTGAGATGGTATCGCATTGTGGTTTTGATTTGCATTTCTCTCAAGGCCAGTGATGTTGAGCTTTTTTTCATATGTTTGTTGGCTACATAAATACCTTCTTTTGAGAAGTGTTCATATCCTTAACTCACTTTTTGATGGGGTTGGTTTTTTCTTTTCTTTTCTTTTTTTTTTTTTTTTTTTTTGAGACGGAGTCTCGCTCTGCCGGATCTCAGCTCACTGCAAGCTCCGCCTCCCGGGTTCACGCCATTCTCCTGCCTCAGCCTCCCGAGTAGCTGGGACTACAGGCGCCCGCCACCTCGCCCGGCTAGTTTTTTGTGTTTTTTAGTAGAGACGGGGTTTCACCGTGTTAGCCAGGATGGTCTCGATCTCCTGACCTCGTAATCCGCCTGTCTCGGCCTCCCAAAGTGCTGGGATTACAGGCTTGAGCCACCGCGCCCGGCCGGTTTTTTCTTATAAATATGTTTAAGTTCCTTGTAGGTTCCGGATATTAGACCTTTGTCAGATCGGTAGATTGAAAAAATTTTCTCCCATTCTGTAGGTTGCCTGTTCACTCTGAGGATAGTTTCTTTTTTTTTTTTTTGAGACAGAGTCTCGCTGTGTCGCCCAGGCTGGAGTGCAGTGGTGCAATCTCGGCTCACTGCAAGCTCCGCCTCCCAGGTTCACGCCATTCTCCTGCCTCAGCCTCCCGAGCAGCTGGGACTACAGGCGCCCGCCACCATGCCCAGCTAATTTTTTTGTATTTTTAGTAGAGATGGAGTTTCACTGTGTTAGCCAGGATGGTCTTGATCTCCTGACCTTGTGATCTGCCCAGAACGGCCTCCCAAAGTGCTGGGATTACAGGTGTGAGCCACCGAGCCCGGCCGATAATAGTTTCTTTTGCTGTGCAGAAGCTCTTTAGTTTAATTAGATCTCATTTGTCAATTTTGACTTTTGTTGCAATTGCTTTTGGCGTTTTTGTCATGAAGTCTTTGCCCATGCCTATGTCCTGAATGGTGTTGCCTAGGTTTTCTTCTAGGGTTTTTGTTCTCTAGGCTTTTTTTATTCAGTCTGCTTTGCAGGGTAGATCATATTCTGTTCCTACTTCCTAATTCTGTCTGAGGAACTCCTACTCACCCTTCAAAACCCCTTCCAAATAGCCTCTCCTCTGTAAGCCTGTCCCAATCTCCCAGTTAAGTTCTCTACTTCTGTAAGCTCATAACTCCTACTGCAATCAGTGTCTTCCGCTTTTATTGTCATTTTTATGTGTATCTTCTCCCTCATCAGATTGGGAGCCACTCAAGGGCAGAGTCTGAGTGGACTGATCCCTCCATCCCCAGTGCCCTGCACAACCCTGGCCAGGGCAGGCAGCAATATATCCTTATTTTTTTTTTTTTTTTTTTGAGACGGAGTCTCGCTCTGTCGCCCAGGCTGGAGTGCAGTGGCCGGATCTCAGCTCACTGCAAGCTCCGCCTCCTGGGTTCACGCCATTCTCCTGCCTCAGCCTCCCGAGTAGCTGGGACTACAGGCGCCCGCCACCTCGCCCGGCTAGTTTTTTGTATTTTTTAGTAGAGACGGGGTTTCACCGTGTTAGCCAGGATAGTCTCGATCTCCTGACCTCGTGATCCACCCGTCTCGGCCTCCCAAAGTGCTGGGATTACAGGCTTGAGCCACCGCGCCCGGCCCAATATATCCTTATTAAATGAATAGACTGGAAGATGTCACAAAGGAGGTAAAATTGAGGCAGGATTTTGGACTGGGTGCTGTGGCTCATACCTGTAATCCCAGCACTTTGGGAGGCCAAGGTGGGCAGATTGCTTGTGCTCAGAAGTTCAATACAAGCCTGGGAGGCTGGGCCGGATGGCTCATGCTTGTGATCCTAGCACTTTGGGAGGCCAAGGCAGGAGGATTGCTTGAGGCCAAGAGTTAAAGACCAACCTGGCCAACACAGCAAGACCCCCTGCCCCACCCCCCATCTCTATTTTAAAAAAGAAGAAGAAGAAGAAGACCAGCCTGGGCAACATGGCAAAACCCTGTCTCTACAATAAATAAATAAATACATAAAAGTTAGCCGAGCATGGTGGCATGCACTTGTAGTCCCAGCTACTTGGAGGCTGAGGTGGGAAAATCACTTGACTCCAGGAGGTAGAGGCTGCAGTGAGTTGAGACAGCACCACTGCATTACAGTCTGGTGCCAGAGTGAGACCTTGTCTCAAAAAAATAAAAAATAAAAAATAAAAATAAATAAAAAATTCAGGCCAGGTGCGGTGGCTCACACCTGTAATCCCAGCACTTTGGGAGGCTGAGGTGGGAGGATCACCTGAGGTCAGGAGTTTAAGACCAGCCTGACCAACATGGAGAAACACCATCTCTACTAAAAGTATAAAATTAGCCAGGCATGGTGGCACATGCCTGTAATCCCAGCTACTTGGGAGGCTGAGGCAGGAGAATCGCTTGAACCCAGGAGACGGAGGCTGTGGTGAGCTGAGATGGTGCCACTGCACTCCAGCCTGGGCAACAAGAGTGAAACTCTGTCTCAGAAAAAAAAAAAAAAAAATTTCAGGCAGGATTTTGAAGGTAGGAGGAAAGAGAATAACAAGTACTTACTGAGGACACAGTACCAATAAGAACAGGCTGGGCACAGTGGCTCACACCTGTATAATCCCAGCACTTTGGGAGGCCAAGGTGGGCGGATCACGAGGTCGGGAGTTCGAGACCAGCCTGGCCAACATGGTGAAACCCCATCTTCCAAAAATTAGCTGGGCGTGGTGGTGGGTGTCTGCAATCCCAGCTATTCAGGAGGCTGAGGTGTGAGAATCACTTAAACCCAGGAGGCGGAGGTTGTAGTGAGCTGAGATCATGCCACTGCACTCCAGCCTGGGTGACAGAGAGAGACTTCAACTCAAAAAAAAAAAAAAAAAAGAAAGAACAATCATAATCGTCATCAGCAGCAGCAGCATCATCATGTCATCATGGGAACTATCACTAAGTGTGCCATAGTGTGATGAGTAAGAGCACAGATTAAGCTCCACCCCTTACTGGCTGTGAGAGCATGTGCAAGTTATACAAATATCCTTGTGCCCGGTGGCTCAAGCCTGTAATCCCAGCACTTTGGGAGGCCGAGACGGGCGGATCACAAGGTCAGGAGATCGAGACCATCCTGGCTAACCTGGTGAAACCCCGTCTCTACTAAAAAAAATACAAAAAACTAGCCAGGCGAGGTGGCGGGCGCCTGTAGTCCCAGCTACTCCGGAGGCTGAGGCAGGAGAATGGCGTGAACCCGGGAGGTGGAGCTTGCAGTGAGCTGAGATCCAGCCACTGCACTCCAGCCTGGGCAACACAGCGAGACTCTGTCTCAAAAAAAAAAAACAAAACCAAATCTCCTTGTGCCTCAGTCTCCTTATCTGCAAACTGGGGTTGGTAATAGTATCTACCGTATCAGGAGTTAAATAGGTAAATATATGCAAGGCGCTGAGAGCTGTGCCAGGTACACATGGGCACTGTGTATTTCCTATCACTGTTACTCTCTCAATCGCTGAAAACTTTGGTCCTGCCAGGCAGTTTTATCTGCCATCTCACTTGGTCCTCACAACAGCCTGAGAGACAGGGACTGTTGTCCCCTTTTACAAAGAAATGAGGCATAAACAGGCCAGGCAGCTTGCTAAGGTCACTTGCTGGGTAAGTGGCAGGAATGGGATTTGAACCTAGGTCTCTCTGGCCCTGCCACCCACCCCATTTCCCTGACCGTGGGACCTGCCTGGAGGAGGAGGAGGAGGAGGAGGAGGAGGAGGAGGAGGAGGAGGAGGAGGAGGAGATGGCATAGTGGGAAGGCAGGGAGGCTTCACCGAGCCGGGGCCTCGGAAGCAGAGCAGCAGGCATTTTTCCAGAGCTTTCATTTCCGTCTGCTTCTTCTAAGCAGGTGAAAAACCCCACCGAGGGCCCTTCCCTGAGTACCCCCGCCCCCACCCTGTTTCCTCCCCCACCCAGCACTGCCTCCATCCCCCACGCTGGCAGGGGGGAGGTCAGGCATGCAGCATGGGGGATGCAGGGGAGGGGAGTGAGGAGGTGGGGGAGCATCATTCCAGATCCTTCTCCTCAGCAACCCCCTCTTCCCCATCAAAGGCACTCAGGGAGGAGAGAGCATTCCAGGTGGAAGGAATGGCAAATGCAAAGGCTGCAGATTAAGGATGTGGAGGTGGGGAAAGCCTGCAAGCTTGGCTGGAACCGAGGTTTGGGGCCCCCTGGGATTGCTCAGTGGAGAAGAACTTGTTTGACGAGAGAAAGAGAGAGAGAGAGAGAGAGAGAGAGAGAGAGAGAGAGAGAGAGAGAGAGACTGTGGACCCAGCAAGAGCTCAGGATGCTAGAGGGAGGGGGGTGACCTGGAGATCATTCTGGGCTCTGAGTACAGTGCTCTCCACCCTTCTCCCCTCAGACAGGGGTCGGGGAGAGGGGAAGAGTGATTCTTCCTGGTCCCTGCGCTTTGTTGCTCCCCCTGGAATTCGTCAGCTGACTGCACTCTGTCAGTTCTGTACCTAGTGCTGGCTCATAGCTTTTTAACACATTCTCTCACTGTATTTGTATTTTCTCTCCAGCTCCATAAGACTAGTTTTATTCACTCCATTTTATAGGTTAGAAAACTGAGGCTCAGCCAGGTTTTTTGTTTTTTGTTTTTTGTTTTTGGCCGGGGGGCTGGGAACGGAGTTTCACTCTGTTTGGCTGGAGTACAGTGGCTTGATCTCGGCTCACTGTAACCTCTGCCTCCCGGGTTCAAGCAATTCTCCTGCCTCAGCCTCCTGAGTAGCTGGGATTACAGGTACCCACCACCATACCTGGCTAGTTTTTGTATTTGTATTTTTAAAAAATGTTTTTCGAGACGGAGTCTCACTCCATTGTCCAGGCTGGAGTGCAGTGGCACGATCTTGGCTCACTGCAACCTCCCGGGTTCAAGCGATTCTCCTGCCTCAGCCTCCCAAGTAGCTGGGACTACAGGTGTGTACCACCACGCCCAGCTGATTTTTTTGTGTTTTTGGTAGAGACGGGGTCTCACCACGTTGGCCAGGATGGTCTCGATCTCTTGACCTGGTGATCCACCTGCCTCGGCCTCCCAAAGTGCTGGGATTACAGGTGTGAGCCACCATGCCTGGCCTCAGTCAGGTTTTGTAACTTGTTCAAGGTAAGACAAGGCATAAAAGGCAGATCTGAGACTTGAACCCAGATCTGTTTCCAGAGATGGCAATTTGGCCTGCTGTACCGACTTAGGCAGCTTTCCCAAAGTGCTCACTGTCCCCATAGCAACAATGAGAAGAACTCTTGTGTGGACTGCACTGCAGGGCCTATTTCTTCTCCTCACAACCGCCTTGTACACAGAGCTGCTACTCCTATTTCACAGATAAGGAAACTGAGGCTCAGAGAGAGTGTGTGACGTGGCCAAGATTATCCAGCCATTCAGCAGCAAAGTTCTGGCGACTTTAAATGTCTTCTTGCTTCTCCTTGTGGAGGAAGACTGTCTGTCACCAGGTCTTATCAGGGAACAGGCAGGGGTTCCTTTTGAGAATTCGTAGGAAAGGAATAGGGGTTGGCCTTTGGAACTGGAGAACTTGCTACCAGCAGTGAGTAATTTCAGTGCTCTGGGAAACAGCTTTAACTCCTTGGGAAGCAGAGGAAAAAAGCTTTTTTTTTTTTTTGAGACGGAGTCTCGCTCTGTCGCCCAGGCTGGAGTGCAGTGGCGCGATCTCGGCTCACTGCAAGCTCCGCCTCCCGGGTTCACGCCATTCTCCTGCCTCAGCCTCCCGAGTAGCTGGGACTACAGGCGCCCACAACCGCGCCCGGCTAATTTTTTGTATTTTTAGTAGAGACGGGGTTTCACCGTGGTCTCGATCTCCTGACCTTGTGATCCGCCCGCCTCGGCCTCCCAAAGTGCTGGGATTACAGGCGTGAGCCACCGCGCCCGGCGGAAAAAAGCTTGAGAGTGGTAGCAACCCCTCTCAAGTTCCATGGCTGTGTTTGAATTCTACCTGTGTTGCTTCCTAACTGGGTAGCGTCCTTGGGCAAGTCACTTAACCTATCTGTGCTTCCTTTACCTCATTTGTTATTGATGTTTTGGAGACAGAGTTTTGCTCTTGTCACCCAGGCTGGAGTGCAATGGCACGATCTCAGCTCACTGCAACCTCCGCCTCCTGTATTCAAGTGGTTTTCCTGCCTCAGCCACCTGAGCAGGTGAGATTACAGGTGCCTGCCACCATGCCCAGCTAATTTTTGCATTTTTAGTAGAGACAAGGTTTCACCATGTTTGTCAGGCTGGTCTTGAACTCCTGACCTCAGGCAATCCGCCTGCCTCGGCCTCCCAAAGTGCTGGGATTACAGGCATGAGCCACCGCACCTGACCCTGTTTTTTTACATTTTTATCTATTTATTTATTTATTTTGAGCCTAGATTATGAAACTGGCTAAATTTTGTATTTTTGGTAGAGATGGGATTTTGTCATGTCACCCAGCTGGTCTTGAACCCCAGGCTCAAGCAATCCCCCGCCTTGGCCTCCCACAGTGTTGGGAATACAGACAGGAGCTACCATGCCTGGCCCCTTCCCCTCATTTGTAAAATGAGGATGATAATAACAGGACCTAATTTATAGGACTGAGGCTGGGCATGGTGGCTCACGCCTGTAATCCCAGCACTTTGGGAGGCCGAGGCGGGCAGATCACTGGAGGTCTGGAGTTCACGACCTGCCTGGTCAACATGGTGAAACCCCGACTCTACCAAGAATAGAAAAATTAGCCAGGCATGGTGGTGCGAGCCTGTAATCCCAGCTACTTGGGAGGCTGAGGCAGGAGAATCACTTGAACTGGGGAGGCAGAAGTTACAGTGAGCCAAGATTGTGCCACTGCACTGCAGCCTGGACGACAGAGCGAAACTGTGTCTCAATAAACAAACAAACAAACAAACAAATAAATAATTTATGGGACTGATATGAGGATTGATGAGTTAATGCATGTAAAGCAATTCGCACATTCCTGGCACATAGCAAATGCTCACTAAATGTTGATCCTTATTAATATTACCACTAAATGCACAATACCACCTCCCACCCTGAAAGCAACTTCTTTATCTGCATTGCCTAAAAGGAAAAATTAAGGCTCCTATTTTTGGACAACCTTCAAGCAATCAGTGTGCTAAGTTTTTCACATTTATGATCATGTTTAATTTGAACATATCTGGGAAATAAAAATAATTATGGCCATGCCTGGAGGCTCACGCCTGTAATCCCACCACTTTGGGAGCTGAGGTGCTGAGTCCAGGAGTCCTAGACCAGCCTGGGCAACACAACAAGACCCCATCTCTATTTTTTTTTTTTTTTTTTTGAGACAGAGTCTTGCTCTGTCGCCCGGGCTGGAGTGCAGTGGTGCAATCTCGGCTCACTGCAACCACCGCCTCCCAGGTCCATGCCATTCTCCTGCCTCAGTCTCCCGAGTAGCTGGGACTACAGGTGCCTGCCACCACGCCTGTCTAATTTTTTGTATTTTTAGTAGAGACGGGGTTTCACTGTGTTAGCCAGGATGGTCTCAATCTCCTGACCTCGTGATCCGCCCGCCTCAGCCTCCCAAAGTGCTGGGATTACAGGCGTGAGTCACTGAACCCAGCCAACTCCATCTCTATTTTTTTTTTTTTTTTTTTTGAGACGGAGTCTCGCTGTGTCGCCCAAGCTGGAGTGCAGTGGCGTGATCCTGGCTCACTGAAAGCTCCGCCTCCCGGGTTCACGCCATTCTCCTGCCTCAGCCTCCTGAGTAGCTGGGACTACAGGCACCCGCCACCGTGCCCGGCTCATTTTTTGTATTTTTAGTAGAGATGGGGTTTCACCGTGGTCTCGATCTCCTGACCTTGTGATCCGCCCGCCTCGGCCTCCCAAAGTGCTGGGATTACAGGCGTGAGCCACTGCGCCCGGCCCCCATCTCTATTTTTAAAAATTATTAAATAAAAACAATTATGATTTTCATTTTATCAATAAGGAAATAGAGGCTCAGAGAGGTGAAGTCACCTGCCCAAAGTCACACAGCTAGGAAGTGGTATAATAGTAATCCCAGCACTTTGGGAGGCCGAGGCAGGTGGATCACCTGAGGTGAGGAGTTCGAGACCTGCCAGACTAACATGATGAAACCCCGCCTCTACTAAAAATACAAAAAAAATTAGCCGGGTATAGTGGTGGGCACCTATAATCCCAGCTAATTGGGAGGCTGAGGCAGGAGAATCGCTTGAACCTGGGAGGCAGAGGTTGCAGTGAGCCGAGATCATGCCATTGTACTCTAGCCTGGGCAACAGAGCAAGACTTTGTCTCAAAAAAAAAAAAAAAAATTCAGCCAGGCAAGGTGGCATGTGCCTGTAGTCCCAGCAACTTGGGGGCTGAGGTGGAAGAATTGCTTGAGCCCGGGAGTTCAAGGCTGCAATGAGCCATGATTGCACCACTGCAAGCCAGCCTGGGTGACAGATTAAAACCCTGTCTCAAAAAAAAAAAAATTAAGTTCAGATGACAACTTGTCCAGTTCATGGATGTGTGTATCAGCTTGAACCCAAACCATCTGCTCCAACTGCTGCCTCAGGCTCACTTCCTTCCATGCTGGGAAGACCAAGCATTGTTTACTGAGCAACTTTTATGTGCCAGACAATTTACATATATTTCCCATTAAATCCTCACCCCCGCCTTATGACCCTCTATTGTTATCCCCATGCCTTAGAAGAGTAGCTGAGACACAGTGAGGTTTGATGACTGTTCAGGTCACACAATCCTCTGTGAGTTGGCAGACCTAAGATTCAAACCCAGGTCGGTCTGCCTCAAAGCTTGCATTCTTTTTTTTTTTTTTTTGAGATGGAGTCTCTCTCTGTTGCCCAGGCTGGAGTGCAGTGGCCGGATCTCAGCTCACTGCAAGCTCCGCCTCCCGGGTTTACACCATTCTCCTGCCTCAGCCTCCCAAGTAGCTGGGACTACAGGTGCCCGCCACCTCGCCCAGCTAGTTTTTTTGTATTTTTTAGTAGAGACGGGGGTTTCACTGCGTTAGCCAGGACGGTCTCGATCTCCTGACCTCGTGATCTGCCTGTCTCGGCCTCCCAAAGTGCTGGGATTACAGGCTTGAGCCACCATGCCCGGCCAAAGCTTGCATTCTTTTTTTTTTTTTTTTTTGAGACGGAGTCTCGCTCTGTCGCCCAAGCTGGAGTGCAGTGGCCAGATCTCAGCTCACTGCAAGCTCTGCCGCCCGAGTTTACACCATTCTCCTGCCTCAGCCTCCCGAGTAGCTGGGACTACAGGCGCCTGCCACCTCGCCCGGCTAGTTTTTTGTATTTTTTAGTAGAGACGGGGTTTCACCGTGTTAGCCAGGATGGTCTTGATCTCCTGACCTCGTGATCCGCCCGTCTCGGCCTCCCAAAGTGCTGGGATTACAG
This sequence comes from Macaca nemestrina, assembly GCF_043159975.1. Classification (NCBI taxonomy): domain Eukaryota; kingdom Metazoa; phylum Chordata; class Mammalia; order Primates; family Cercopithecidae; genus Macaca; species Macaca nemestrina. The sequence goes on from NC_092125.1 coordinate 206,544,239, forward strand.
GCTTGAGCCACCGCGCCCGGCCAAGCTTGCATTCTTTCAGGGACTATAAGAAAAGTACAGAGACCCTTGATGAACAGCACCACTTTATTTGTTTATTTATTATGTTTTTAAATAAATGAGATGGGGATCTTACTTTGTTGCCCAGGCTGGTCTCAAACCCCTGGCCTCAAGTGATCTTCCCACCTTGGCCTCCCAAAGTGCTGGGATTACAGGCGAGCCCCCACTTTCAAAGCTGAGTTTCCTCCCCTGTAACATCCTCACTCATTCATTAACAACCATGATACTTTCCTTGGTGGCCCACAGGACCTGAGTGCTCCACCCTTCCTCCCCACTGCCATTATCCCCATTGGTTTCCATGCCTTTCCACACCCTTTCCCTTGGCCTGCGACACTTTTCCCAACCTCTAGTTTATTCAAGAACCCCAGGCCAGGTGTGGTGGCTCATGCCTGTAATCCCAGCACTATGGGAGGCCAAGGCAGGTGGATCACTTGAGATCAGGAGTTTGAGACCAGCCAGGGCCACATGGCGAAACCCCGTCTCTACTAAACGTACAAAAATTAGCTGGGTGTGGTGGCACATGCCTGTAATCCCAGCGACTCAGGAGGCTGAGGCACAAGAATCGCTTGAACCCGGGAGGTGGAGGTTGCAGTGAGTCGAGATTGTGTCACTGCACTCCAGCCTGGGTTGTAGCCTGGGTAACAGAGCAAGACTCTGTCTCCAAAAAAAAAAAAAAAAAAAAAGAGCAAATGAACCCCCATTCATTAACTCACCTCAGACATCATCTCTTCAGGAAAGTCTCCTTTGACCCCACCCCATCCCCTGACATTCACTCTCATAAACACATTGCACTTTACCTTCTGCTTCCTTATCTCAGTTTCTGTTTTTGATTTGTCTGATCATTTGGTTAACAACTTTCTTCCTTCCCAGACTTTAAACTCCATGAGGGTCTGAGTCTGTTTTGCTTGCTATTGTAGCTACGCCACTGTCAGGCTGCCCTCGATGTGGGTGCTTAATAATTTTTCACTGAATGGATGAATCCATGAATGAATAAATAGCTACCAGGCACTTTATATACATGACTCATTAATGCCACAATTAACTCATTGAATCCTCACAACTGCCCTTTTGTAATCATTTCAGAGAAGAAGTAGGTGAGGCTCAGAGAGCTAGAGAGTGGTGGCGCTAGGACTCGATCTCAGGTCTGCCTAACCCCAAAGCCACTGCCTTCGGCACAGCTGCCTCCCAGCACCCAACAGCCACAGCCAGGATTTAAATAGTCCTCGGTTGTCAGACCACATGTCCCAGTTTGAGCCTGGAGGACACCAATTCGGATGGCACCAGGGCCCTGCTGGCACCACCCCCTTGGCTGTCTCTGCCCTTCTGAAGTCTTAGGCTGCTTCCCCTCCCACTCCCTTCTTGGCCTCCTTCCTTTCCAGGGAGGGAAAAGGACTAGGAATTACAGCCAAGCAGCTCTTCTGGGAAAAACAATCCTGTGGTGAAAAGAGGCCTGTTCTGAGAGCAGAGAAACCTGGATTTAAGTCCTGGCATGGAGGCAGCCCTGCTGAGGGCTCACAGTGGCATCACTGCCCCCCTCTGAGACTCTCCATCCTCATTTGAGATTCTGTGTAGGTTCTCGACCCATCTGTCACCCCCTTTTCACGTCCTGACTCCTCGGACCCCAGAAACAGCCTGGGCACACCCCTAGTGTCACTTTTCTTCAGGAACCCTGATGGTTAACAATAGCTGGGGGGTGGCCTGTGCCCAAGTCTATGTTGATCAGAGAGATGAGGGACTGGCCTGGCACCCTTAAGACCTTTCCTGGAATGCTAAAGGGATGCGTGAGGGAAGAGTGCGGGGGGCGAGGGGAGGGAAGTCATTCTCATATGATAATAGGCCTGAAAAGGGAGAAATACAGGAGTGGAAACCAAAAGATACAGGTTTGAGTTCCGGGGCTGTTTCAAATTCCCTGGAGGACCCTGGGTAAGTCATGCAACTTCAGGAAGACTCAGTTTTCTCTTCTGCAAAAACGAGGGTAATAATCTGCCTTACAGAGTTGCCCTAGAGAACCAAGTGAGGTATCTTTGCTAACGTGTGAATTTGTCACATTTCTATCTAGCTGCGGCCTTTTTTTTTTTTTTTTTTTTTTTAGACTCGTTCTGTCTCCCAGGCTGGAGTGCAGTGGCATGACCTCGGCTTACTGCAACATCCAACACCCAGGTTCAAGCGATTCTCCTGCCTCCCAAGTAGCTGGGATCATAGATGCGCACCACCACGCCCAGCTAATTTTTGCGTTAATAGAGGTAGGGTTTCTTTTTTTTCTTTTTTTGAGACAGAGTTTTGCCCTTGTTGCCCAGGCTGGAGTGCAATGGCGTGATCTCGGCTCACCGAAACCTTCATCTCCCGGGTTCAAGAGATTCTCCTGCCTCAGCCTTCCGAGTAGCTGGGATTACAGGCATGGGACACCATGCCCGGCTAATTTTTTGTATTTTTAGTAGAGACTGGATTTCACCATGTTGGCCAGGCTGGTTTCAACCACCCGACCTCAGGTGATCCTCCTAGAGGCGGGATTTCACTTAGCCAGGCTGGTCTTGAACTCATGGCCTCAAGTAATCCACCGGCCTCGGCCTCCCAAAGTGTTGGGATTACAGGCATGAGCCACCGCGCCGGGCCTTTTTTTTTTTTTTGAGACGGGGTTTCGCTCTAGTTTCCTAGGCTGGAGTGCAATGGCGTGATCTCCGCTCACTGCAACCTCCTCAACCTCCTGAGTAGCTGGGATTACAGGCATGCGCCACCACGGCTGGCTAATTTTGTATTTTTAGTAGAGACGGGGGTTTCTCCAAGTTGGTCAGGCTGGTCTTGATTTCCCGACCTCAGGTGATCCGCCCGCCTCGACCTCCCAAAGCGCTGGGATTACAGGCCAGAGCCACCGCGCCCGGCCAGCTGCAGCCTTTTATAATCAACAAGACGAGCATATTCCCCACTCATGCATGAATCCTCAACAAACACTCCCGCATGTGAGGCACAGACGACTGCTCCTATTTTGCAGAAGGACAAACTGAGACCCAGATAAATTCTGGAAGATGTCTGAGGTCGCAGAGTGAAGTGGCTCAACCAGGGATCCGCTCACTTTGACCATGGCTTTTCAGTACTATCCCCCATTCCCAGCACCCGGGCCTCGCCCCACATGGACAGTGCAGGGCGGGCTAGAGCTTGTGACTCACTCTCCCCACCCTACTTTCTGCCCCGGCTGAGACCGGAGTGAAGGGACAACACCATCTGCAACTTGAGGGGTGTCCACAGAAAGTTTACAGGCTTGGCCCCTTCCTTTCGCCAAATATAGCGGTTCTTTGAAGGCTAACAAGAAGAATTAATCTTTCAACACACTCTGTACGAGGTTTTACACTCTCTTCGGTGAGTTTTCCCTACTTTGAACTTAGGAGTCCGTTTGCCTTAATCTCTGCCCCCCACTTCACTTGGTTTGCACCCCGCTGTTTACTCGGATTGCGGAAGTCGCCCGGGTGGAGCTCCGGGGAGGGTACCCGTGAGTACGTCTTTTGCGTAGTTATTTAACTGGCATTTTACTCAGGCCAATGGAATGCCCCGAAGCCCCGGGTGGGTTGGGCAGTGAACCAATCAGGGCCATTGGCGGGGTGTGGCTGCGTCCCAGGGCGGGGAATACCGTAATGGCGGACACGGGCCGGGCGAGCGCAGCTGGGGGCGTAGCGCGCTGAGGGGGGTCCGGCCGTGTGGCAGCCCGCTAGGCGGTCCGCGGGAGCACACTCTGTGCGGAGACTGTGCGGCCGGCCGGCCTTTCCTGTCGCTGACGGCGACTGCGGGAGGCCAGGTGAGCAACAAGTCCCCTTGGGTAGACCCCGCCGGGAGGCGCGGGCCCCGGCCGGGCCGCTCCTCCCGAGCCGCAGGGTTCCGGGGGAGTGGGTGCCGCGACTCTCACTGCGGAGTGGCAGAGGCTGGGCGAGTGGTCAGCGCGGGGTGGTGTCTTAGTCCACCCCACCCCCTCAGGGAGGGAGGGAGTGACCCGGAGTCCCCTTCCGAAACTTGGAGGGGTCCGCAAGTCTGAGGGACTACGAGTGTCCCGACCTGACCTGGTTCTGCCATCAGCTCCCTGTGTGATCTTGAGCAAGTCACTTTCCTCTCTAGGCCTTAGTTTCCCCATGTGTAAAACGAGGGTTTCGTCGGCAGATGTATGTACAGGAGTTGGGTCCCAGCTGTTGTCTGAGATCTTGGACAAGTTCTTCCCCAGGCTGAGCCTCAGTTTCCATCTCTGGACCACGAAGTAACTGAGGTGCTCGTTGAGGCCCCGACCTGCTAAATATTGAGGAGCGGGAGGAGGGCACTGTGTGTGTGTGTGTAAGAGTGCGTGTGGGTGTGTGCGCGTACAGGATGGTCTGCAGAGTAAGGAGGAGAGTTGTCTAAAGGGGCTATTCCAAGGAGGACGTGGGTGCTACCCAGACCATGATGGGGTGAGTTGGGGTCCTCTTGGTTCTCCAGGAACGCTAGAGCCTCTGAGAGGGGAAGTTTTAATACGGTTGTCCATAGAACCAGAGAAGAGGAAGGACTCCTTGGAGCCCCAAGGGGCTCTGATTGGAATTTAGGTCCAGAAATCAGGAGGGTTAGAAGGAGGAGGAAGAACTTTTATGGCAGCCCTACTAGGTGCCAACCCTCGCTTAGGCCTATGAACTTTTACAGTGACCCTTGAGAATTTACACATAAGGAAACTAAGTTTCAGAGGAGTTAAGTAACTTGCCCAAGGTCACACAGTAAAGGGCAGAGGTTACTTAACTAAATTGTTTCCTCTCAGAATCTCTAGGCAAGGGGGAAGTCACTGCCCACTTAAAAGATAGTGTTAGGGAAGTTTGCCTTGTTGCAGATTGGGGCAGAGGTCTGGCCCCAGGTATGTGATTTGACTTCTGGCATGGGGACAGTCTTGATCTCTGGAAGGTTAATTGTAAGTCCAGCCCCTTTATCCAGTCTGTAAGTTGGAAAGAACTATTTGTAAGTCGTAAAAGTCACTTTGAAGTGTGTCAGATCCTCAGAGAGCTCCATTTGAATCCTGGTGGGGTTGCCTGTAGAAGAAAGTTCAGCAGCTGTTAGTGTGTAGACTAGACTTTGGTTCAGGGTGGTGCTAGCCCATTCACTTTTCTCCTCCATCAGAGGGCCACATTTTCTTGGGATGGGAGAAATTTCCCATTTTTTAGTTCAAATTTCTTTGGATTTCTTGGGGTGAAAGGTTCAGTAGCCCGCCTCTGATTAAGCTTAATACCCCTTTCTTTGTGCAACCTGTTATTTGACTTCTAATGAGTGAAGATTGTGGATCTGAGGTAGTTGGGTACAATAACTTGCTGCCCTTAATTTTTCCAAACCTCAGAGCTTTTGATTAATCAGAGTGGTAGGAATGGCTATGGGTATTGTTCTCATATGTGAATGGTGGAGAAGAAAACTGGAAGAGGAAGTTGCTGAGAAAAAGGGCGTTTCTTAGCAGTGGAGCCAGTATGTATTTCTTTGTTTGAAATTCTAAAACCAGAAAAGCAGCAACTAAAGGAGGAAGGAAGGAAAGAACTGTGAAACTCTTTTTCCCGTTCAAATATCTTTAAGAACTGTTCCTGTCTCTAGCCATGTCCCAGGCTCTACTTTCATAGAAAAAGTCAATTGTAATTTGTTCAGTTTTCTTCTAGAATGAAATAATTTTAAATCTTAAAACCTCTGAGAATAATTGTTTAAAAATCAGAGCATTTTATTGAGTAAGTTATTTACAGTGGATTGTTCTTTTTCTCAGCATATTACTAATTCGGTCTTATATATAAAATATATAATATATAATAAAAATATATAATATAAAATAAATATATATAAATATAAATATGTAACATATACAATATATATTATAAATCATATATGAATTTATATATAATACATAAATGTCATATATCATAAAATATATAATATAAAAAATTTATATATAATATATAAATATATATTATATATAAAAATATATAAAACTTATAGTATATAATATATAATACATATAATATATAAAAATATATGTATTACATATAACAAATATATATATATATATCTGTCACCCAGGCTGGAACGCAGTGGCGTGAGCTCGGCTCACTACAACCTTTGCCTCCCGGGTTTGAGCAATTCTCCTGCCTCAGCCTCCCAAGTATCTGGGACTACAGGCATGCAACCCCACGCCTGGCTAATTTTTGTATTTTTTAGTAGAGATGGGGTTTTGCCATGTTGGCCAGGCTGGTCTCAAACTCCTGACCTCAGTTGATCCACCTGCTGCGGCCTCCCGAAGTGCTGGGATTACAGGCGTGAGCTGCCGCGCCCGACTGAGTCTTTGGCTGTATTTTAACTGTGATTTCAACCTAAGGAATTGATTTAGATATTACAGGATGCAAATATCACCATCACTTGAAAAACACATAATAATGTGTTTGGCTTTTGACACGTTAAGTCTTTTTTTTTCTTTTTTTTTTCTTTTGAGACAGAATCTTGCTCTGTTGCCCAGGCTGGAGTGCAGAGTGATCTCAGCTCACTGCAAGCTCCGCCTCCTGGGTTCATGCTATTCTTCTGCTTCAGCCTCCTGAGTAGCTGGGACTACAGGCGCCCGCCACCACGCCCAGCTAATTTTTTGTATTTTTAGTAGAGATGGGGTTTCACAGTGTTAGCCTGGATGGTCTCCATCTCCTGACCTCTGATCCGCCCGCTTTGGCCTCCCAAAGTGCTGGGATTACAGACGTGAGCCACCGCGCCTGGCCTGACATGTTAAGTCTTTTTATGCTTTATTTTCCAGGATTGTGTGTACATGATAGTTGTGAAGACCCTGAATTTATTGCACGTGAAGCTCTATTAATACATTAATTCTCAATGTGTTGTATTTTCTGTAAAATAATTAATCTTACTTGGTATACCAGTTCACAGTACCTTATTCAAAATCCTTGGCGCCAAAAAAAAAGTTATTGGGACCAAATGTATATCCGAATATAAAAATTTTTGGATTTTTGGGTTTTGGAAAATAAATATGATACTATGTGTTATGTAATACCCCAGAGAGGTCAGGGCAGCACTTTTTAAATCAGATGCATTATTATTTCTGTAGTAAAATGTCTGGATGTTCATACTAACTGGGATAAATAAATACTGCACTATTATTAGCCTTAAGTCATTTCTTGTCAGGTTTTGCCTCCAAATGAATAATGAAAAACCTATTTTTCACAGCCTTTGTATTTTGGAGATAAAGTGAAGGGATTTTAGATCTCTATAGGAAAAACTTACATGACAGGCCGGGCATGGTGGCTCAAGCCTGTAATCCCAGCACTTTGGAGGCCAAGGCGGGCGGATCACGAGGTCAGGAGTTCAAGACCAGCCTGACCAACATGGTGAAACCCCGTCTCTACTAAAAATACAAAAATTAGCCGGGTGTGGTGGCGCCCGCCTGTAATCCCAGCTATTCAGGAGGCTGAAGCAGGAGAATCACTTGAACCCAGGAGGTGGAGGTTGCAGTGAGCTGAGATCACACTACTGCACTCTAGCCTGGGAGACAGAGCGAGACTCTGTCTCAAAAAAACAAACAAAATTACATGATAACAAGAGCAATTACAAGGAAAAATATTGTATAGCCCAGCTAATTTCAAAGTCATGGGTCCTAAAAATAATATTACATAGAAGACACCTTTTTTTGTTTCTGTCATACAGAAATCTTACTGTGATTAAAATGTGCCTGATAAGCATTTTTCCTTATCTTACTGTGATTAAAATGTGCCTGATAAGCATTTTTCCTTAAGTACCACAATTTATCTTTTAATATCTTCACTGGTCTCTGAAATGTTAGAATGACACCCTCCACCTCTTTTATTTTATTTTATTTTATTTTTTATTTATTTATTTATTTTTTTTTGAGACGGAGTCTCACGCTGTTGCCCAGGCTGGAGTGCAGTGGCGCGATCTCGGCTCACTGCAAGCTCCGCCTCCCGGGTTCCCGCCATTCTCCTGCCTCAGCCTCCTGAGTAGCTGGGACTACAGGCGCCCGCCACCGCGCCCGGCTAATTTTTTGTATTTTTAGTAGAGACGGGGTTTCACTGTGGTCTCGATCTCCTGACCTTGTGATCCGCCCGCCTCGGCCTCCCAAAGTGCTGGGATTACAGGCTTGAGCCACCGCGCTCGGCCCACCTCTTTTATTTTTAATTTTTAAATTTTTATTTCTTTTATTTTCTTTTTTTCTTTTTTTAAACAGTAGAGATGGGCTTTCGAAATGTTGCCCAGGCTGGTCTCAAACTTCTGGCCTCAAGTGTTCTTCCCACCTTGACCTCCCAAAGTGTTGAGATTACAAGTGTGAGACTTCACGCCCTGCCCCCACCTCTTATTTAAATAGTAATTTGTAGGGTCTTTGCTCATCATTTTTTTGTGTAGCATTTAAGAGAATTGTACTTTTTGCATATAATTCAGAGAAAAACAAATCAAATGCAGATCTGTAGATTCATGTTTGCCAATTTTTTTTTTTTTTTTTTTTTGAGACGGAGTTTCGCTCTTGTTGCCTAGGCTGGAGTACAGTGGTGCAGTCTCGGCTTACTGCAACCTCTGCCTCTTGGGTTCAAACGATTCTCCTGCCTCAGCCTCCTGAGTAGCTGGGATTACAGGCATCTGCCACCACGCCCGGCTAATTTTTGTATTCTCCAAGTTGGCCAGACTGGTCCCAAATTCTTTTTTTTTTTTTTTTTTTGAGACGGAGTCTCGCTCTGTCGCCCGGGCTGGAGTGCAGTGGCCGGATCTCAGCTCACTGCAAGCTCCGCCTCCCAGGTTTACGCCATTCTCCTGCCTCAGCCTCCCGAGTAGCTGGGACTACAGGCGCCCGCCACCTCGCCCGGCTAGTTTTTTGTATTTTTTATTAGAGACGGGGTTTCACGGTGTTCGCCAGGATGGTCTTGATCTCCTGACCTCGTGATCCGCCCGTCTCGGCCTCCCAAAGTGCTGGGATTACAGGCTTGAGCCACCGCGCCCGGCCTGGTCCCAAATTCTTGACCTCAGATGATCCACCCACCTCGGCTCCCCAAAGTGCTGGGATTACAGGCATTAGCCACCGCGCGTGGCCATGTTTGCCAAATTTTAAAGCTGATTTTTTTCCTTTAGAGTACTCTTTTTTTCTGAGATGGAGTCTCGCTCTGTCGTCCAGACTGGAGTGTAGCGGCACGATCTTGGCTCACTGCAACCTCCACCTCCCGGGTTCACGCCATTCTCCTGCCTCAGCCTCCTGAGCAGCTGGGACTACAGGTGCCGCCACCATGCCCAGCTAATTTTTTTTTTTTTTGTATTTTTAGTAGAGACAGGGTTTCACCTTGTTAGCCAGGATGGTCTTGATCTCCTGACCTCGTGATCCGCCTGCCTCGGCCTCCCACAGTGCTGGGATTACAGGTGTGAGCCACCGTACCCAGCCTAGATAGTATGAGGTAAAAACTGTGGATGAGATTTGGGTCAAAATTTTGTTTACTTTTAATTTATGAAACTTCCACAATTTGCACATCTTGGTGTAAGGAGTTTACTAAAATACATTTAATTTTGAGTATTTTTATTTTAAGTGTATGCTATATGAGAAACTTCTGTTTACCAGCCATATGAATTTGGGTGGTTTCTTTAAATGGCCAAGGGCCTCTACTAGCACATTTTCAATAACTCAGGCTACTCTTAGTTTTCTCGGACATCTCTACTGTAGAGTGAGATGGACTGGTATTGTTGGAGGATGAAGAATTATTTTTTCTCTTTAGAAGAAAGCCCCATGACAGCATGGATTTATGGAATTCTGTCCTTTAAGAAACCACGTAGTTGCCTGGTTTGAGGGCCTGAATTCATCTACCTACTTGGGGTGGCTCCATAGTTCCTAAGAATGGTACCTTCACTGTCTTGGAGATACAAGGGATGAGAAGCTGTATCCAGAGTTGCAGGAGTATGATTGGACTTGGGAATGGGAAAAATTATTATTGTTATTATTTGAGACAGGGTCTCACTCTGTTGCCCTGGCTTGAGTGCAGTGGCAGTATCACAGCTCATTCACTGCAGCCTCAACCTCCTACGCTCAAGCAGTCCTCCTCTTGCCTTAGCCTTTCAAATAGCTGAGACTATAGGTGCGTGCTACTATGCCCACCTAATTTTTAAGATTTTTTAGAGATGAGGTCTCACTATGTTGCACAGGCTGGTCTTAAACTGAGCTCAAGCCATCCTGCTGCCTTGGCCCCCTAAAGTGCTGGGATTACAGGCATAAGCATAAGCCACCATGCCCAGACCCCTCACCCCCTTTTTTTTGTTGTTACATGAGATGGAATCTCACTCTGCCGCCCATGCTGGAGTGCAGTGGCGTGATCTCGGCTCACTGTAACCTCTGCCTCCCTCGTTCAAGGGATTCTACTGCCTCAGCCTCCCTAGTAGCAGCTGGGATTACAGGTACGCGCCACTATGCCTGGCTAATTTTGGTTTTTTGTTTTTTATTCCGAGACGGAGTTTTGCTCTTGCTGCCCAGGCTGGAACAATGGCACGATCTCGGCTCACTGCAACTTCTGCCTTCCAGGTTCAAGGCAAGTCTCCTGCCTCAGCCTTCCCAGTAGCTGGGATTACAGGCATGTGACACCATGCCTGGCTAATTTTTGTGTTTTTAGTAGAGATGGGGTTTCACTGTGTTGGTCAGGCTGTTCTTGAACGCCTGACCTCAGGTTATCTGCCCACCTCAGACTCCCAAATTGCTGGGATTACAGGCGTGAGCCACTACGCTTGACCTAATTTTGTGTTTTTAGTAGAGACGGGGTTTCACCATGTTCACCAGGCTGATCTTGAACTCTTGACCTTAAGTGATTTGCCCACTTCGGCCTTCCAAAGTACTGGGATTACAGGTGTGAGATGCTAATAATGCTTTAATATGGCCTCTGTATTGTGCTTCATTCTTGTGTGCTCCTCTTCCATTTCATGGTCAGACCAGGAATACTTAAGCAGCATCCTTGGTCTCTACTCACTGGATGACTGGATGCCAGTAGCACGCCCCTGCCCCAGTTGTGATAACCAGAAATGTCTCCAGATATTGTCTCTTTTATCCTGGGGGGATAGATTTCCCCCTGTTGAGAGCTACTGTATCAATAGGGGTAGAAGTGGTAGAACAATAGAGGAAAGTGATTATAGATGTCCTCAAGTGCATGTTCTCCTTTTTCTCCTTTTTTTCTGGTAATGCAATTCCTGTCTCTGACTTTGGATAAGAAAATGAGAAAAATCAGGAGGTGACCACTTAAAAATAGCCCCATTATTTTTATTCTGTTCAAATTTTATTTTATTTGGTTTAAATATATTAGAGCAGGGCAGATAGCTGAATTATTTATGCAGATCTAGGTAAATTTAATTTCTACCACTGATTAATATTAGATGGAGTAAAGAACTACTGGAATATTATTACCTACCTTGCATGAAAGACTGTTTCTCACAAAAGCTCATAGCTGAAAAGTTGAACACCTAAAGGATAACCAGCACTGCTTATATAAAGAACTTGCCAGAACTTGTCAGGATTCTTTGCTAATTTTTGAGCTTCATGGCTAAGATGTATCTCTTGATGTCCCTGCATAGACACTTTATAACTCCAAAAAGCATGTTTAGAATGGGCATGCTTTTCTAAGCTCAGTATTTTTTGTGACAGGCGGATTGGTCAAGGTAGTGGTCCTTGGTTCCTCTGGGCATTCATAAATTAATGACAAGGTAGTGGTAACATTTGAAGACTTAATTCTCTTTTGGCCAACTCTATACAATATAACATTATAATCATTCATGTCTTAGTCACCATTAAGGTAAAGTTGAATGAGTGTTTTTTCCCCATTCTGTTTGAAGTTATGAATGGTACTTTACAGAATTCAAATGTATAGTTATGAATAGTATCTCAGAATAGTTACCATTTATGCAAATGAAACACACTTCTTAACTTAGAAACCAAACAGAATTGAATTAGAAAAGAGAAGAATAGAAACAAGAATTGTTGAATGCTTGCTGAAGAAATAATGTTCAGATATAGAAGTATCTCAGAAAAATTTGCTTTTCATCATGATTTCCACAAACTAATAAACAATTTGAGATTGATAGGAGACGCTATTAAACTGCCTGTGATATTTCTTTTCAAGCTCTGTTTTTCTTTCTGGTAAAATACGGAGAAGTCTGAGATGTACTCTCAGCTGTAAGATTAATTCCATTTGAACAAAATAGTTTCTTTTTTTTTCTTTTTTTTTTTTGAGACGGAGTCTTGCTTTGTCGCCCAGGCTGGAGTGCAATGGCCCGATGATCTTAGCTCACTGCAGCCTCTGCGCAAGCCCTCCCCACCCACCGCGGGCTCAAGCAATTCTCCTGCCTCTGCCTCCTGAGCTGAGTAGCTGGGATTACAGGTGCCCCACGCCTGGCTAATTTTTGTATTTTTAGTAGAGACGGGGTTTTGTCACGTTGACCAGGCTGGTCTTGAACTCCTGGCCTCAAGTGATCCGCCCACCTCTGCTTCCCAAAGTGCTGGGATTACAGGCGTGAGCCACTGTGCGTGGCCCCAAGTTGTTTATTTTGAGAATACAGAAAGCCTTTTGAGAAAAAGCAGTGGTTTGACTCATTTCCAATTTGAGTGAATATGTGTATGTGTATACACACATGCATTATTTTTTTTTCATACGGAGTCTCCCTCTGTTGCCCAGGATGGAGTGCAGTGGTACGATCTCAGCTTACTGCAACCTCTGCCTCCCAGGTTCAAGTGATTCTTCTGCCTCAACCTCCTAAGCAGCTGGGACTACAGGCGCATGCCACCATGCCTGGCTAATTTTTTTTTTAGTAGAGACCAGGTTTCACCGTGTTAGCTGGGATGGTCTCAATCTCCTGACCTCCATACATGCATTTTTGGTTTTTTTTTTTTTTTGAGACGGAATCTCACTCTGTCGCCTAGGCTGGAGTGTAGTGGCGCGATCTCGGCCCACCGCAAGCTCTGCCTCCCGGGTTCACGCCGTTCTCTGCCTCAGCCTTCCAAGTAGCTGTGACTATATGCGCCCGCCACAACACCCGGCTAAATTTTTGTATTTTTAGTAGAGATGGGGTTTCACCATGTTATCCCAGATGGTCTCGATCTCCTGACCTCGTGATCCACCTGCCTTGGCATCCCAAAGTGCTGGGATCACAGGTGTGAGCCACCGCGCCCAGCCTTATTTTATTTTTATTTTATTTTTTTTGAGAGGGAGTCTCATTCTGTTTCCAGGCTGGAGTGCAGTGGTACGATCTCAGCTCATTGTAACCTCTGCCTCCCGGGTTCAAGCAATTCTCGTGCCTTAGCCCTCTTGAGTAGCTGGGATTACAGGTGCCTGCCACCACACTTGGCTAATTTTTGTATTTTAGTAGAGCCGGCACTTCACCGTGTTGGCCAGGCTGATCTTGAACTCCTGACCTCAAGTGATCTGCCCACCTCGGCCTCCTAAAGTGCTGGGATTACAGACATGAGCCTCCACTCCTGGCCATAGTACTCAGTTTTAAAAGTTTGCTCTTTTTTTTTTTTTTCTTTTTTTTTTTTTGAGAAAGAGTCTCACTCTGTCACCCGGGCTGGAGTACAGTGGTGCGATCTCGGCTCACTGCAAGCTGCACTTACCGGGTTCATGCCATTCTCCTGCCTCAGCCTCCTGAGTAGCTGGGACTACAGGCGCCCGCTACCATGCCCGGCTAAGTTTTTGTATTTTTAGTAGAGATGGGGTTTCACCGTGTTAGCCAGGATGGTCTCGATCTCCTGAGCTTGTGATCCACCCGCCTCGGCCTCCTGGGATTACAGGTGTGAGCCACTGTGCCTGGCAAAAAGTTTGCTCTTAAATCAGGTCTTGAGAAATTTTGTTTAACTGTGAAGAAGAAGGTTTTGGGTCATGCCTATTGATACTCCTTTTCATTCACAGTTGGGAACTATAAGTGAATTTCCCTTTGTAGAATATTGATAGTCTTTAAAGAATAGTATTTCTGAATACCAAACACATCTGTGGAATTATGAGAATTAGAAGACTAACTTCTTCCCTCTCTTTACTTTTAAAGTTCCTTCAGCATTCATTGGATGGAAATTTGCAGAGCACAGTGCTCCACTTTGTTGTATTCCATTACAGTTAGTCCCTAGCACTTGAGATATGTTAGTAGCTACAATTTTTTTTTTTTTTGAGACAGTCTTGCTCTTGTCACCCAGGCTGGAATGTAGTGGCGCCATCTCGGCTCACTGCAGCCTCTGCCTCCCTCGTTCCAGTGATTCTCCTGCCTCAGCCTCCTGAGGCTGAGACAAACCACAACTACTAATTTGCTTATTCTTACATCATATACTAGGATTATAAGCATGTGCCACCACATCCAGCTAATTTTTGTATTTTTAGTAGAAACGGGGTTTTACCATATTGGCCAGACTGGTCTTGAACTCCTGACCTCAGGTGATCCACCTGCCTCAGCCTCCCAAGATTTTTTTTTTTTTTTTTTTGAGATGGAATCTCACTCTGTCGCCTACCTGGGGTGCAGTGGCGCAGTCTTGGCTCACTGCAACCTCTGCCTCCTGGGTTCAAGCAATTCTCTTGCCTCAGCCTCCCGAATAGCTGGGATTACAGGTGCCTGCCACCACGCCTGGCTAATTTTTTGTGTTTTTAGTAGAGACGGGGTTTCACCGTGTTGGCTAGGGTGGTCTCGAACTCCTGACCTCGTGAGCCACCTGCCTTGGCCTCCCAAAGTGCTGGGATTACAGGCGTGAGCCACCATGCCCGGCCCTAGCCAAGATTTTTAGAGGTAAAACTTACATACAGTGAGATAGAAGTATATAATTAGATAAGTTTTTACAAATATAAACACCTATGCAGCCAACACCCACATCAAGAAACAGAACATTTTGGCTGGGCGCGGTGGCTCACACCTGTAATCCCAGCACTTCGGGAGGCTGAGGCGGGTGGATCACCCGAGGCTGGGAATTGGAGACCAGCCTGACCAACGTGGAGAAACCCCGTCTCTACTAAAAATACAAAAAATTATCTGGGTGTGGTGGCGGATGCCTGTAATCCCAGCTATTTGGGAGGCTGAGGCAGGAGACTCGCTTGAACCAGGGAGGCAGAGTTTGCAGTGAGCCGAGATCAGGCCATTGCACTCCAGCCTGGGCAACAAGAGCGAAACTCCATCTCAAAAAAAGAAATACAACATTTTTATAACCCTCCAAAGTTCCCTCCTTCCAGTTCCCCTTCCAGTCAATCTTCACCATTTTATAGGCAACCAATGTTCTGATTTCTGTCCCCACATATTAAATTTACCTGTTCTTGAATCATACAGTATGCACACTTTTGTGTCTGACTTTTTCTGTTCAACATAAAGTTTTTCACATTTGTCCATGTTGATGGGTATATGAACCCAACTCCTTTGATGCGTGTCTAGAGTTCTTTCCAACAAACCGCAGCTACTAATTTGCTTATTCTTACATCATATCCCTTTTTTTTTTTTTTTTTTTTGCTTTGCTATTTGCATGAAATTTATTTTCCACTTCTTTCTTTCTTTTTGAATTTTTTTTGGAGGCAGAGTCTTCCCTCTGTCCCCCAGGCTGGAGTGCAGTTTCAGGATCTCTGCTCGCTGCAACATCCACCTCCCGGATTCAAGCAGTTCTTCTGCCTCAGCCTTCCAAGTCTCTTTTTAGTAGAGATGGGGTTTCACCCTGTTGGCCAGGTTGGTCTTGAACTCTTGGTTTCAAGTGATCTACCTGCCTCAGCCTCCCAAAGTGCTGGGATTACAGGCGTGAGCCACCATGCCCGGCCTGCCTCCCATTTCTGATATCCTGGATTTATTTATTTAAAAAATCTCTTTAAAGTTACAAAAGTAATACTTGCTCATTGCAACAGATTATTTTTTGTTTTTTGAGACGAAGTCTCGCTCTGTCACCCAGGCTGGAGTGCAGTGGCATGATCTCTGCTCACTGCAACTTCTACCTCCCTGGTTCAAGTGATTCTCCTGCCTCAGCCCCTCGAGTAGCTGGGACTAAAGGCATGTGTCACCACGCCCAGCTAATTTTTATATTTTTAGTAGAGATGGGATTTCGCCATGTTGGCCAGGCTGGTGTCAGATTTCTGGCCTCATGTGATCTGCCAGCCTCAGCCTCCCAAAGTGCTGAGATTACAGGCATGAGCCACCGTGCCCAGTCATTGCCACAGATTATATAATCAGAAGTGAATAAAGAGTGAAAGTTTCCTGAGATTTATTTTTGTTTCTGCCTTTTCCCAATTATGAAAATAATGAGTGTTCTTTGTAAAAAAAATAAATAAATAAATTTTAAAAAAAAGATAATATGAAGCAGAAAATAGGTATCAGTCATTATCCTACCAGTTAGCATTTTGATACATTTTCCTCTCTCCCAGAACTTTGTTTACTACAGCTGAGAACATAGTTCAGGGATTTTTAGGTTTCTCTTTTTAGGTTTGTCACCTCCTCATTAATCAGTTCATGTTATTTCAGTGTTCATACTTTGGGCCACCCTAAATCTGACTAGCTGTTGGTACCATGGCTGGCTTGGCCTAATGGGGCACTTCTTTTTTTTTTTTTGAGACAGAGTCTTGTCTATCACCCAGGCTGGAGTGCAGTGGCATGATCCTCTGCTCACTGCAACCTCCGCCTCCTGGGTTCAAGCGATTCTCCTGCTTCAGCCTCCTAAGTAGCTGGGATTAAAGGCACCCGCCATCATGCCCGGGTAATTTTTGTATTTTTAGTAGAGACGGGGTTTCGCCATGTTGGCCAGGCTGGTCTCGAACTCCTGACCTCAGGTGATTCACCCGCCTCGGCCTCCCAAAGTGCTGGGATTGGAGGTGTGAGCCGCCGTGCCCGGCAATTGGGCACTTTTTTTTTTTAACATTTACTGTACACTCCTTTGGCTGGGTGTGGTGGCTCATGCCTGTAATCCCAGCACTTTGGGAGGCCAAGGAGGGCAGATTGCTTGAGGCCAAGAATTTGAGACCAGCCTGACCAACATGGTGAAACCCCATCTGTTATGAAAAAATATACAGGCCGGGCGCGGTGGCTCAAGCCTGTAATCCCAGCACTTTGGGAGGCCGAGACGGGCGGATCACGAGGTCAGGAGATCGAGACCATCCTGGCGAACACGGTGAAACCCCGTCTCTACTAAAAAAATACAAAAAAACTAGCCGGGCGAGGTGGCGGGCGCCTGTAGTCCCAGCTACTCGGGAGGCTGAGGCAGGAGAATGGCGTAAACCCGGGAGGCGGAGCTTGCAGTGAGCTGAGATCCGGCCACTGCGCTCCAGCCCCGGCGACAGAGCCAGACTCCGTCTCAGAAAAAAAAAAAAGAAAAAAAAAAAAGAAAAAATACAAAAATTAGCCGTGTATGGTGGTGTGGCTACTCAGAAGGCTGAGGCACGAGAATCGCTTGAGTTTGAACCTGGGAGGCAGAGGTTGCAGGGCGCTGAGATCATGCTACTGCACTCCAGCCTGGGTGACAGAGTGAGACTCTGTCTCAAAAAAAACACAAAAACCAAAACCATTTAGTGTACACTCTTTTATCACGTACCTCATTCTTCCATACCCACCACTCAACATTTCTTGTAGAATAGGAGACAGTATTGTTCCATGGTTAAGAGTATAGATTCTGGAGTCAGACCATCTGGGTTCAGTTGTGGGCTTCTCCACTTACACTAGCTCTGTAGCCTTAGGTAAATGATACATACAGCCTCTCGTAGCTTCAGAGATCTCATCTGTAAAATGGAGACCTATCTTATATTGTAAAATACAGAGCATATATCAGAGGCGTGTTGGAACTATTATGTGATATTATGTGATATTACTTAGTCCAGTGCTCAATAAGTGTTAACAGTTGTTATAATTAAGAAATGGCATATTTGGTTAGAACATCATCTACCTAATCCAGAATTCTACCCTTTTTTTTTTTTTTTTTTGAAACAGAGTCTTGCTCTGTCACCCAGGCTCTAGTACAGTGGCATGATCATAGCTCACTGCAGCCTCGAATTCCTGGACTGAGGTGATCCTCCTGCCTTGGCCTCCTGAATAGCTGAGACCACAGGTGCCTGCTATTGCACCTGGCTAATTTTTTTTTTTTTTTTTTTTTTTGAGACGGTCGCCCAGGCTGGAGCGCAGTGACCAGATCTTGGCTCACTGCAAGCTCCGCCTCCCGGGTTCCCGCCATTCTCCTGCCTCAGCCTCCCGAGTAGTTGGGACTACAGGCGCCCGCCACCTCGCCTGGCTAGTTTTTTGTATTTTTTAGTAGAGACGGGGTTTCACCATGTTAGCCAGGATGGTCTCGATCTCCTGACCTCGTGATCCACCCGTCTCGGCCTCCCAAAGTGCTGGGATTACAGGCTTGAGCCACCGCGCCCGGCCTTAATTTTTTTTTTTTTTTTTTTTTTTTGAGATAGAGTTTTGCTCTTGTTGCCCAGACTGCAGTGCAATGGTGCAATCTTGACTCTTTACAACCTCCGCCTCTCAGGTTCAAGCGATTCTCCTGCCTCAGCCTCCTGAGTAGCTGGGACTACAGGTGTGCGCCATCAAGCCCAGGTAATTTTTTGTATTTTTAGCAGAGACGAGGCTTCACCATGTTGGCCAGGCTGGTCTTGAACTCCTGATCTCAAGTGATCTGGCCTCCCAAAGTGCTGAGATTACAGGTATGGGCCACTGCACCTGGCCACATCTGGCTAATTTTTGTATTATTTGTAGAAACAGCATCTCCCTGTGTTGCCCAGGCTTGTCTTGAACTCCTGGGCTCAAGCAATCCTCCCACCTTGGCCTCCCAAAGTGCTGGGAATATAGACATGAGCCACCACACCCAGCCTTTGTGTATTCATGGTTAACCAGCTGAACTCAAGTTGGATGATTCCAATTTTGCTGGCAACATCGAAAGCATAGTCAGGAGCTGGTCAAACATATGTTGTCTTCCATTCTGATCAGGGTGTTGACTTTGACCACTTCAGTGTTGTAGAGCTTCTTCACAGCCTGTTTGATCTGGTGCTTGTTGGTCTTGACATCTACAATGAAAGTAAGTGTGTTGTCTGTCTTCTTCATGGCAGACTCAGTGGTGAGATGATGGCATAGGGTTCAAGTTTGTTTCCCCTGGGGGTGCTCTTCTGAGGATATTTGGGCTGTCTCTGGAGCTGCAGTGTCTTGGGCCACCAAAAGGTAGGTAACGTGTGGATCTTGTTTTCTTGTGTGTGGCTGTGGATGCCTTTTAGCATCGCCTTCTTGGCCTTCAAAGACTGCTTTGGCTTTGGCTTTGGAAGGGGCAGGAGCTTCCTTCTTCCCCTTTGGTGCCATCTTGGTTAAAAGGCAGAATTCTACTTCTTAAAACCTTCCACAGGGTTGTTTGAAGGGAAGGCATGAAAATGTTCAGCTTCAAAATTCAGGCCTGTGTTGCCCCAAATTGACAATTTCTCTTATGGGAATGTCACCTATGAATTTATGCTATTTTTGAATTTTTTTTTCTTACATTCTGTACTCCCCACCTGAGTAATGAGTGCTATGCTGTACTATACTTCTTGTTTTTTTTCTTTTTTCTTTTTTTTTTTGAGACGGAGCCTCACTTTGCTGCCTAGGCTGGAGTACAGTGGCACAATCTGGGCTCACTGCAACCTCTGCCTCCCTGGTTCAAGCAATTCTTCTGCCTCAGCCTCCCAAGTAGCTGGAATTACAGGCATGCACCACCACACCTGGCTATTTTTTGTATTTTTAGTAGAGACAGGGTTTCACCATGTTTGCCAGGCTGGTCTCGAACTCCTGACCTCAGGTGATCTGCTTGCCTTGGCCTCCCAAAGTGCTAGGATTATAGGCATAAGCCACCGTGTCCGGCCTATACTATTTCTTTTTTTTTTTTTTTTTTTTTTTTTTTTTTTTTTTGAGACGGAGTCTCACGCTGTTGCCCAGGCTGGAGTGCAGTGGCGCGATCTCGGCTCACTGCAAGCTCCGCCTCCCGGGTTCCCGCCATTCTCCTGCCTCAGCCTCCTGAGTAGCTGGGACTACA
The DNA here is from genome assembly GCF_043159975.1 of Macaca nemestrina. Classification (NCBI taxonomy): domain Eukaryota; kingdom Metazoa; phylum Chordata; class Mammalia; order Primates; family Cercopithecidae; genus Macaca; species Macaca nemestrina. Next base: position 206,564,268 of record NC_092125.1, read on the forward strand.
GGCGCCCGCCACCGCGCCCGGCTAATTTTTTGTATTTTTAGTAGAGACGGGGTTTCACTGTGGTCTCGATCTCCTGACCTTGTGATCCGCCCGCCTCGGCCTCCCAAAGTGCTGGGATTACAGGCTTGAGCCACCGCGCCCGGCCTACTATTTCTTATATATACTAGATTGGGTAGTAAACCATTATTTTTTATGGGTTCTGATACAAGCAATAGCTACTATATAGTGAATATATACTCTGTGCCAGGCAATGTGCACATCTTCATCTTCACAGCAATCCTTCAAATTAGTTGTTACTTACTGGTAAAAGAGGCACAACAAAATTAAATAACTGCCTGTGGTCACATAGCTAAGCCTACTGGGACTAGAATTCAGAATCCCCATTTCTCTGATTTTAAAACCTGGGCTTAAGAAATTCTTTTTAAATGTATTTCTTGGCCAGGTGTGGTAGCTCACACCTGTAATCCCAGCACTTTGGGAGGCCAAGGCAGGAGGATTACTTTACCTCAGGAGTTTGAGACCATCCTGGGCAACATAGCAAGGCCCTGTCTGTAATTAAAACAATAAATAAATATACTTCTTTCTTTTTCTTTCTTTCCTTCCTCCTCCTCCTCCTCCTCATTCTTCCTTCTTCCTCCTTCCTCCTCCTTTCTCTCTCTCCCTCTTTTTTTTTTTTTTTTTTTTTTTTTTTAAAGAAACAGGGCTTCATTGTGTTGCCCAGGCTGGACACAAACTCCTAGGCTCAAGTAAACCTCCTTCCTCAGCTTCCCAGGTAGCATGTGCCTTTCGTTGCACATGGCTGTTTCTTTAGATTTCTAACTGCTTCATAATTTCTCTTTTTTTTTTTTTTTTTTGAGACGGAGTCTCGCTCTGTCGCCCAGGCTGGAGTACAGTGGCCGGATCTCAGCTCACTGCAAGCTCCGCTTCCCGGGTTCACACCATTCTCCTGCCTCAGCCTCCTGAGTAGCTGGGACTACAGGCGCCAGCCACCTTGCCCGGCTAGTTTTTTGTATTTTTTAGTAGAGACAGGATTTCACCATGTTAACCAGGATGGTCTCGATCTCCTGAGCTTGTGATCCGCCCGTCTTGGCCTCCCGAAGTGCTGGGATTACAGGTGTGAGCCACCGCACCCAACTGCTTCATAATTTCTAAGATGTGATACAGAAGTCTCTATCTACCACTTTGTTTCTTGTTAAAGTATCTAATTTACCATATTTTTAAAAAGACATTTTTTTCCCCCAAGACAGAGTTTCGCTCTTGTTGCCCAGGCTGGAGTGCAATGGCGCGATCTCAGCTCACTGTATCCTCTGCATCCTGGGTTCAAGCAATTCTCCAGTCTCAGCCTCCTGACTGGCTGAGATTACAGGTGCATGCTACCACGTCTGGCTAGTTTTTGTATTTTTAATAGAGACGAGTTTTCATCATATTGGTCAGGCTGGTCTCGAACTGCTGACCTCAAGTGATCCGCCCGCCTCAGCCTCCCAAAATGCTGGGATTACAGGCGTGAGCCACTGTGCCTGGCCTTAAAAAGACATTTTAAAAAATCTGTGCTCATATGGAAGCCCCTCTGGTTCCTTTGGTCTTTTGCGATATCTTTCTAGGCCTTCTCTATTTTACCTTTTTTGTGCTATGATGACTACAACTACACATTCTACTCAAGGTACAGGTACACTTTGGTTTGTACAAGGATAGGATAATATGTTCTGTGTTTCCAAAGCTTTCATAATGACAGCCACTATTTTGTTGCCTTTTTGTAGCTGTATTCAGGGTACAGTCTAGGGACTTTGAAACCCCTTTCCTATGTTAAAACAGGTAGCTTTAGAGCTCATCATCTGATACAGTTTGAGCTATTTTTCTGTCACTAAATTACCTTATTTTTGTCTACATGGAAGCTGTTTTTCACATTCCTGAACACATAGAGCCTTGCACCATTGTACTTCTATGTGTTGCTGTAGAGTCATCTGCAAACTGGGAAGATTTCACTATTGTTTTTTCTAGATAATTTCTAAAAATGTTAATTGTGGTAGATTTCAGCCTTGATCCGTAGGGGACCCTTTATTTATACATCTTTAGAGAAGGGACTGTGTCACAACTCTCTTATTTCTGTTTTTAGATGAATTCTCTGGGGGAAAAATAGTCTACTTATTTGCTTTTTTTGTTTTTTGTTTTTTAGTTTTGTCCACTTAATTCTCATTACACCATGTGATGTAGTTTGAATATGTATCCTCTCTAAATCCCATGTTGAAATGTAATTCCCGGTGTTGGAGATGGGGCCTGGTAGGAGGTGTTTGGGTCATGAGAGCAGGTCCCTCATGAATGGCTTGGGCCATCCCCTTGGTGATAAGTGAGCTCTCACTCTGAGTTCATATGTGAAGTGCCTACATGCACTTTTCCTTCCACCATGAGTAAAAGCTTCCTGAAGCCTCCCCAGAAGCACATGCTGGCACTGTTTCCTGTACAGCCTGCAGAACTGTGAGCCAGTGAAACCTCTTTTCCTATAAATTACCCAGTCTCAGATATTTCTTTATAGCAATGCAAGAATGGCCTAATATACCATGTATCTTCTCATCAAATGTGTGTATGTGTTACCTGAGGCCTTGTAAACAGTAGGTTTTCTGTAAGCCTTTGCTATATTAAACATTCAGCAATAGGCTAATGCCTAGTATTGGGTTATTAGTTTAACATTCAACAGATTTATTAAGTGCCACTGTGTGTCATATACTACTAAGGATGCAACTCAGTGATCTTGAAAGAAACAAGGTCCATGCCCTCATGCAGTTTGGGAAGCCTTGGATAGACAGTAAAGACATAAATAAGACTGGCTGTAGTGGCTCACGCCCACTTGGGGAGGCATGAGGCCAAGTATTTTGGGAGGCCAATGTAGGCAGATCACTTGAGCCCAGGAGTTTGAGACCAGCCTGGGTAACATGGTGAAACCCCATCTCTACAAAAAATATAAAAATTAGCTGGATGTGGTGGTGTACACCTGTAGTACCAGCTACTCGGGAGGCTGAGGTGGGAGGATCACTTGAACCCAGGAGGCAGAGGTTGCAGTGAGCCAAGATTATGCTACTGCACTCCAGCTTGGGCAACAGAGCCAGACACTGTCTCAAAAAAAAAAAAAAAAAAAAAAAAGGCATAAAATGTTAAAGATTGTGATGTATGTTAGAAAATAAAATAGAGTGCTATAATAGAGAGTAATAGAGGAACTTAGATAAGGATGGTCAGGAAAGACTTCTCTGAGAAAGTGATATACTGAAAGTAAAGAATGAAAATGAACCATCCAAATAAAGAAATGAGGGAAGAGAGTTCCAGGGAGAAGGAACTGGTAACGGCAGAGGCCCTGAATCAGGAAAATCCTTAGTGTATTCTGAGAGTGATGGAAGCCTACCATGGCTATATATTAGTGAATGATGGTAACAAAATATGTGATTGGAGAAGGGTAGGAGCCAGATATTTCAAAGCTTTTTAGGACTATTAAGGGGTTCTGTTTGTTTATTTTTTGAGACAAGGTCTTGCTCTGTTGCCAAGGCTAGTGGCACAGTCATGGCTCGCTGCAGCTTTGAACTCCTGGGACTGAAGTGATCCTCCTGCCTCAGCCTCCTGAGTAGCTGGGACTACACCACACCTGCCTAATTTTTCAATTTTGTGTTTAGAGATTGGCTGTCACTATGTTGCCCAGGCTGGTCTCAAACCCCTGGCCTCAAGCAGTCCTCCTGCCTCAGCCTCCTAAAGTGGTAGGCTTTCAGATGTGAGCCACTACATCTGGCCAGGAGTTTTGTTTTGTTTTGTTTTTGAGACAAGCTCCCACTCTGTCACCTAGGCTGGAGTGCAGTAATCTGTGGCTCAAATGATCCTCCCACCTCATCCCCGTGGGTACTTGGGACTACAGATGCAGGCCACCATGCCAGGCTAATTGTTTTATTTTTTATGGAGATGGAGTCTCACTATGTTGCCTAGGCTATTCTTGAACTCCTGGGCTCAAGTGATCCTCAGCTTCAGCCTCCCAGAGTGCTGAGATTACAGGCGTGTGAGCCACTTTGCCTGGGTGTGTTTTATTTTTAAGTAAAATGGGAAGTCTGGAAGAAGTGTTTTGTTTTTAAATTGAAGTGCTTGAAGATTAAAAAAAAAAAACTTTTTAATGAAAAATATCAAGCATATATAAAAGTAAAGAGAATGATGTAATGAACTCCTGTGTATCTATCTCCTAGCCTCAACAAGTATCAACTCATGGCCATTACAACAGGTCTTTGAATAACATTATTTTGTTCAACTTCATTGCGTTATAATGTTGATGAGAAAAAAAAAAGTGTTTCTGGCTAGGGCTACTGTCTGTGTAGTTTGCACATTCTCCCCACATCTGTGTGGACTTTCTCCAGTTTTTTGGTTTCCTCCAGGTACTCTGGTTTCCTCCTGCATCACAAAATTGTGCATGTTTGATGAATTGGTGTCTCTACATGGTCCCAGTCTGAGTGAGTGTGGGTGTGTGTGTAATTGATGGGATGGCATCCTGTCCAGAGTTGGTTCCTATCTTGCTCCCTGGGCTGCTGGGACAGGCTCTGGCCACCCATGACCCTGAACTGGAATAATTAGGTAAATACTTATCTTTCTTGTTTTTATTAATCTTTCTTAAATGTTTGTATAGCTCACATTTGTTTCAGTGTTTAATATTAGAAGTGTTTTGGTCTTTAGAAGTTTGGTGATGTTTTTTGTGACCAGAAATATGCTATAGGAACTTAACTTTACATTAGACTATGGTTAAATTGGTTTTGTTATACATTGCGTTGCTTAAAATGGTGATATCCAAGAATCTGTTGATGAGTTAAGTGAGGACTTACTGTGTTGTTTTTTCCAATACCCCTCTTTCCTCCCCTATTACAATCTTTTCAATGATTAGCAATGTACCTTTTTTTTTTTTTGGGCCATGGGGTCTGGCTCTGTTGCCCAGGCTGGAGTGCAGTGGCGCAGTTTCGGCTCACTGCAACCACCGCCTCCTGGGTTCAAGCGATTCTGCTGCCTCAGCCTCCCGAGTAGCTGGGACTACAGGTGCCCACCACCACGCCCGGCTAATTTTTTGTATTTTTAGTAGAGACGGGGTTTCACTATGTTAGCCAGGATGGTCTTCATCTCCTGACCTTGTGATCCACCCGCCTTGGCCTCCCAAAGTGCTGGGATTACAGGCATGAGCCACCGCTCTTGCCCATTTATTGGCTATTTGTATGTCTCTTTAAATCTGTTGCTTCTTTTAAAATTGGGTTATTTGTCCTTTTATTGTATTTTAATAGTTCTTTATTCTGGATACAGATTCTTTATCAGATACATGATTTACAAAGATTTTCTCCCATTCTGTGGGTTGTCTTTTCACTTTTCATGATCATGCCCTGTAAAGCACAATTTTTTTGTTGTTGTTTGTTTCCCTTTTTTTTTTTTTTTTTTTTTGGAGACAAGGTCTTGCTGTATCTCCCAGGCTGGAATGCAGTGGTGCCATCATGGCTCACTGCAGCCTTGAATTTCTGGGCTCAAGGGATCCTCCCACCTCAGCCTCCTAAGTAGCTAGGGCTACAGACTCACATCCTCATGCCATGCCAATTTTCTTCCCCTTTTTTTTTTTTTTTTATACTTAAAAAGTACCTTGCTTATGATACTTAAACCATAACTTCACCTTTTTTGTAAAGATGGGTCTTGCTTTGTTGCCCAGATTGGTCTTGGAACTCCTGACCTCAAGTGGATCCTCCCCTTGGCCTCCCAAGGTGCTGGGGTTACAGGCATGAGCCACCCTGCCTGGCCTGATTTCCCCCTCGCTTTTTTTTTTTTTTTTTTTTTTTTGAGACAGGGTTTCACTGTGTCACCAAGGCTGGAGTGCAGTCGTAGAATCTCAGCTCACTGCAACCTCTGCCTCCTGGGCTCAAGCAATCCTCCCACCTCATCCTTCCAAGTGGCTGGAACTATAGGTGCTAGCCACCATGCCTGGCTAATTTTTGTATTTTTTGTAGAGACTGGATTTCACCATGTTGCTCAGGCTGGTCCTGAACTCCTGAGCTCAAGTGATCCACCTGCAGTGGCCTTCCAAAGTGCTAGGATTACAGACTTGCGTCACTGTACCCAGCCCTGATTTCCCTTTTTTTTTTGAGATGGAGTCTTGCTCTGGCACCCAGGCTGGAGTGCAGTGGCATGGTCTCAGCTCACCACAACATCAGTCTTCCGAGTTGAAGCAATTCTCCTGCCTCAGCCTCCGGAGTAGATGGGATTACAGGCGCCCGCCACCACAGCTGGCTAATTTTTGTATTTTTAGTAGAGACGGGGTTTCACCATGTTGGGCAGGCTGATCTCCATCTCCTGACCTCGTGATCCGCCCGCCTCTACCTCTGAAAGTGTTGGGATTACAGGTGTGAGCCACCGCACCCGGCCCTGATGTCCATTTTTAAAAGACTAACCCAATTGCTACAAAGAGAGTGGATTATTTGGGGGCAGGACTTGATTGAGGTGGGTTGAACAGAAGGCTACTGCAGAAATCTAGGCAGTGATAAAAGTTTGAACTACTAGGTAGGTGGCTAAAGAGATGGAGAGAAATAGATGTGTTTAGTATATATTTTGGAGGTAGAGCTGATAAAACTTATTGATGGGTTGGATTTGTGGGTCAAGGAAGAAGATAAAGATTGAACAGGCCTTCCTTCTGGACATTCTTCTCTTAGCTTTTATGACACAGTATTGTTCTGGTTCTCTTTCTGCCTTTCTCATCCTCCTTTGTCAGTCTCTAAGTTGTCTCAGGCCTTGCTTCTCTTTTTTTGCTTTTGCATGGGGAGGTCATCTACTCTTGTGTGTGTGGTTTTTTTTTGTTTTGTTTTGTTTTGTTTTGTTTTTTGAGACAGGTTCTTGCTCTGTTGGCCAGGCTGCAGTACAGTGGCGCCATCCTGGCTCTCTGCAGCCTCAGCTTTCTGGGCTGAAGTGAGCCTCCCACCTCAGCCTCTCAAGTAGCTGGGACCACAGATGTGTGCCACTATGCCCAGCTAATTTTATTTTTGTAGAGCCAAGGTCTCACTGTGTTGCCAAGGCTGGTCTCGAACTTACGGAGTCAAGTGATTCTTCTGCGACGGCTTCTCAAAGTGCTGGGATCACAGGTTTGAGCCTCTGTGTGCAGCCTACTCTTGTGTCTTCTATTACAACCTTCATGCAGTAACTCCCACATCTATATTTTTGCCTCTGAGCTCCAGTACCAGAATTCCTATTGGACCACTTCATTGATGTCCTGCTTGCACCTCCAGCTTTTCATGAGCTGTCTGCTTTTGAGAACCTGTGGTCAGATTGTACAGGTTGTCTCCTCCTTGCTTGGGAGGCATGTTTACCGGCTTTAAGGATGAGTTTTATACCTTTTATGTAGGTTTTAATGATGAGTTCTTTGCTTTAGAGAAGTGCATTCCCAAGAAAGATGCATAGCACTCCTGGGCAGCATTTTGTTCTTCAGAACCTTGTGAGGAACACAGGTTCAATGAGAAGGGTCAGCTTATCTCCTGCCCATCCCACTCCCCAGCCCCCCAAATCCCCTGACTTACTGTTCTTCATCCTGACTCATGTATTTCTATTTATTTATTCACTCAGCCAGTCATTTATTGAACACTATTCAGGGCTGGTATAGGTCTGCCAGCATGCGAAACGTGGGCCCCACCATTCTCCCAGTTCATCCGATTTTAAAATCTTAGTTACTGTTGACTTCTCAACTCCTGCCTGTTTTCTTGCCCAGATACTCTCAGATCCCTCCCTGTCTTTTCCTCCCACTACATTTTAGGTCCTGTGTTATCTTTTGCCTTGATTATTTATCCTTATTTTCATCCCCCTCCCCAGCTCTATTCTTTTCTGCTATACTTAGGTGAGGTGTATAGTTTCTTCCTAAATATTCTATCATCTAGAACTCCAAATGTGTGACTCCCAATGCTTATTGACTAAATTACAAACTCAGCCTGATATTTAAGATTCTATGGTCTAGCCCCTACTTGTCTTTCCAGCCCTGCTTCCCACTATGGGTGCAATAATGCGCTCATCTTCATTTCCCAAAAATGTTTCATTATATTCTGCCTCTGTGCTTCTGCTGACACTGTCTGTACACTTCACATATAATACTCCCTTCCACTACATGTCCAAATCCTATTTTTCATGCCGTTATATGACACTCTTCTCTGATGACTTCTGATATACTTAAAAAGTACCTTGCTTATGATACTTAAACCATAACTTCACCTTTTTTTCTTTTTTTGACACAGAATCTCATTCTGTTGCCCAGGCTGGAGTGCAGTGGTACAATCTTGGCTCACTGCAACCTTTCCACCTCCCGGGATCAAGCAATTCTCCTGCCTCAGTCTCCCGAGTAGCTGGGACTACAGGTGCACACCACCACACCTGGCTAATTTTTGTATATGTAGTAGAGATGGGGTTTCACCATGTTGGCCAGGCTGGTCTCTAACTCCTGACCTCAGGTGGTCTGCCAGCCTTGGCCTCCCAAAGTGCTGGGATTACAGACATGAGCCACTGCGCCTGGTCAACTTCATCACTTTTTACCTTGTTTTATGTTTAGGTACTTTTCTCATTTCTCTTATATGACTAAAGTCCTGAAACAGAAACTGTTTCTTATATTTCTGTGCATCTTCTATGTTAGTGCCTTTGTGCTTAATAGTTAATAAATATTTGCTGAATGTGATAATGTTGTAGTGTGTCCTGGAGGCAGTACACTGGGATCGAATGATCTCTTGAAGTATTAGCCAACTCTGTGACTTATTTTCATATATTTTTGTAGATTCAAAAGCTACAAGAAGTTTTTATAGATAAACTTGTCTGCTCATCTCATTTTTTGGAAAATTATAGAAAATTTCAAACATATACAAATGTGGAGAGGATGATATAGTGAGCCCTTATATGCCCAACACTCAGCTTCAACAATTATCAGCTGATGGTCAGTCTTGTTTCATCCATACCCCTATTCATTCCCTCATCCCCCTTGGATCATTCTGAAACAAGTCCCAGACATATCATTTCAATGCTAATTTCTGTGTATAGCTGTAAAAAATAAAAGACACTCTTTAAAAAACATAACCACACTGTATCCTGTTGATGTTTAGATTTCCACAATTAATTTATCTTTCCACTCTCCCTTCATCCCTGCCATCCTTTCTCTCTGAACATTTGGTTTATTTGAATCAGGTTTCAGACAAGGTCGATACATTGATTTGGTTTACATAGCTTCTTTTTTTTTTTTTTTTTTTTTTTTTTGAGACGGAGTCTTGCTCTGTCGCCGGGGCTGGAGTACAGTGGCCGGATCTCAGCTCACTGCAAGCTCCGCCTCCCGGGTTTACGCCATTCTCCTGCCTCAGCCTCCCAAGTAGCTGGGACTACAGGCGCCCGTCACCTCGCCCGGCTAGTTTTTTGTATTTTTTTAGTAGAGAAGGGGTTTCACCGTGTTAGCCAGGATGGTCTCGATCTCCTGACCTCGTGATCCGCCCGTCTCGGCCTCCCAAAGTGCTGGGATTACAGGCTTGAGCCACCGCGCCCGGCCAATTTCTGTGTATAGCTGTAAAAAATAAAAGACACTCTTTAAAAAACATAACCACACTGTATCCTGTTGATGTTTAGATTTCCACAATTAATTTATCTTTCCACTCTCCCTTCATCCCTGCCATCCTTTCTCTCTGAACACTTGGTTTATTTGAATCAGGTTTCAGACAAGGTCAATACATTGATTTGGTTTACATAGCTTCTATGTCTCCTTTTTTCTTTTTTTTTTTTTTGAGACAGAGTGCCCCCTCTTTTGCCAGGCTGGAGTGCAGTGGCGTGATCTCAGCTCATTGCAACCTCTGCCTCCACCACGACACCCAGCTAATTTTTGTATTTTTGGTAGAGACGGGGTTTCGCCTTGTGGGCCAGGCTGGTCTTCAACTCCTGACCTCAGGTGATCTACCCTCCTTGGCCTCCCAAAGTGCTGGGATTACAGGCGTGAGCCACGGTGCCTGGCCTCTTTTACGTCTTTTTTATTTTTTATTTTTATTTTTATTTTTTTTGAGACGGAGTCTCACGCTGTTGCCCAGGCTGGAGTGCAGTGGCGCGATCTCGGCTCACTGCAAGCTCCGCCTCCTGGGTTCACGCCATTCTCCTGCCTCAGCCTCCTGAGTAGCTGGGACTACAGGCGCCCGCCACCGCGCCCGGCTAATTTTTTGTATTTTTAGTAGAGACGGGGTTTCACTGTGGTCTCGATCTCCTGACCTTGTGATCCGCCCACCTCGGCCTCCCAAAGTGCTGGGATTACAGGCTTGAGCCACCGTGCCCGGCCTTTTACGTCTTTTTTAATCTACAGGTTCTCTCCGTTTTTTTTTGTTGTTGTTGTTGTTTGTTTGTTTGTTTGTTTCCGGAGACGGAGTTTTGCTCTTGTCGCCCAGGCTGGAGTTCTGTGGTGCGATCTTGACTCATTGTAACCTCTGCCTCCTGGGTTCAAGTGATTCTCCTGCCTCATCCTCCTGAGTAGCTGGGATTACAGGCGTTAGCCACCACGACCGGCTCATTTTTGTATTTTTAGTAGAGACGGGGTTTGACCATGTTGGTCAGGCTGGTCTCTAACTCCTGACCTCAGGTGATCCACCTGCCTCGGCCTTCCAAAGTGCTGAGATTGTAGACGTGAGCCACCACGCCTGGTCAGTTCTTTTTTTCTCTTGTGGTTTTTTTGTTGTTGTTGTTATTGCTGCTGTTGTTAAAGAAACAAAGTTGTGTAATTTTCCCGTCTGGACTTTGCTAATTGAATTTCTGTAATTCATTTATGTTCCTCTATTCTTTTTATTCCCTATAAACTGGTTGTTAGGTCTAGAGAGTGTTGTCTAATAGAAATATTCAAGCTTCAAATTAAATTTAAAATTTCAGCCTGGTCAACATGGTAAAACCCCATCTATACTAAAACAGAAAAATTAGCCGCTTGTGGTGGCATGTGCCTGTAACTCCATCTACTTGGGTGGCTGAGACTCGAGAATTGCTTTAACCCAGGAGGTGGAGGTTGCAGTGAACTGAGATTGTGCCACTATACTCCAGACTGGGCGACAGAGTGAGACCCTGTCTCAAAAAAAAAAAAAAAAAAAAAATTATTTGGCACGTTAAAAAGATAAGAAGAAACAGGAAAATGCTTTGTCGCCCAGGCTGGAGTGCAGTGGCGCCATCTCGGTTTACTGCAACCTCCGCCTCCCAGGTTCAAGCGATTCTCCTGCCTCAGCCTCCGCAGTAGCTGGGACTACAGGCGTGTGCCACCACGCCTGGCGAGACAGGGTTTCACCGTATCAGCCAGGCTGGTCTCCATCTCCTGACCTCGTGATCTGCCCACCTTGGCCTCCCAAAGTGCTGGGATTACAGGTGTGAGCCACTGTGCCCCATGGAAATTCATTTTAATAATATACTTTATTTTGGCCAGGCACGATTTAAAAAGTAGCTGGGTGTGGTGGTGTGTGCCTGTAGTCCTAGCTACTTGGGAGGCTAAGTTGGGAGCCCAGGTGGTTGAGGCTGCAGTGAGCTGAAATCAGACTACTGCACTCCAGCCTGAAAAACAGCTCATCTCAAGAAAAAAAAAATCACAATAACTTTTTATTGATTATATGTCATTATATCACTGTTAAAATAATAAGAGTTTTCAGGCTAGGGTGTGGTGGCTCACACTGGTAATCCCAGCACTTTGGGAGACTGGGGCAGGCAGATCATTTGAGCCCAGGAGTTTGAGATCAGCCTGGACAATGTGGAGAAACCCCATCTCTATAAAAAATATAAAAATTATCTGGGTTAGTAGTGCACGCCTGTAGTCCCAGCTACTTGGGAAGCTGAGGTGGGAGGATCACTTGAGCCTGAGAAGTGGAGGTTGCAGTGAGCCAAGATAATGCCACTGCACTACAGCCTGGGTGTCAGAGTGAGACCCTGTCTCAAACACACACACACACACACACACACAAAAAAAAAAAAAACAACTAATGAAAAAAATAATAGTTTGCAGCTATTGGTAAAATAAAGTATTTTTGTTTGTTTGTTTTTGAGACGGTGTCCAGGCTGGAGTGCAGTGGCCGAATCTCAGCTCTCTGCAAGCTCCGCCTCCCGGGTTCACGCCATTCTCCTGCCTCAGCCTCCCGAGTAGCTGGGACTATAGGCGCCCGCCACCTCGCCTGGCTAGTTTTTTGTATTTTTTAGTAGAGACGGGGTTTCCCCGTGTTAGCCAGGATAGCCTCGATCTCCTGACCTCGTGATCCGCCCGTCTCGGCCTCCCAAAGTGCTGGGATTACAGGCTTGAGTCACGGCGCCCGGACTAGATTTTAATTCTGTCATTCTTTTTTTTTTGTTATTTATCAAAAAACAACAAATACTGAAATACTTCAAAAAAGAAAAAGTTTACCATATCAACTCTTTGGTTACCCTGGGGTTTGATATGTACAAGGAAGGCAAGATAAATACTTAATTCATTCCCTTTATTCTTTTATTTACTAGTTTTCAAAATAATGAGTTGGTTTTCAGATATACTCCAGAGAGGACCAGTGACTTTTTAGGGTTTTTTAGGGAATGATCAGGAACTTTTAGGTGTTAACATATTTGATGTGTTTTAATCCATTGTAGTTATTCTTATTGATGTTCAATTTGTTTCATATTGGACCAGTGGAAGTTCTTCAAGCTCGCTCCTGATTCCTTTTGACATAACTTCAGCAGTCTTCGATAGTGTTCCTTCCTTTCTAGTACGATAAGGTGTTCCCAACTCATCTTGTACATTTTCTGCCCTTTCGCTTAAGAGCTCTGGATCCTTTTAGTGGAATATTGTGTTTAGAGACCACATTATTAGCTCCCTAATTTTGTAAAAGAGGCAACTGAAGGCAAGAGAATTCGAGTGATTTAACTCAGGTAGCACAGATTTAGTGCCATAATCTGCCCTAGAACCCTAGGCTTCCTTAGCCATTGCCATTTTGTCTTGCTTCCTCTGCCTAGTCTCTAGGACAGGTGGTTTAACTACATTTTAACTTATACTCTAGGGGTCATCAGGGGAAGATAGGTTTTGTGGGTCACCATGGAGGTAGTATTAAACCTCATTAATTTGGGCTAATTGGGGGAAAACCTAGTGAGAGTGTTATAGGTTGTTTTTCTTTAGGTGCAGCTGTTACTTTGAGTTCATACAGTAATTGAAACTAGGCTAATAGTGTTACCAGGTTATTTTGTTAGATAGAGATCCTTGTACCTGGTTTAATGAATAGCTGAGAATGATGTGCAAATTAACTTTAATTGTATGTAAATTAGACTTGAAATGCTTAAAAACAGCTCATTAAACATTTCTCCCTGCGATCTTATTTACACTGTTTTCTTAGTCTTTATTAGAGTGCAGAGGTAAACTTCAGCTCAATTCTGAATTTATCTCAACTTTCATGTGTGGAGTCTGTATTAATAAAGTGTTGCTGTAACGTTCAGAGAATTTTAGAGAGATATTTGAGAAGTAAAGAGGAACAGCATCTGAAAGTCAGACATCTGGCAGTCTCAACCAATCAGAATGTATTTCCTTGCATCTAAAAGTAAGCTGTTTTTCTCCTGCTGCTTTTGGAAATAAAAAATAAAAGTAAAGGCTGTAATCCTAGCACTTTGGGAGGCCAAGACGGGTGGATTATGAAGTTCAAGATCAGCCTGGCCAACATGGTGAAACCCTGTCTGTACTGAAAATACAATAATTAGTTGGGCGTGGTGGCACGGGTCTGTAATCCCAGCTACTCAGGAAGCTGAGGCAGGAGAATTGCTTGAACCCAGGGGGCAGAGTGAGACTCTGTCTCAAAATGAATAAACAAATAAATAAATATAAAAGTAAGCTGAAAGTGCTTCTAAGTGGTAAAGATTGTTCATTTTACCTCAAAAGTAGCATCACCTCAGGGCCTCACTCAGATAATTGTGTGTGTGTGTGTGTGTGTGTGTGTGTGTATTTTTTTTTTTTGGTGAGACAGAGATTTACTCTTGTTGCCCAGGCTGGAGTGCAATGGCTCACTGCATCCTCCGCCTCCCAGGTTCAAGCAATTCTCCTGCCTCAGCCTCCCGAGTAGCTGGGATTACAGACATGTGTCACCACGCCCGGCTAATTTTGTATTTTTAGTAGGAAATGGGTTTCACTGTGTTGCCCAGGCTGATCTCGAACTCCTGACCTCAGGTTATCCGCCCGCCTTGGCCTCCCAAAGTGCTGGGATTACAGGTATGAGCCACTGCACCCAGTGAAAATTGTGTATATTGAGACACAGAGGACCCAGGTGTATGAGGGCTGACTGTGTTGCCTATTGACTCTGTGGCCCAAAGTGTCATTTGACCTCTTTGAGCCTTAATTTATTTGTCTATAATTAGGTAGTTAAAATTGGGAGTAGTAATATATGTTTTTTACTTCACAGACTGCAAGATTCATATCAGCTAATTAATCAAGTGATATATTTATTGAATTAATGAGAGATACGAAAGGACTTTCTGTTTTTTTTTTTTTTTTTTTTAGACAGTTTTCATCTGTCGCCCAGGCTAGAGTGCAATAGTGTGATCTTGGCTCACTGTAACCTAACCTCTACCTCCTGGGTTCAAGTGATTCTCCTGCCTTAGCCTCCCGAATGACTGGGATTACAGGCACCCACCACCATGCTCGGCTAATTTTTTTAATTTTTAGTAGAGATGGGGTTTCACCATGTTGGTCAGGTTGATCTCTAACTCCTGACCTTAGACGATCCACCCGCCTTGGCCTCCCAAAGTGCTTAGATTACAGGCGTGAGCCACCATGCCCAGCTGAAAGTACTGTTTAACTAGAAGCTTTGTATGACCAAAAGTATTATTAGAATAATATGGTTGAGGCTAGGAGGCCGGGGTGGGCGAATCACCTGAGGTAAGAAGTTCCAGACCAGCCTGACCAACATGGAGAAACCCTAATCTCTACAAAGAATACATAATTAGCCAGGCGTGGTGGCGCATGCCTTTAATCCCAGCTAACACGGGAGGCTGAGGTTGCGGTGAGCCAAGATCATGCCATTGCACTCCAGCCTGGGCAACAAGAGCGAAACTCCGTCTCAAAAAAAAAAAAAAAAAAAAGAATAATATAAAGGAGGCATGTTAATACATACTCGTGATCAGAAGCAGGACAGCAGATGGAGATTCAAGTTGTCTGTCCAGAACTTTGTAGCCATTTTACTATATAGGCATATATAAACCTCACACCTCAGGTGCCTCTGACAGTATCACAGTTTTTTTTTTGTTTTTTTTTTTTTTTTTTGAGACGGAGTCTCGCTCTGTAGCCCAGGCTGGAGTGCAGTGGCCGGATCTCAGCTCACTGCAAGCTCCGCCTCCCGGGTTCACGCCATTCTCCGGCCTCAGCCTCCCGAGTAGCTGGGACTACAGGCGCCCGCCACCTCGCCCGGCTAGTTTTTTGTATTTCTTAGTAGAGACGGGGTTTCACCGTGTTATCCAGGATGGTCTCGATCTCCTGACCTCGTGATCCACCCGTCTCGGCCTCCCAAAGTGCTGGGATTACAGGCTTGAGCCACCGCGCCCGGCCCTGTTTTTTTTTTTTTTTTTTTGAGGTGGAGTCTCGCTCTCTCACCCAGGTTGGAGTGCAGTGGCGCAATCTCAGCTCACTGCAAGCTCCGCCTCCTGGGTTCACGCCATTCTCCTGCCTCAGTCTCCCGAGTAGCTGGGACTACAGGTGCCCGCCACCACTCCTGGCTAACTTTTTGTATTTTTAGTAGAGACGGAGTTTCACCGTGTTAGCCAGGATGGTCTTGATCTCCTGACCTCATGATCCGCCTGCCTCAGCCTCCCAAAGTGCTGGGATTACAGGTGTGAGCCACTGCACCGGGCCAGTATCACAGTTTTTTTTTTTTTTTTTTTTGAGACGGAGTCTGGCTCTGTCGCCCAGGCTGGAGTGCAGTGGCGCAATCTCGGCTCACTGCAAGCTCCGCCTCCCGGGTTCACGCCATTCTCCTGCCTCAGCCTCCCGAGTAGCTGGGACTACAGGCGCCCACAACCGCGCCCGGCTAATTTTTTGTATTTTTAGTAGAGACGGGGTTTCACCGTGGTCTCGATCTCCTGACCTTGTGATCCGCCCGCCTCGGCCTCCCAAAGTGCTGGGATTACAGGCGTGAGCCACCGCGCCCGGCTCAGTATCACAGTTTTATAGCAGTACCATTGCAGATGTGAAGACCCCGAGTTTCTAAGAAAAAGTTAAGGCTGGGCGCGGTGGCTCAAGTCTGTAATCCCAGCACTTTGGGAGGCTGAGACGGGCGGATCACGAGGTCAGGAGATCGAGACCATCCTGGCTAACACGGTGAAAACCCATCTCTACTAAAAAAATACAAAAAACTAGCCGGGCGAGGTGGCGGGTGCCTGTAGTCCCAGCTACTCGGGAGGCTGAGGCAGGAGAATGGCATAAACCTGGGAGGCGGAGCTTGCAGTGAGCTGAGATCCGGCCACTGCACTCCAGCCTGGGCCACAGAGCGAGACTCCGTCTCAAAAAAAAAAAAAAGGCTGGGCGCGGTGGCTCAAGCCTGTAATCCCAGCACTTTGGGAGGCCGAGACGTGCGGATCACGAGGTCAGGAGATCGAGACCATCCTGGCTAACACAATGAAACCCCGTCTCTACTAAAAAATACAAAACACTAGCCAGGCGAGGTGGTGGGCGCCTGTAGTCCCAGTTACTTGGGAGGCTGAGGCAGGAGAATGGCGTGAACCCGGGAGGCGGAGCTTGCAGTGAGCTGAGATCCGGCCACTGCACTGCACTCCAGCCCGGGCGACAGAGTGACACTCCGTCTCAAAAAAAAAAAAAAAAGAAAAGAAAAAGTTAAAATATCTATAATACATTCTGTTTAGAAAATAATTGATATGTACAATATATTTTACATATTTTCCTTAAAAATAACTTCAAAAAGCATAGTGTCTAAATAATTATTTACATTATCTGGCCGG
The DNA here is from genome assembly GCF_043159975.1 of Macaca nemestrina. NCBI lineage: Eukaryota > Metazoa > Chordata > Mammalia > Primates > Cercopithecidae > Macaca > Macaca nemestrina. The sequence continues at coordinate 206,581,218 of NC_092125.1, forward strand.
GCACGGTGGCTCAAGCCTGTAATCCCAGCACTTTGGGAGGCTGAGACGGGCGGATCACGAGGTCAGGAGATCGAGACCATCCTGGCGAACACGGTGAAACCCCGTCTCTACTAAAAAAATACAAAAAAACTAGCCGGGCGAGGCGGCGGGCGCCTGTAGTCCCAGCTACTCGGGAGGCTGAGGCAGGAGAATGGCGTAAACCCGGGGGGCGGAGCTTGCAGTGAGCTGAGATCCGGCCCCTGCACTCCAGCCCGGGCGACAGAGCCAGACTCCGTCTCAAAAAAAAAAAAAAAATTATTTCCATTATCTGACAGTTCTACTTTATATGAAATCTGCCATTCTCTAAAAGCAGCTAACGGCCAGGCATGGTGACTTATGCCTGTAATTCCAGCACTTTGGGAGGCCAAATCAGGCAGAGCACTTGAGGTCAGGAGTTTGAGACCAGCCTGGCCAACATGGTGAAACCCTGTCGCTACTGAAACTACTGAAATGAGCCGGGCATGGTGGCATGCACCTGTAATCCCAGCTACTCCAGAGGCTGAGGCACAAGAAATGCTTGAACCCAGGAGGCGGAGGTTGCAGTGAGTCTAGATCGCACCCCTGCGACAGAGTGAGACTCCATCTAAAAAATAATAATAATAAAATAATAAAAATAAAAGCAGCTAACACCTGCACTAAATATCAGCAAATGTTCTAAATTCTTTTATTATATTTACTCTTTCATTTTTCTCAATAATCTTATGAAGTAGGTGCTATTATTAATCTCCATTTTACAGATGGGGAAACTGATATACAGAGAGGTTAAGAAATCTACCCAAGATTTTTTATTGGGATTCTGGGTTGAGGAAAAAATTTTCCATAAAGAGGATTAGTATGGGAGGGTATGGTGGCTCATGCCTGTCATACCAGTTCTTTGGAAGGCCAAGATGGTAGGATCACTTGAGCCCAGGAATTTGAGACCAGCCTGGGCAACATGGAGAGACCCCATCTCTCATTTTCTCTCTCTTTTTTTTTCTTTCTTCAAGAGTATTAGTGAGACAACTGGTAGAATTTAGATAATGACTTCATGAAGTTAGATAATAATAGTGTGTTGGCCAGGCGCGGTGTCTCACGCCTGTAATCCCAGCACTTTGGGAGGCCGAGGTGGGTGGATCACGAGCTCAGGAGATCGAGACTATCCTGGCTAACATGGTGAAATCCCGTCTCTGCTAAAAAAAAAAATACAAAAAATTAGCTGGGTGTCGTGGTGGGCGCCTGTATTCCCAGCTACTCAGGAGGCTGAGGCAGGAGAGTGGCGTGAACCTGGGAGGTGGAGCTTGCACTGAGCCAAGATCGCGCCACTGCACCTTCAGCCTGGGCGGCAGAGCGAGACTCCGTCTCAAAAAAAAAAAAGTGTTAATTTTCCTAGTGTGATAATTGTACTGTAATTTGTTTTTAGAAAATAACCCATTGAAGTATTTGGAGAAAGGACATGATGTCTACAACCTATTATCAAATGGTTAAAAAATTAGTAATAAGGCCGGGCACGGTGGCTCACACCTGTAATCCCAGCACTTTGGGAGGCTGAGGTGGGCAGATCATGAGGTCAGGAGTTTGAGACCAGCCTGGCCAGCATGGAGAAACCCCTTCTCTATTAAAAATACAAAAAATTGGCCAGGAACGGTGGCATGTGCCTTTAGTCCCAGCTACTTGGGAGGCTGAGGCAGGAGAATTGCTTTAACGTGGCAGGCGGAGGTTGCAGTGAGTCGAGACTGCACCACTGCACTCCAGCCTGGGTGACAGGCAAGACTGTCTCAAAAAAAAAATTAGTCATAAAATAGTGAGTGGCTGGGTGTGGTAGCTCAGACCTGTAATCCCCACACTTTGGGAGGCCAAGGTGGGAGGATAACTTGATCCCAGGAGTTTGAGGCTGCCTGGGCAACATGGTGAAACCCTGTCTCTACCAAAAATACAAAAAAATAACCAGGCCTATTGGTGTGTACCTGTAGTCCCAGCTACTTGAAAGGCTGAGGTGGGTGGATCACCTGAACCTGGGAGGTCAAGGCTATAGTGAGCCATGATAGCGCCACTGCACTCCAGCCTGGGCAACACAGTGAGACCTGGTCTTAATTAATTAGTTAATTAATTGTGTGTGTGTGTATGTGAATGTGTGTAGAGAGATGTGTAAAGTAAATGTGGCAAAATGTTAGCAGTTAGTGAACCTAAGTGAAGGGTATATGGGAATTCTTTGTAATATTCTTGCAACTTTTCTCCAAGTTTGAAATTATTTCAAAATAAAAAGTAAAAAACTTTTCTAAGTTATACAGCTGAAGAGTATATGTAGCAGGACTAAGATTTGAACCCAGGTCATTTGATTTCAGAATTCATGTTCTGAATTATAGGACTATTTTGCTGTATTCACAGCGTTAGATAAATGAGGTGTATCTGTACTGCATTTTGACTATGGGACTATGATTGAACCCTGAACATGGGGCTATGTTAACAGCTCTGCCTCCTGGTTCTTCAAGGATAGGATGATCATATAATGTAAATTGGTTCACTTTTAAGAGTGAGAGGAAATACTTTTAATAATCACTCTGGGATTATTGATATAGCAAGGTGAATGGACACCCTGAAATGATACCTCTTGGCAGAGTTTAGTTTTCACAAATGTGACAGGGCATGATAATTGCTTCATTTTAATTGAATCTTGTTTACCATGGATTGTTATTTATGTAATACAGGTGCATTTTTTCTTCTGCCATCAGAACTCAGGCCTTTACCTGGTTCATTTTCATATTCTCTCGATTTTGCTAATTCTTTTACTTCCCTCCAGACCACTCAGGAAATACTCTTTGTCAAACTTCATTTCCTCCAAGTCTGAAAAATACCAGCAGGAATTTCTATAACACTTGTCCCATTAAAAAAAAAAAAATTGGCATTTAAAGCCATAAATCCCAAAATATCTTTATTAACATGATTTCTACAAGGAGAGGAGCTGGTAAATGCATCTGCATTACTAGACTGGCAGAGAAATATTACTGTCATCAACTTCCTATAGATATTTGGAAATAACCTTATTGTATGGTACTAGAGGCTGTGTTAATGTTTGTTAAAAAGGATTATACCAGTCTAGACTCAAAGCATATATGTTGTCTCATTGATCTGTTGTATCATACTTATTTGCAGTAACACTGTTCTGGAGCTGCATCCAATTAGAGGTTGTCCTTCATTGATAGAGGGTTAGTATTTGTAGTCAAATCGCTAAACTTTCAAAATTATTCTAATAGAATCTATTCTGGATTTTTAAAGATCAAACTACCTCTTTGCTTCCTTATACAGTATGTATTTAACCAAGTATGTATCCACTAGGGTGATAGGGGGTGGGACAGGCAAGGACACTGAAATTTATATCAGATAGCTTTCTTACCAGTTAACTACTATGGTATAAAGTTTGGGGGAAGAATGGATAAAACAAATGTGAACCTAAGTTTTTTTTAAACCACTAAAATTACTTTCCCCTTAAATTATGAGATGTCCTTTTATAGTAACAATAGTCTTAATTACATTTTTATTTTTTAAAAATAATGTATATTTTATAGTTCAAAGCTGTTTAAATTTCCTATTCTTGGTGGCTGTTTTCTTTAAATTCAGTGAATTCCTATATTTAAAAGGATAGATGTTTTATTTATGTCAAATTTTATGAATGTGGCCCAGCAGGGTGGCTCAATGCCTGTAAATCCTAGCACTTTAGGAGGCTGGATCACTTGAACTCAGGAGTTGGAGACCATCCTGGGTAACAGCCAGACCTTATCTCTACTAAAAATTTAAAAAATTAGCCAGGTATGGTGGCACATACCTGTATTCCTAGTTACTTGGGAGGCTGAGGCAGGAGGATCACTTGAGTACGAGAGATTGAAGCTGCAGTGAGCTATGATCACGCCACTGCACTCCAGACTGGATGACAGACACGGCCAGGTCTCAACAACAACAAAAAAATTCACAAATGAGAATGGCCTCTGAAACTTTTTTTTTTTTTTTTTTGAGACAGAGTCTCACTGGTGTTGCCCAGTGGAGTACAACGGAGCGATCTAGGCTCACTGCAACCTCTGCTTCATGGGTTGAAGTGATTCCCCTGCCTCAGCCTCCTGAGTAGCTGGGATTACAGGCGCACGCCACCTCACCCAGCTAATTTTTGTATTTTTGTTTGTTTGTTTGTTTTTTGAGATGGAGTCTCACTGTCGCCCAGGCTGGAGTGCGGTGGCACGATCTCGGCTCACTGCAAGCTCCACCTCCCGGGCTCATACCATTCTCCTGCCTCAGCCTCCCGAGTAGCTGGGACTACAGGCACCCGCCACCACGCCCGGCTAATTTTTTATATTTTTAGTAGAGAAGGGGTTTCACCATGTTAGCCAGGATGGTCTCGATCTCCTGATTTCGTGATCCGCGCGCCTCGGCCTCCCAAAGTGCTGGGATTACAGGCGTGAGCCACTGCGCCCGGCCTAATTTTTGTATTTTTAGTAGAGACAGGGTTTTACCATGTTGGCCAGGCTGGTCTCAAACTCCTGACTTCAGGTGATCCGCCCGCCTCAGCCTCCCAAAGTGCTGGGATTACAGGCATGAGCCTCTGCGCTAGGCCGCCAATTTTTACAATTTTTATTTTTTTTTGAAACGGAGTCTCGCTCATAGTGGCGTGATCTCAGCTCACTGCAAGCTCTGCCTCCCGGGTTCACGCCATTCTCCTGCCTCAGCCTCCAAGTAGCTGGGACTACAGGGACTACAGGTACCCGCCACCATGCCCTACTAATTTTTTGTATTTTTAGTAGAGACGGGGTTTCACCGTGTTAGCCAGGATGGTCTCGATCTCCTGAGCTCCTGATCCACCCGCCTCGGCCTTCCAAAGTGCTGGGATTATAGGCGTAGGTGTGAGCTCCCACGCCCAGCCTTTTTTTTTTTTTTTTTTTTTTTTTTTTTTTTTTTTTGAGGCAAAATCTCGCTCTGTCACCCAGGCTGGAGTGCAGAGGAGTGATCTCGGCTCACTGCAACCTCCACCTCCCAGTTAGTTTCAAGCAATTCTCCTGCCTCAGCACCCCATGCAGCTGGGATTACAGGCGTGCACCACCACGCCCAGCTAATTTTTGTATTTTTAGTAGAGACGGTTTTTCACCATGTTGATCAGGCTAGTCTTGAACTCCTGGCCTCAAGTGATCCACCCTCTTTGACCTCCCAAAGCGCTGGGATTACAGTGAGCCACCGTGCCTGGCCTAATTTTTGCTTAATTTTTAAAAATCTTTATTTTTGAGGATAACTACAAGTATTAGTTATCTTTAACTAGGATCAACCTTGCATAATCACAATGAGCTATTACAGTAACAAAATAAATACCTATTTGCCTTGAATTACCAATTTTGTGTTTTTTATTTGATATAGGAAATCAACAAGGCCTTTTTTTTTTTTTTGAGTCTCCGCTCTGTCACCCAGGCTGGAGTGCAGTGGCGTGATCTTGGCTCACTGCAACCTCCGCCTCCCGAGTTTAAGCAATTCTCCTGCCTCAGCCTCCCGAGTAGCTGGGACTACAGGTGCAGGCCACCATACCTGGCTAATTTTTTTTGTATTTTAGTAGAGACAGAGTTTCACCGTGTTGCCCAAGCTGGTTGTGAACTCCTGAGCTCAGGCAATCCGCCTGCCTTGGCCTCCCAAAGTGCTGGGATTACAGGAATGAGCCACCGCGCCTGGCCAACAAATACTTTTGACAACATAGTGTGTGCAAAAGACACAATCTCCTGTCCAAAAGAAACCTACATTCTGAGAACACAGAGGTACATTAAAATATTGAAATATTAGGCTGGGTGTGGTGGCTTATGCCTGTAATCCTAGCACTTTGGGAGGTAGAGGTGGGAGGATTACTTGAGGCCCAGGAATTCAAGACCAGCCTGGGCAACATAGTGAGACCTAATTTCTACAAAAAATTTTAAAAATTAGCCAGGAGAGGTAGCTCACATCTATAGTCCTAACTACTCAGGAGCCTGAGGCAAGAGGGTCACTTAAGCCCAGGAGTTTGAGGCTGCAGTGAGCTATGATTAAGCCACAGCACTCTAGCTCGGGCAACAGAGTAAGACCCTGTGTCTTTAAAAAAAAAAAAAAAAAAAGGCCGGGCGCGGTGGCTCAAGCCTGTAATCCCAGCACTTTGGGAGGCCGAGACGGGCGGATCACGAGGTCAGGAGATCGAGACCATCCTGGCTAACATGGTGAAACCCCGTCTCTACTAAAAAAAATACAAAAAACTAGCCGGGCGAGGTGGCGGGCGCCTGTAGTCCCAGCTACTCGGGAGGCTGAGGCAGGAGAATGGCGTGAACCCAGGAGGCGGAGCTTGCAGTGAGCTGAGATCCGGCCACTGCACTCCAGCCTGGGCGACAGAGCGAGACTCCGTCTCAAAAACAAAACAAAACAAAACAAAACAAAAAAACAAACAAAAAACAAAAAAAAAAAGTGACAATATTGTTGAATCCCAGATCTTTATGTCTGGATTATACTCTGCCATTATTCCATTCTTCCATTCTTCTATCCATTTTGTCTTAATAACAATAATTTTTACTAATCCGCCTCGTGGGCTCAAGTGATCCTCCCACCTCAGTCTCCTGAGTAGCTGGGACTACAGGCGTCAGCCACTATGCCCGACTAATTTTTGTAAGGTTTTGTAGAGTCAGAGTTGTCCAGGCTGGTCTTGAACTCCTGAGCTTAAGGGATCCACCTACCTCAGCCTCCCAAAGTACTAGGATTATAGGCATGAGCCACTGCACCCGACCCTACTAATCAATTTAAGAAATACTGTGCCAGTTAATTTGAAGACTTACATAAAAATGGACAAACTCCTAGGAAAAGATAACTTATCAAGATGATGTGAGAAAAAAATAGAAAACCTGGTCGGCATGGTGGCTCATGCCTATAATCCCAGCACTTTGGGAGGCTGAGGCAGGTGGATCACTTGAGTTCAGGAGTTCAAGATCAGCCTAGCCAACATGGTGAAACACCCCATCTCTACTAGAAAAAAATACAGGCCGGGCGTGGAGCTCACACCTGTAAATCCCAGCGCTTTGGGAGGCCGAGATGGGTGGATCACCTGAGGTCAGGGGTTTGAGACCATCCTGGCCAACATGGCGAAACAGCATCTCTACTAAAAACACAAAAAAATTAGCCGGGCGTGGTGGTGGATGCCTATATTCTCAGCTACTCCAGAGGCTGAGGCAGGAGAATCGCTTGAACCTGGGAGGCGGAGGTTGCAGTGGAGCTGAGATCGTGCCACTGCACTCCAGCCTGGGTGACAGAATGAGACTCTGTCTCCCAAAAAAAAAACAAAAAAGAGAAAAGAGAAAACCTTTAACTGTTAAATGAATGGAAGTTTTACTTAAACAACTTCTTCCAGAAGAAAGCACCATGACCAAATTATGTATTTATTTATTTATTCCTAACCACTAGGGAATATCCAAGTAATTATCCAGTTAGATTTGATCACTTTCAAGATACAGCTGTAGTTTTAAAATCAGTTATAAATTTCACTTTCCATGTTGTTGTCCCCCACATTAAAATGGTGAACTATGGTTTACATTTTTACTTCCTGGCCTATTTGATATGGATCTCTACTAAGGGGACCCAATTGTCCTATTTTCTTTTTCATTAGCTCCTGCTGCTTATCTCTTTCCTTGCTTTTTCTCTGATTTTTTTTCTTCATAGTCTGCAAGAGTCAGAAAGAACCTTTCCTTTTTTTTTTTTTTTGAGACAGAGTCTTGCTCTGTAGCCCAGGCTGGAGTGCAGCAGTGCAATCTCAGCTCACTGCAAGCTCCGCCTCCCGGGTTCACGCCATTCTCCTGCCTCAGCCTCCCGAGTAGCTGGGACTACAGGTGCCCGCCACCACGCCTGGCTAATTTTTTGTATTTTTAGTATAGACAGGGTTTCACCGAGTTAGCCAGGATGGTCTCAATCTACTGACCTCGTTATCCGCCTGCCTCGGCCTCCCAAAGTGCTGGGATTACAGGCGTGAGCCACTGCGCCCAGCCTAACTTTTCCATTGTTTAGAGATTTGTTTCCCAGTAGATTTCTGTTCATCTTTCTATCCACTTACCAGGAATTTTATGAAGATTTGATGTGTGACAGAAGTGCTGCTTAGCACGACAAGATTTGAAAGATAGTACCTTCCCTCAAAGAACTCACAGTCTTCCCGTTCCAACTGTAATATGGGATGGATTCTATAATAAAGTAATAATAGAGTGCTCTTAGAGTAGATGAAAGCTTGATTAATTTTTTCTGGGGAATGGGGTCAGGATAGTTTCATGGAAGCAATTACACTTGAACTGGGCCAGGAAGCATTAATCACATTTTAAGAAGCAGGAAAAAAACAAAAAGGTAAGTAACCCAGGAAGTGGGAAATGTCTTGAGTGAAATCACAGAGACATCGGAGTGCAGGGCTTCTGTGGTGAGCAGTGAGTGACGAGGCTAGAGCATTGGAAAGGTGTGGCCAGAAATGAGGCTAAACAAGTACGTTCGTGTCAGATAGTGAAGGGCCTTAAATAACACATATTCTCTCTGATCATTCTTAGTCTGATTTTTCTCAGTCTCGGCCTTTCTCACATCCCACCTCAGTCTCCTGAGTAGCTGGGACTATAGGCGTCAGCCACTATGCCTGACTAATTTTTGTAAGTTTTTGTAGAGGCAGAGTTTTATCATGTTCTCAGATAAAAATTTTCAGCTTTCCTGCTATGTCATGTGTTGATACATGCCAGAGGTTTGGTCATATAGTTTTACCTTGGTGCTGAAAGAGACCAGACTTCCTCTGGTTAATTATTAGGAGGTAGCTGCTGGCACATACTCTAGCCATTCCAGGCTTGCATAGAGAGAGCTTGATCTCAGTGTTTTGGAAAAACAAAAAGTAGCTCCTTCCTATGAAAAGGGTTGGGGATGCTCAGCCTCATCAGTAATTGGAGGAATGCAAATTAAAACTGCGGTGATTTATTGGTTTTATGTTCATCAGATTGGTAAAAATTAAAGTCTGACAAAAAATATTGGGAAGGATGTGAACTAACTAGAACTCTGCAAGCAGAAGTGTAAATGAGCACAACCATTTTGGAAGAACAATTTGGTATTGTCTCATAATTAAAGATGTATATGTCCTGTGACCCAGAAATCCCACTCCGGGGTATCTACCCTAAAGAACTCTTACATATGTGGACTAGGAGACATGCACAAAAACATCCATATAAACACCATTGACAATAGCAAAACAAACTAACAAAAATTCAAGTGGGAGAAAAAATCCCAGTGTCGATCAACTTGAGATTGGATAAGTAAATCATGATATGTTCCTATAATAGAATACTATATAACAGTGAAAGTGAGTAAACTACAGCTATAGCAACATAAATTAATCTCAAGAACAAATTTTAGAGTAGAAAATGTTGCAGAAGGGTATATATGTTAATATTAGAAATAAAAAAATCAGGTCAAGACCAGCCTAGGCAACATAGACACTGTCTCTACAAAAAAATTTTAAAAGTGGCTGGGCACAGTAGCTTATGCCTATAATCCCAGCATTTTGGGAGGCCAAAGCAGGAGGATTCCTTGAGCCCGGAAGTTTGAGACCACCCTGGACAATATAAGAACACCCTGTCTCTACAAAAAATTTTAAAATTATCTTGGCATTGGTGGTGCATGCCTATGACTGCAGCTACTTGGGAGGATCACTTGAGCCCAGGAGTTTGAGGCTGCAGTGATCTGTAATTGTACCACTGCACTCTACCCTGAACAACAGGACAACAGTCTCAAAAAAAAGAAAAAAGAAAATTAGTTGGGTGTGGTGGCACATGCTTATGGTCCCAGCTACTTAGGAGGCCGAAGAAGGAGGATTGCCTGAGCCCAGGAGTTACAAGTTACAAAGAGCTGTGATCATGTACTGCACTCCAGTCTGGGCAACAGAGTGAGAGCCTGTATCTTTAAAATGAAAGAAATGAAAATTTTAGAGTCATATGAAGTTCTAGAATGTGAGACTAAACAATATAACATTTAGAGATAGAAATGTGATAAAACTATAAAGAAAAGGAAATGGTAAACACACACATTTAAGATATTTCAGGATAAAGAAAGGTGATGGCTTTGGGAGAGTATGCAGGGGGCTTTAAGGCTGATAGTAATATTCTCTCTCTCTTTTTTTTTTTTTGAGATGGAGCCTTGCTCTGTTGCCCAGGCTGGAGTGCAGTGGCATAATCCTGGCTCATTGCATCCTCCACCTCTCAGGTTCAAGCATCCTCCTGCCTCAGCCCCCCAGTAGCTGGGATTACAGGTATGCACCACCATGCCCGGCTAGTTTTTGTATTTTTAGTAGAGACGGGGTTTCGCCATGTTGGCCAGGCTGGTCTCGAACTCCTGACTTCAGGTGATCCTCCTACCTTGGCCTCCCAAAGTGCTGGGATTACAGGCGTGAGCCACCGTGTCTGGCCCTTTTTTTTTTTTTTTTGAGACAGAGTCTCACTCTGTCACCCAGGCTGGAGTGCAGTGGCGTGATCTCCACTCACTGCAACCTCCGCCTCCTGGGTTCAAGCAATTCTCTTGCCTCAGCCTCCCGAGTAGCTGGGATTACAGGCACCCACCACCACACCTGGCTAATTTTTATAATTTTAGCGAAGATGGGGTTTCGCCATTTTGGCCAGGCTGGTCTCAAACTCCTGACCTCAGATGATCCATCTACCTCAGCCTCCCAAAGTGCTGGGATTACAGGCGTGAGCCACTGCTCCCAGAATATTCTTCTTAAACTGGGTAATAGATAAACTGGCATTTGTTATATCATGATTCTTTCATATATATATATATATATATATATATATATATATTTTTTTTTTTTTTTTTTTTTTTTTTTTTGAGATGGAGTCTCGCTCTGTCGCCTGGGCTGGAGTGCAGTGGTGAGATCTCGGCTCACTGCAAGCTCCGCCTCCCGGGTTCCCGCCATTCTCCTGCCTCAGCCTCCCGAGTAGCTGGGACTACAGGCGCCCGCCACCTGACCCGGCTAATTTTTTTGTATTGTTTTAGTAGAGACAGGGTTTCACCGTGTTAGCCAGGATGGTCTCGATCTCCTGACCTCGTGATCCACCCGTCTCGGCCTCCCAAAGTGCTGGAATTACAGGCTTGAGCCACCGCGCCCGGCCTCTTTCATATATTTTTAATTTTTTTAATTTTTATTTTTATTTTAATTTTTTGAGATGGAATCCCACTCTGTCACTCAGGCCGGAGTGCAGTGGTGCGATCTCAGCTCACTGCAAACTGCCTCCTGGGTTCAAGCAATTCTGTCTCAGCCTGCCAAGTAGCTGAGACTACAGTTGTGTGACACCATGCCTGAGTAATTTTTTGTATTTTTAGTAGAGATGGGGTTTCACCATGTTGGCCAGGCTGGTCTCAAACTCCTGACCTCAGGTGATCCACCCACCTCAGCCTCCCAAAGTGCTGGGATTACAGGCATGAGCCACTGCGTCCAGCCTATTTATTTATTTATTTATTGACAGAGTCTCTGTCACCAGGTTGGAGTGCAGTGGCATGATCTTGGCTCACTGCAACCTCCACCTCCCTGGTTCAAGCGATTCTCTTGCCTCAGCTTCCCTAGTAGCTGGGACTACAGGCACGTGCCACCAAGCCCAGCTAATTTTTGTATTTTTAGTAGAGACAGGGTTTCACCATGTTGGCCAGGATGGTGTCCATCTCTTGACCTCGTGATCCACCCACCTTGGCCTCCACTGTGCCCGGCCTGCATCCAGCCTATTTTTTAAAAAAACTATATCTCTAAATAATGTTAAAGCATTAAGAAAAGATTGGTGGGCCGGGTGCGGTGGCTCACGCCTGTAATCCCAACACTTTGGGAGGCCGAGACGGGCGGATCACGAGGTCAGGAGATCGAGACCATCCTGGCTAACACGGTGAAACCCCGTCTCTACTAAAAATACAAAAACTTAGCCGGGCGTGGTGGTGGGCGTCTGTAGTCCCAGCTACTGGGAGGCTGAGGCAGGAGAATGGCGTGAACCCGGGAGGCGGAGCTTGCAGTGAGCCGAGATCACGCCACCGCGCTCCAGCCTGGGCGACAGAGCGAGACTCCGTCTCAAAAAAAAAGAAAAAGAAAAGATTGGTGACACTTGATCTAGCCTAGTGTTCTCCCTAGTTCTTCTTTTGCAAATAAACACATTTTTCAGAAAGTAAAAACTGAGGCTCAGAGAGATTAAATACAGTGGTCCCCCCTTATCCAGTTTCAATTACCTGTGTTCCACTCTGGTTCAAAAGCAGGTGAATACAGTGCAGTAAGATGTTTTGAGAGACCACATTCACTTAACTTTTACTACAATATGTTACTATAATTGTTCTGTTACTGTTCTTAATCTCTTATTGTGCCTGATTTATAAATTAAGCTTTATCATAAGTATGTATGTATAGGAAAAAAATACAGAGTTCAGTACTATCTGTGGTTTTAGGCATCATCTGAGGGTATTGGAACTATGATCTGATGATAAGGGGTGACTACCGTAATTTAATTGTTCAAGGAAGAAAGTGTGCCTGGTCTTTCAAACCCAGTATAGCACACTTTCTATCATCCTGTTTTGCAACTCTCCCATTCTGTAGATTCTGCCAATTAGAAGTGCTTCTACTTGGACTGCTTTTTTTTTTTTTTTTTTTTTTTTTTTTTGAGACAGAGTCTCGCTCTATAGCCCAGGCTGGAGTGCAGTGGCGCGATCTCGACCTCGGCTCACTGCAAGCTCTGCCTCCCGGGTTCAGGCCATTCTCTTGCCTCAGCCTCCTGAGTAGCTGGGACTACAGGCACCCGCCACCGCGCCCGGCTAATTTTTTTTTTTGTATTTTTAGTAGAGACGGGGTTTCACTTCTACTTGGACTTCTACCTCAGTCTTTCACTCCCTCATGTAGTACATTTTCCATACTGCTGCCAGAGAGTGCTTTCTAAATGCAAATCTGATCATGTCACTCTCTGGCCTCAATCTTAAATAGCTCCCTATAGCTTTCAGCACACTCTATAAGTGCTGTAACCCGGCATACAAGGCTCTCTGTGCCTCCGCTTCTGTCTGCCTTATTAGCCTCATCACTCATGACTTCCTGCACTTCAGCCACATAAGCCATTTGCTGTTCCTGGAACACGGTTTTTGCCTCTGCATATGCTACTCCCTCCACCTGGAAGTTCTTAACTAGGCTTATTTGTCCTTTACCTTTTCTTAACTGACCCCCCCCTCTTTGCCCCAGCTTGAGCTGGATATTTCCATTATACTTTGAACTTAATATTTGTAGTCACACTTACCAGAGTATTATTGTCCCCTTTATTTATATCTCCAGGAGCTTGCACACACTCTGAGAGCAGAGGAAGTATTAAATTAATATCCTAAGTGTATGTCACAGTGCCTGGTATATAAGTTTCATTGAATGAACAAATAATTGTGTATTACTTTATACAAATACAATATATATGCATGCTTTTTTTTTCTTTTTTTCTTTTTAAGAGATGGGATCTCACTATGTTGCTTAGGCTGGCCTCAAATTTCTGAGCTCAAGTGATCCTCCTGCCTTGGCCTCCCAAAGTGTTGAGATTACAGGTGTGAGACACCATGCTTGGCTCCATATATATTTTATAGTTGTCATTTGTGTGCCAGATTTTCATCAGGTCTACTCATATTTATTGAAGAAAGAAATGAAGAAGGAAGGGAAGGGAGGAGAAGGGAAGGAAACAGAAAAGAAGGGAGGGGGAGGCTGGGTGTGATGGCTCACACCTATAATCCCAGCACTTTGGGAGGCCAAGGCGGGCAGATCACCTGAGGTCAGGAGTTCGAGACCAGCCTGGGCAACATGGAGAAACCCCATCTCTACTAAAAATACAAAATTAGCTGGGCATGGTGGCGCATGCTTGTAATCTCAGCTACTCAGGAGGCTGAAGCAGAAGAATCGCTTGAACCCGGGAGGCGGAGGTTGCGGTGAGCTGAGATCGCGCCTTTGCCTGGGCAACAAGAGTGAAACTCTGTCTCAAAAAAAAGGATGGGGGGCCGGCGCGGTGGCTCAAGCCTGTAATCCCAGCACTTTGGGAGGCCGAGACGGGCGGATCACGAGGTCAGGAGACTGAGACCATCCTGGCTAACACAGTGAAACCTCGTCTCTACTAAAAAAAAAAAAAAAATACAAAAAGCTAGCCGGGCGAGGTGGCGGTCGCCTGTAGTCCCAGTTACTTGGGAGGCTGAGGCAGGAGAATGGCATAAACCCGGGAGGCGGAGCTTGCAGTGAGCTGAGATCTGGCCACTGCACTCCAGCCTGGGCAGCAGAGCGAGACTCCGTCTCAAAAAAAAAAAAAAAAAAAAAGGTGGGGAGGGGGATAAAAGAAAGGCAGACAGCTTGGTGGGTAGATGGGTGGGAGAAAAGTATTGAGGAGAGGAAAACAAGAAGCTGGTTTGGGAGATTCAGGGTCTTATTAACATTTTAGGCCAAGTACCTGGGAAGTTTAAAACACCCTGTATTTCTTTGGACGTGTGTTAATTTTCATGACTTATTCTGACATTCCTTAGCCTTTTTGGAGATTTCTCTCCCTTGGCTGATAACTATCATTTTTCTTTTTCTTTTTTTTTTTTTTTTTTGAGACAGAGTCTCGCTCTGTCACCCAGGCTGGAGTGCTGTGGCCAGATCTCAGCTCACTGCAAGCTCCGCCTCCTGGGTTTACGTCATTCTCCTGCCTCAGCCTCCCGAGTAGCTGGGACTACAGGCGCCCGCCACCTCGCCCGGCTAGTTTTTTGTATTTTTTAGTAGAGACGGGGTTTCACCGTGTTAGCCAGGATGGTCTCGATCTCCTGACCTTGTGATCCGCCCATCTCGGCCTCCCAAAGTGCTGGGATTACAGGCTTGAGCCACCGCGCCCGGCCTATCATTTTTCTTTCTTTACATTAGGGAGTAAGAGCTTTGAGGTACAAGAATGAGATGATTATGGCAGACAGCTCATGTTGGTCAGGGTAGTCTTGGTTTCTAATTTTTTTTTTTTTTTGAGACGGAGTCTTGCTCTGTTGCCTAGGCTGGAGTGCGATGGTGTGATCTCCACTCACTGCAATGTCTACCTCCCGGGTTCAAGCGATTCTCCTGCCTCAGCTTCCCGAGTAGCTGGGATTACAGGCACCTGCCACCATGCCTGGCTAATTTTTGTATTTTTAGTAGAGATGGGGTTTCACCATGCTGGCCAGGCTGGTCTCGAACTCCCGACCTCAGGCGATCTGCCCGCCTCAGCCTCCCAAAGTGCTGGGATTACAGGCATGAGCCACCATACCCAGCCAATAGTTTTTCACTTCTTTCTCTGCTCTGTCCCAGATTGGACCCTTGAGTTTGAGGGGTAAATGTAGATCCTGTCTCGCGACCTGGTGGGATACCAGGAATCTATTTCTAAAACAAAGGTTGAACTTGGGTTATCTTCTCTCAGGAAGCAGTGCTATGAGACTGGAGGTCCAGACACCCTCTTTATCCTTATCTTTGTGAGAGCCAAAGCACGAGAACCAACTATGGCTTCATTCATTTGATAAACTTTTTTTTTTTTTTTTGAGATGGAGTCTTGCTCTGTTGCCCAGGCTGGAGTGCAGTGGCCCGATCTCAGCTCACTGCAACCTCTGTCTCCTGGGTTCAAGCGATTCTCCTGCTTCAACCACCCAAATAGTTGGAACTACTGGCACGCGCCACCATGCCCAGCTAATTTTTGTATTTTTAGTAGAGACGGGGTTTCACCATGTTGGCCAGGCTGGTCTCGAACTCCTGACCTCAAGTGATCGGCCCTCCTTGGCCTCCCAAAGTGCTGGGATTATTGGCATGTGCCACTGCACCTGGCCTTGATAAACATTTATTGACCATTCTCTTAGTACCTAGCGTGGTGGTAGGCACTAAGAGATGACTCATAGCAGCATCCTCAGAGAACTCACAGTCTAGTGAGAGAGCAAGTAAAAAAACCACTCATTTTAATCCCGTGTGATGGTACAGACATGGACAACGTGTTATGGACATTTAGAGAACCATTATGGCATGTGGAAGAGGGGACACCAACTTCCTTTGGGGCAAGGCCCATCAAGAGGTGTTTTGCTTGAGCTCAGACTTGGAATACCTTATAGGCTGGTGGGAATTGTGGTGGGTGGTCAAACTTGAGCAAAGGTATGGAGGTAAGAGAGAACATGGTACAGTGGGGAGCGATGGGAAGGTCTGTAGGACTGCAAAGAAAGGTATATGTGTATGAGAATGTGACAGGAGATGAAACCGGAGCCATATAAAGGGCTGTATTGTGGATGCCTGTGCTTTTTTTTTTTTTTTTTTTTTTTTTTGAGATGAGGTCTCTCTCTTGTCACCTAAGCAGGAACACAGTGGTGTGATCTTGGCTCACTGCTACCTCTGCCTCTCAGGTTCAAGCAATTCTCCTGCCTCAGCCTTCTGAGTAGCTGGGACTATGGGCATGCACCACCGCACCTGACTAATTATAGTAGAGATGGCATTTCACCATGTTGGCCAGGCTGGTCTTGAACTCCTGACTTCCAGATCTACTCACCTCGGCCTCCCAAAGTGCTGGGATTACAGCTGTGAGCTATTGTTCCTGGCCAGTGGATGACCTTTTCTACTTTCCTAGATAAACGGGATTGTCAGTAGAAGTGTTTCCATTCGTCCAATGTTCGGTGTTAGTGTTTCTCTTACTATTGTCTTTTGAGTAAATGAGTTTTATCACTTTTCATTTCTTTGATTTGTTATTTTTATGATACCCAAATTTGGAACTCTCTTTTTATTCTTCAGGTGATTCTGCTTTGAGTACGATCTAGTCAAACCCTACACTCAGGCATTGTGGAATGGATGATACATTGCTTTTAAGGCAGTTTGGAAAGAGGAGGATTTAAATGACCTTCAAAGACTAATGTCAAGCCCCCATGTCAATGTCACTGCAATTCATGCATGCATGGAGAATGGGAAAGCAACTTAATTATGGAGGAGGGGAATTGTAACCCTGTTTGAATGGGTAGTTCAAAGTCCTGGGCCCGCCCCTAAGGCTCAGAAAAGGACTTTCTTACATTTGCTGCCAAGAGGTCAGAGGGAGAGCCCATATAAATACCATCCTCCCTCAGGGTGTGTGAGCCAGTCTTACTCTTTTACTTCCACAGATGCAGAATAGGTTCACCAAATAGTATTCTGATCTCCATTGAACAGAATCTGGCATCATATTGTCCTTCTTTAGAAAAGCAATCCCTTTAAAGCATAGAACATGGCAATTTTAGGTCAGCAGGCATTTAAAGACACCTTTTTAAATTTCAAGGGCTGGCCTAATAAGATATATTTTGTACAAAATACCGGTGTTACCAAGATCAAACTTGAATCGTTTAAATTTTGCAAGGGACTTAGTTTTAGATGCTGGTATACCTTTTACCTGTGGAATTACTTCTTATTTTCTTTTAATGGTGCTGTCCTTCTGGAGCACTGTGATCATCATCAGGTATCAGGCTCCATTCCTTCAGCTAAACTTTGGTAACTGTTCAGAATCCATTAGTGTTTGAGATGAGGGAACCTGCAGTAACCTATGTCACTGTCTTTTTGGATCATAAAATAACTTTTCGTCGTTAGGCTGGATGACTGCAGAAACCAGTGCCTTACATAGTCAGGAGCTGCCGCAACATAGATATAATCTGAACAACCAAAGGAATTAATCACAGCCAGCCTCATGCCTTTCATTAATTTGTTTTGCCAAATGGTATCAGTGAGGCAGAGATACACCTTTGGCTCATTAATATAAGATCTGAATGGGAAAAATCTATTTCATTGAAATCCTTAAGAGTTGCTGAAAACACATGATACGTCTTAGTATTTTTTTTTTTTTTTTTTGAGACGGAGTCTCGCTCTGTCGCCCAGGCTGGAGTGCAGTGGCCGGATCTCAGCTCAATGCAAGCTCCGCCTCCCGGGTTCACGCCATTCTCCTGCCTCAGCCTCCGGAGTAGCTGGGACTACAGGCGCCAGCCACCTGGCCCGGCTAGTTTTTTGTATTTTTTAGTAGAGACGGGGTTTCACCGTGTTAGCCAGGATGGTCTTGATCTCCTGACCTCGTGATCCGCCCATCTCGGCCTCCCAAAGTGCTGGGATTACAGGCTTGAGCCACCGCGCCCGGCCACGTCTGAGTATTTTAAATAGAACTCTTCTAATTTGGAGGGAAACTGCTGTACAAACATGGCCCATTGCTACCTTCACAGCTTATCTATTCATACCGCTCTTGCCTTTTCTGAATTTTGGAAAAAGTTCTGTGTTAATGTAAATATAATTTTATTTTTCTAAATACATACTCATATCTTAAAATAATACTCATTAGTAGATTTTGGTAGGAAAGCTCCATCTTCTTAATTTCTCATTTATATAAGCTTCTTCCCTGCATTCTAGAAGACATTCTTCGGTGTATAGACGGTGTCAAAGCCCATTTTCAAGGCAGTTTATAGAGATTTAGCTATGCAATTTATTTACCATTGGTCACTAAGAAAGTAAAAATGGAAGAACCAGAAGTCCGCTGAGGGAAAATGTTATAACAGCATACTCCAGGGGCTAGAGACCAGAAAGCAAGAAGAATACTCAAGGGTGGTCCCAGGGAGCCGTGATTGATAGTAACAGAATAACAATTAGGTAATGGAAAGTTTCGGCTACTGTACCAGAGACAGTCCTCTTCTTTTTTTCTTTTTTTTGAGATAGGCTGTCACCCTGTCACCCAGGCTGGAGTGTGGTGGCACAATCTTGGCACACTGCAGTCTCCACCTCCCAGGCTCAAGCGATCCACCCACCCCAGTCTCTTGAGTAGCTGGGACTACCGGTGTGCGCCACCACACCTGGCTAATTTTTGTGTTTTTTGTGGAGATGGGGTTTTGCCATGTTACCCAGGCTGGCCTCCAACTCTTGGGCTCGAGTGATCCACCTGCCTTAGCCTCCCAAAATGCTGGTTGGGATTATAGGCGTTTCTTCTAACAAATTTTGTCTTGGAGTTGTCTTTACAAGTGAAGCTTTTGTGATTATTGGAATGCGATAGAATTCATCTCTAGGCTTCTTGTCCCACTAAAGCATTAGAATTTAAAACAGACCCTTTAACATGATTTATAGCAGACAAGAAATAGCAGTTCAGTTTGGGCAGGTGGTATTTAATTGACCCTCTTTGCGGTTCCTGTAAAATTGTTTGTAGGTGAAATCACAACAAAGATCCATAAAGAACAGCTTTATATATATTTTGAAAGAAATATCAGTTTCTTGCATTTTTCTAATGTCAAAGGTTAATTTAAAATACTAATGCTGAAAAGATTAATTTAAGATATTAAATCTAGGCAAGAATACATGTACATATTGTAATTACTTTTTACAATTAAAGTAATTGGATTATATTTAATGAGCTATTTACATTTAATAATTAAAAAAAGACTCATCTTTTCAGTATTCCCTATATGCAGAAATAGATGGGAGATAACTCACTTCTGATGTAATTATCTTAGTTTGGGCTAAATAGGAAAAACAACTGTGCTTTTTAGAAAAAGAGTCAGAAGAATATTATATTAAAATACACATATACAGGTTAAGAATTACCCGTAGGAGCATTTTAGTTCATCGTAAAAGAAGATGAAAGATTAGGTGCTTTAAAAAAAAAAAAAAAAAAAAAGTCCCTGATGAGAAGATTTGATGAGCTAAACAGAGAATGAAACTTAAAGTGATTCTCAGAGACCCTGCAGATAAAAGTAACCTGTCAGAAGTGTTGGAACCCCTAATGCCTAGCTGTTTGAAAACAGGAGTTTGAAAAGCAGTAACATCTGCACATGTTATCTGAGGCTGGGATTTTAAATAAGCCTGTGTTTGTGTTGTTTAAAGGAAAGATGTGAAGCCCCTGAGCATCTGGCTAAAACTGGGTGCAGAGAGGGAGAAAGCAGTATGTTTTACTCATTAAAACCATTTCAGTTTTAGGGTAAATAGGAAGGGTTTCTTGTGTTATCATGCAGTCTTTTTTCCATGGGAAATAAAGTAGTCTGGAATTTGATGGCACTTGTGTATAAAGATGAGAAGTCTAGGCATATTTGTCTAACTTCTTAGTTTGGGTGTTTTGTGTAGAGTCAGTGTGGTGTCATGGAAAGAACATGAAGTTGGGACACAGTTGGATGTGGGTTTGAAAGCTGTCTGACTTTCATAAAGTTGTGAATCACTCTGGGTTTTAGTTTTCTAATCTGTAAAATCAAACTACTACTACTTACCTTGGAAAATTGTTTGGAGGATTAGAAATATTCAAGAAAATGTGAATAAATATCTGGTACATTTTAGGAATTTAACAGGTATTTATTGAGCAGACACTATAGGATGAAAAGAAATTTTAAGAATCTTACTTTGTCACCAGATAGTTGCTGTTGCTACTACTGCTTTATGTTAGGTTTGAAGATACTTTGTTTTTCAATTCCTGTACTCGAAGAGTTGTATACACCAAAAATCTATGCTATAAAATAGACTGTAGTGACTGCTATAAAAGAGGTTCAGCATACCTCATTGACACTTGGAGAGAGGAAAATGACTTTAGACTAGAAGAGTCAAGGAAGGCTTCTTAGAAGTGGTGACACTCACCTCAGGCTTTTAAGATGAAAGGTTTTTTGTGTGTTTTTATAAAGAAATACCACAATCCAGATAATAGTCTCTTGAAGAATGTTTTGCCTTCAAAGTACATAAAGTGAAAATACTGGATTGACTCTTGACTGTGATTTGGAAGACTGATACCCTTTGTTGTAATCCTTAAAATAGGTATAATGTAAGCAGAAGCCATCCATCTTTTTCAGTATTTGTCTCCATATTCCTGAAGAGCCTGTCTCAGAAGGTAAGAGGCCCACCTACTTCTTGGCCTCCACTGAAACCAAATAAAAGAGGACCATTTAGGAACACCTTTGTGTAATGCTCATTGTTGTTTAATTTGACCTGTTCTCTTCAGATAATTTCATTACTAGGAGGTACGTCCATATAAACTCATCATTCCTTCGAGTTAGTAATAATGAGAGCTATCAGTTACTGAATACCTACTGGGTGCTGGGTACCCCTCTGGAATGCTTACATATGTTATCTCATCTTATCCTTAGAACTATCCTAAGTTGGCCGTGATGGTTTATGCCTGTAATCCTAGCAGTTTGGGAGACTGAGGTGGGAGGATCACTTGAGTTCAGGAGTTTGAGACTAACCAGGGCAACATAGTAAGACCCTGTTCCTACAAAAACTAAAACATTAGCTGGGCATGATGCTGCACGCTTCTAGCCCCAGCTACTCTGGAGGCTGAGGTGGGAGGATTACTTGAGCCCAGGAGACTGAGGCTGCATGAGCCACATTCACACCACTGCACTCCAGCATGGGTGACCGACCCAGACCCTGTCTCAAAAAAATAAAAATAACTAAGGCCAGGCTTGGTGGCTCACTCCTGTAATCCCAGCACTGTGGGAGGCCAACGTGGGCAGATCACAAGGTCAGGAGTTCGAGACCAGCCTGGCCAACATGGTGAAACCCTGTCTCTACTAAAAATACAAAAATTAGCTAGGCATGGTGGTGGGTGCCTGTAATCCCAGCTACTCTTGAGGCTGAGGCAGGAGAATTGCTTGAACCCAGAAGGTAGAGGTTGCAGTGAGCCAAGATCGCCCCCACTGTACTCCAACTTGGGCGAAAGAGTGAAACTCCGTCTCTAAATAAATAAATAAATAAATAAAACTATAGTATAAGGTAGTTTGTATTTTCCCCATTTTATGGATGAGGCTCCGAGAGATTAACTACCCTAAGGTTATATAGCTAGTGACTCAAGAAATCCTTGCTCTCTTTGTCTGGACATTCTTCTGGATTTACCAAGCTATATTAATTTTTTTTTTTTTTTTTTTTTTTTTTTTAAGGTGGAGTTTTGCTCTTGTTGCCCAGGGTAGAGTATAGTGGCATGATCTTGGCTCACTGCAGCCTCCTCCTCCCAGGTTCAAGCGATTCTCCTGCCTTGCCTCCCAAGTAGCTGGGATTACAGGCATTTGCCACCACACCCAGCTAGTTTTTGTGTTTTAGTAGAGATGGGGTTTCACCATGTTGGTCAGGCTGGTCGCGAACTCCTGACTTCGTGATCTGCCCACCTCGACCCCCAACAGTGCTGGGATTACAGGTGTGAGCCACCAGGCCTGGCCCTTTGGCTAACTTTTTATGTTTTTCATAGAGATGAGGTTTACCCAGGCTGGTCTCAAACTTCTGGGCTCAAGCAATCTGCCCATCTCAGCCTCCCAGAGTGCTGGGATTACAGGCATGAGCCACCATGCCCAGCCTATTTTCATTATTATTATTATTATTATTATTTTGTTTTTTTTTTTTGAGATGGAATCTGGAGTGCAGTGGCACAATCTCGGTTCACTGCAGCCTCCACCTCCTGGGTTCGAGCGATTCTTTTGCCTCAGCCTCCTGAGTAGCTGGGACTACAGGTGCATGCCACCACCCCCGGCTTTGTATTTTTAGTAGAGATGAGGTCTCACCATATTGGCCAGGCTGGTCTTGAACTCCTGACCTTGTGATCCGCCCACCTCGGCCTCCCAAAATCCTGGGATTACAGGTGTGAGTCACTGCGCCGGCCTTTATTTTTAGTTTTTAACTTTGTAGGTACATAGTAGTTGTATATGTTTATGGGATCCAACAAATTTTAAAATTTCTTTGTAAAGATAGGGTCTTTCTGTGTTGCCCAGGCTGGTTATATTGATTATTTATTTTATTTACTATTTTTTTTTAGAGATGAAGTCTCATTTTTTTGCCTAGGCTGGAGTGCAGTGGAGCAATCAGTCATGGCTCACCACAGCCTCAAACTCCTGGGCTTAAGGAATCCTCTTGCCTCAGTCTCCTTAGTAGCTGGGACTACAAGTGCACACCACTGCACTCAGCTGAGTTTTTCTTTTTTTTTTTTTTTTTTTTGAGACGGAGTCTTGCTCTGTTGCCAGGCTAGAGTGCAGTGGCACAATCTTGGCTCACTGCAACCTTCGCCTCCTGGGTTCAAGCGATTCTCATGCCTCAGCCTCCCGAGTAGCTGGGACTACAGGCGTGTGCTACCACGCCCAGCTAATTTTTGTATTTTTAGTAGAGACAGAGTTTCACCCTGTTGGCCAAGCTGGTCTCGAACTCCTGACCTCAAGTGATCCGCCTGCCTCGGCCTCCCAAAATGCTGGGATTACAGGTGTGAGCCACCGTGCCCGGCTGTGTTTTTCATTTTTTATAGAGACAGGTCCTTGTCATTTTGCCCAGGCTGGTCTCAACATCCTGGGCTCAAGTGATCCCTCCACCTTGGCCTCCCAAAGTAGTGGGATTACAGTCATGAGCCACCACTCCCAGCCAGTATGTATTTGTATATCCAAACATACCTAAACCTAGAAAAGGGGCTGGGTGCGGTGGCTCACTCCTGTAATCCCAGCACTTTGAGAGGCTGAGGTGAGCAGATCACTTGAGCTCAGGAATTCGAGACCACCCTGGGCAACATGGTGAAACCCCATTTCTACCACAAATACAAAAAATTAGCCGAGCGTGGTGGCACGTGCCTGTGGTCCCAGCTACTCGGGAGGCTGAGGTGGGAGGATAGCTGGAGCCCAGGAAGGGGAGACTGCAGTGAGCTGAGATTGTGCCACTGCACTCCCGCCTGGGTGACGAGTGAAACCCCATCTCAAAAAAAAAAAAAAAGTGTTATGATCTTATGGGACCTCTGTCATATAGGTGGTCCATCATTGACTGAAACGTTGTTTTGTGGTACATAACTGTATTCTCTTGTAAGTCTGAGTTATAGAATGCATTTTAGTGTTAGAGAGATTTTTTAAAGACCACCTTGTCCACCTTCTGAAGCCGGAGGATTGCTTGAGCTCAGGAGTTCATGGCTTCAGTGCACTATGATTGTGCCTGTGAATAGCCACTAAATTTCAGCCTAGGTAACATGATGAGACCTTATCGCTAAAATAATATGTTTATATTTCATTGACTCGAGGTATACATTTTTTCCTCACATTTTAACATCGCTTTTTTTTTTGAGACAGGGTCTCACTCTGTTACCAGGCTGGAGTGCCATCACTGCTCACTGCAGCCTTGACCTCCTGGGCTAAAGCGATCCTCCCATATCAGCCTCCTGAGTAGCTGAGACTACAGCTGCACGCCACTGCATTCAGCTAATTTTTGTATTTTTTGTAGAGATGGTATTTCTCCACATTGCCCAAACTGGTCTAAAAAGCCTGAGCTCAAGCAATCCGCTCTCCTTGGCCTCCCAAAGTACTGGGATTACAGGCATGAGCCACCATACCCACCCCATTTTAACATCTCTTGAATCGTAATACCTCTTTCAATCAGTGGCATCCTAAATTTGATGAAATATGGTAGAAACCCGTTGGAACTGTAACTTTTCCATTAATACTAGTGGTAAAGTTCAAGACTTCTGTTTATCATATTAGATCTCCTTGAAAAACCTTTCCCTCTGTTTTTTACATCCAAATTCTACCCAGTTCAGATCTTGGGTTTTGGGTTTTGTTTTGTTTTGATTTTTTGAGACAGAGTCTTACTCTGTCCCAAAGGCTGGAAGGCAGTGGCATGGATCTTGGCTCATTGCAGCTTCAACCTCCCGCGTTAAAGTGATTCTCCTGTCTTAGCTTCTCAAGTAGATGGGACTACAGGTGTGTACCACCACACTTGGCTAACTTTTAAGTTTTTTTGTAGAGACGAGGTCTTACCATGTTGCCTAGGCTAATCTCGACCTCCTGGGCTCAAGTGATCCTCCACCTCGGCCTCCCAAAGTGCTGGGATTACAGGCATGAGCCACTGCACCCAGCCCCAGTTCAGATCTTTAAGGTTCCAAGGAATCTGTTCAGTCCTTTCAGTTCACAGTGATCTTTTCATCCTTTCTATTGTCATAATTGAACTTCTATTTATTTGCTATAGTGTTACTTAACTGTGGTCTTCTTTCTCTCTCCTCAACTAAATTATAAGCTCCTGGAGTCAAGGAAGAGATTTTATACTTCTTTGTGTCTTTTAGTGTCTTCTTGATAAATATTCAGTGACTGATAAGAACACTGTAATTAGTAGTTAACCATTAATACGACCT